>NC_046262.2:68157506-68462074 GCF_009819885.2 Catharus ustulatus | reverse complement strand
GCTTTTTGCTCTTTTCAAGTATGTGGTTTTCTTCTTACTCTTTTAAGAAATACTCAGGAAGAATATAATTGGAAACAAGTTGGTTTTTCACTTAAAACCTCATCTGAAAGCTCAAACCATAAGAAACATGTTTGATCAATATTACAGTAATTTCACGAATACAAGCCGCACGAATTTGACCAAAATTTTGGTGGAAACCCGGAAGTGCGGCCAATATTCCGGGGCGGCTAATACATTAACAAAATTCTAAAAGCTGCCAACACGGAAGTGAGAGCCCGCGGCAGCCCCAAGCCAAGCTGGAGCCCGGCCGACCCCGGCAGAGGTGGGAAAGCCTGGCAGAGGCGGGGCCAGCAGTGTGGGGGGGCGGGCGGCAGAGCCTGAGCCAGCAGGGCGGGGCAGGGGGGCGGCAGAGCCCGTGCCAGCAGGGCGGGGGAGCCGGGGAGAACTGGGGCTAGCAGTGCAGGGGAGCATGGCAGAAGCAGGAAGGCCGGCGGGTGGGGCTGCCTGGCAGCGGGGGAAGTCCAGCAGAATCGGGGCCAGCAGCGTGGGGGAGCCCGGCGGTGCGTGGGCATGCAGTGCCGGCCACGGCGAGGATACGCGGCGGCGGTGCAGATGGGAGGGGGCGGCCGGCATGCCTGCCAGCGGCGGCAGTGCCTGGCCCGCCGGCAGGGCGACTACGTAAACAACGCAGCGGCGAGGCGGCCGGCATGCCTGCCAGCGGCGGCAGTGCCTGGCCCGCCGGCAGGGCGACTACGTAAACAACGCAGCGGCGAGGCGGCCGGCATGCCTGCCAGCGGCGGCAGTGCCTGGCCCGCCGGCAGGGCGACTACGTGACCGCAGCGGCGGGGCGGTGCTGACGGGAGAGGGGGGCCAGTGAGCCCGGCGGCGGCTGCAGCACCACCCAGCCGGCCCCGTCGGCAACCATGAGCGGGCCGAGCCTTCCTGGCCCCGCCCCAAGCCAGTAAAGCCCGCTATGCCGCGATCCTGTTACTAATTGGCCAGTTTGTGAAAGCTGCGCACGGATTCTCGCGACGAACGAAAGTGCGGCTAATATTTGGGGTGCGGCTTATCTATTGACAAAGACAGCAACATTGTCGAGGCACCGGGGGTGCGGCTTATAATCCGTGCGGCTTGTATTCGTGAAACTACTGTACTTCAATGGAAAAGGTATTGAAGCAACATGTGTTTTAAAACCCATCACGAAACACTTCTGAAGGAAATCACTCATAACACTTTTTTTTCGCTCATTAATGCAGGTTTTAATTTGTACCTTGCAATTTTCATACTTTCATAAAGGTGGTCTTCATACAGCAGGAAAGAGCAGGACTCATGTGGCCAGGAACGGGCACACTAATATCTCTTTGACCTCTATGGTTCCAAGTCTGGAAATACTTCAAATTAGCTTTTTTATTCCCAGTTCAGGGGTCAGCCAGATTGATGTTGAATTATGTTGGGCTAAGTAAGGTCTCCCAGTAGCAGCTCAAGATTAAGTATGGCTGTATTTTTCCCAACCAGAGGGGACAACAGGGAGCATAACAGTGTAAAGAGATGGATAAATCAATTTTTATCAACATATTTACCTTTCTTTATCTCGGTGAAAACAATGAAAATAAGAACTCAGCAATCATGCCTCATTGTCACGCATTATACATTTGAAAAAGTGGGCTGCCTGCAATCAAGGCAGAATTTTGGGGAATACTTAGGAAGACATGGCCCTCCTCTTATTTTACCCCAAACTATATTATCTAAGGCTTAACACGTGTTTGTGGGAGTCATCTCTACCCTTGCCTTCTGCCTGCTACACTAATGTCATTTTATGTTTCCACACCAGCCTAAAGATGCTGATATCTGGAGAGGGACCATTTTGATTAATTCCACCATATGGCAGCAAAGCATATACAGTAATTTCACGAATACAAGCCACACCATTTTGACCAAAATTTTGCTCCCACACCGGAAATGCGGCTTATACTCAGGAGTGGTCAATATGTGAATAATTTTCTGACATTTTCAACCCCAGGTTGCAAACCGAGTCAGTGCAAACTGCAAAGTCGAGCACCTGCCAGTAAAACCCTGCATTTACGGAGTTGTTACAAATTGGTTACTCTGTTGCGCGGCAGGTGGAGCTGCTCCGTGCAGGCAGCACAGGGGGTGGGGAAGGCGGGGCAGCTGTCTCCTGCTGGCCCCGCGGCTCAGGAGGGAGGCAGGGGCTCTCTCCTGCTGGCCCCACGGCCCAGGGGGAGGAAGGGGGCTCCGTGCTGCTGACCCTGCGGCTCAAGGGGCTCCCATCCCCGCTTGCTGCTGCCACAGGAGCAGGCAGGCTCCATCCCCACCTCCCACTGCCGCTGTGGGTGCTGGCAGGTTCTATGCTCCCCCGCCACCGCGGGCCAGCGCCGAGTTGGGCCACCCAGCCCTGTCGGCAGCCCCGAGCCCTCATGGCCCAAGCTGAGCCAGTAAACCTTGCCCTGCCACAATTCTGTTACTGTTTGGCAACTTTGTTGCACGCAGGTCCTCCCTGCGAATGACAGAGCGGTTTATACTCAGGTGTGGCTTATTTATGGACAAAGAACTAAATGTTTGCCAACACCCAGCGATGCGGCTTATACTCAGTGTGGCTTGTATTTGTGAAATTACTGTAAGCTAAGTCATAATTCTGTATATGGCTCTTAGATTGGGAATGATTCATAGCCCAAGAGAACAAAAGTGTGCAGCTTCCATGTCGTTGTCTGCACCTGACCATGTACAAACACAACTACTCTCTCTGTCTTCTGCACAATTTTCTGTACACATGCTTCTCACCTAAATACAGCATTACCTGATAGATGGGATGCATTGCTTTATCCATAGCCTCTAGCCACCTATAATATGAAAAAGTGAGAATAGATTAGTTTGGTAGATCAGAACAAATAGGTTTCACTGCCTCTTATAATTCTTGCTGACATTTGCAGCATCTAATAGGATGCACAATATTCAAGGCTTTAAGTCAGAAAAGCAGTGGCTTAGGTGTAAATAAACATTGCTGACTCTCAAAAATATAAGTCTCAAAGCTTGCTGTATAATACATTTTAATAAACAAAGGCAATATTGCAGGAAAGGGAATCTATATATCAAAATACACAGTCAAAATATAGTTCAAATTGTCCGGCTAAATGATTACTCTCCTTCTGTTTGTCATAAATCAGATAATGAATTAGTGGGAAATGTAAAAAACTCCTTAAACTGGAAACTACAGAACAAAGCAAGCTATTTGTTGGCAAAGTTATTCTGTTGTGCTATGACTGATATAAAATTTGGAAATGGAAAATGCTCTGCTATTACAATGGTGGGTTATGTTAAGTAGTAAGATGATATTAAAAATGAATGTATGAATACCAAACTGCCAACTTAATTCGCAGCTTTATTTTTCTGATAATTCACAATAAAGCAAAGAGGAAAGTAAGACTAGATTTTAGTACTTTTTGAAAGTTATTACTCCATTACTTGTATTATGGGTGATTTTAGTGTCTTTGCCTTGTCAGTTGTTTTCTTTGGGAAGTGTAAAACAGTATTTTTAAATTCCAACTCTGTGTCAAACCGAAGACATTGTCTCTTATCAGAACCAATGTGCCTTTGTGGCACATTTACATTTTAAAGTGGTAACATGAAAATTTGTCAGAACAACAGAAAAGGAGATGAAGATGATATTGTATTTATTACTAGCACTGTCCTTGTTGGGCAAAAGAGAGACTGATAAGCAAGTTTACACCAACAGGAAAATTTACACTTCCATTTCATATAACAGTGGGAGAGAAGGCATGAGGAGTGAAGTTTTTGTTCTCAGGATAAAACAACTGTTAAGGGGGGTAATGAAACATTAACATTAACGATTTTATTTAAAGAAAAAACACTATGAAACTGAAGAATAATTTTTCAACCTCCTGCAACTGAGAAATATTATCTTCCCTTAAGTTACTGATAGATTTTTAATTTTTTTCCCTAAGGATCAAGGTCGGTATCGTGGACATCCTCCAAAGATTCAACCTGCTTCTTCCCACACTGGAGTAATGAAAGAGATGCTGTTAAAATGAAAGATCATTTACCTCTTCATTTCTTGGTTGGAAGTTGCACAGAAGTAGAAAATCCTGTTTCCAGCCTGAGGTATACATTTAAAAACAAATGGTTTACCCAGACTTGTGTCGACACCAATTTCTGCTCCTTCCAGCTTTGTTGCTTCCAGAGGTCTGCACTTCCCTTCATCCTGCAATTAGAAAGAAAGAGTGCCCAAAGTTTAGAACTAATATATTTTTTTAATGCCAAACTAAAGTTTTTTAATGTAAAACTGTAGAAGTTGAAGGCAATCCTGCAAATTGTCAGTGCTGTGTGACTACTTGGCTTGTAGTGCCTTCAGACACAAAACAACATTGCGAAGATGGCATAACCAAAACATGTATTCAGGTCCAAATCCCATTCCTAGAGCAAAACACAGCCAGTGCTGCGCCAAGAAGGTATTATTCAGTAGGATCCTGTCCATGGTCTTGAAGGCAATGGTCACTTTAGATACTGAAATGACTGACCACTGTTACTGCACATCCCTATAAACATACAGTAATTTCATGATTACAAGCCGCACTTGATTATAAGCCGCATTTCTGGGGTGTTGGCAACATTTAGATCCTCATCCATATATAAGCAGCACTGGATTATTAGCCGTGCTTTTGTTCACAGTGAGGATCCGTGTGCAACTTTCACAAAGTTGCCAATTAGTAACAGAATCACGGGATTGCGGGGTTTACTGGCTCAGCTCGGGGCCAAGTGGGCTTGACCCACTTGGGGCTGACAACGGGGCTGGGTGCCCCAGCTCAGTGCTGCCACTTGGTGGGGCCACTGGGGGCCGGCTGAGTGGTGCTGCCGCCGTCGTTGGTCTCACTCGCCCCCGCCTGCTGCCTGCACCGCCGCTGCTGCATTTGCTTGCCCTGGCCTGGCTCTGCTGACCCTTGAGCCGCTGGGCTCCCCCGCACCGCCAGGCTTCCCTGTGCTGCTGGCCCCGGCTCTGCTGGTCTTCCCCCTGGTGCCAGGCTCCCCCACGCTGCGAGGCTCCCCCAGCGCCCTGGGCAGCCCCATGCCACTATGCTCCCCTGCGCTGCGGGGAGGCCCCACACCGCCAGGCTCCCCTGCGCTGCTGGGTAGCCCTGTGCTGCTGGCCCTGGCTCTGCTGGGTTTCCCCCTGCTGCCAGGCGTCCCCGCCCCCGCCTCTGCCAGGGCTGGCCAGGCTTCAGCTTGGCTCGGGGCTGTGGCAGGCCCTCACTTCCAGGTTGGCAACTTTTAGAACATTGTCCATGTATAAACCGCTCCAGATTACAAGCCACACTTCTGGGTACAGACCAAAAATTTAGTCAAAAATAGTGCATCTTATAATCGTGAAATTACTGTACTTTGCAAACTATTTCTGTGGTGTCTAGAATGAATATATAAATAGACGTTCTGTGGTTGAGGATTATTTATGTCCATCTAGGAAGGGAATAAAATGGATTGGAGGGATTTAAAGGTAGACCAAATGCTCTTCACTGAATGATAGGGAGCTGTGCTCCCCTAATTCTGATAATCCAGACCAGAGAATCATTGAATTGTTAAGGTTGGAAAAGACCTACATAATGATCCTGTCAAACTAATTAGCACCAACTTGCTCACTGCTACTGCCACGGCTTATGTGCCACATCTGCACATTTGTAAGGAGGTGTTTTTCACTCATGCGGCTTTCATGAGCAAATGATCATTCCTTTGGCAAATACCCCTTTGCTACAAAAAGTAGCAAAGGTGTATTAAACAAAATAAAATTATAAAAGTAATTTCTTGTGCCTGAGACTGAAGTTCAGCTCATTGATGATACTGTAATTACAGAACTTGATATACCCATGTGATTCTGCTTGAGGTGATCATATATTTTGTACATATTTTAAATTAACTAAGATTTTAGCTACTACGATTCTATTCTGCACTAAATTAAAAAGCATTTTTTTCTTTCCTCAAGGTTGTGATCATCTACTTTATGAATTCTAGGCCATGTTCATTATCAAACATGAATGAAATTCTCTAGGTAGAAGTTAGGAAGCAGGTGCTTCTTTGGTAAATGCTATTCTTTGAACAGCAGAAACATCTGAAGTAACCATTCCTATGCTGCTGGATTTCTAAAATGATCTGAGTTTTATGTTAAATGTTTCTGTAAAAAATTTAGAGTATTAAATGATGTATAATGATGAGAAACTGAAATCAGAAAGAAATAAAAATAAAAAATTAGATGTCTCCTTCCTGTATTGTATCAAATGCTCATTAAGTTATTGTATGTAGCCCTATTTTATTCAGTACAAGTAATTCCAGAATTTCAGTAATGCCATTCATAGTATTTCCTGAAAAAAGGTAACAACAGAATAATTATGAAAAGAACTTGAAAGTAAGATACAAAAGAGTCTGCAACTACCAGTAAGAGAGATTGAAAGTAACAGAAACAATTGTTACAGAAAACAATATCAAATCCTAGAAAGAATCTAAAAGACAATGTGAAAACTGAGCAGTGCTAGAAAGCAGAAATTGAAGTCTGGCTAGCTTGGCAATAGGAAATGGAAGGCAGTTGCCCCAAGGTCACTGGTTCAGACTGGTTTCAGGTCTGTAGTAGCATGATCAAATTTTTGACTATCCTTCAAAAATATCCTCCTGGATGTGCCCCAGTGTTCTTAAAATAGACATCTCAACTGAGACAGGAAATGGAATTTTTTTTTTCTTTTTGCTTATTTCTCATTTGCCTAGTTTTCTCCATCATAGCTGATATGTCCATAACACTTTCTGGCATTTTCACCATCTATTATTTTCTGGTTTTCTCGGACCAGTTTCCCCTTGAGGTTCTAGTGTTTCTTGCTTAGTATACCACTAAAATTTTCTTCTCCCAATGTTTTTTTATCTAATCACTGTATTTTGTGGTAGGCTCATTTTTTGGTTCTTTAAGGAAATTACAACTAGAAGACTGTTTATATTTACTCCTTCTTTGAGTAAAAATAGCTTTTTTGAGCTGGGCACATTAATGCAGAGAAGAAACTAAGACTTTTAATATCTTTTTTCCTTACATCTATTTCCTCTGCCCATGAGCAAAGGGCTTGCATACATCAGTGAACAGGGAGCTCTAGACTCCAGAACATGCAGTATGGCATTCTTGGCCAGTAGGGATGAATTTACAGTAATTTCATGACTATAAGGTGTACCCTTTTGACTAAAATTCTGATTGAAACCTGGAAGTGCTCCTCATAATCTGGTGTGCCTTACATATGGAAAAAGTTGGGAAATTTGCCAACCCAGAAGTGCGAGCTGTGAGTCACGGGGGGAACTGGCAGGGCCACGGCAGCCAGGTGCATGTGGGGCCGCGGTGCCGCGGTTGCTGGGTGCAGACCGGGCCGTGGCCAGCAACCGCGTGGGGGGAGCCGGTAGCATATCTCCACTGCAAAAAAAAAGTGCGCCTTATAGTCTGGTGTGCCTTATATATGGGCAAAAGTTCGGAATTTTGCCAACATCCGGAAGTGATCCTTATAATCCGGTGTGCCTTATAGCCATGAAATTACTGTACTTAGTTTTAAACTTTGTTTTGCTTTAAATAATTTACATAAAATCCAGAGCTAGTAGAAACATACTGAAGAACAAAACAATATGAGAAAAAGATTTAAAAGCTTCTCTGATTTGAAGAACCTAATTAACCTACACCAAATAGTACTGGTTGTCAGATGAAGTACTCATGAAATTATTAACTTTCACATTCCAGTTGGTCCAGTTGTTTATTTTCTTGAAGTTAAATAATTTCCTGCAATTAATTGCATAAAATGTAATGAACAATTTGCAGGACCAAGTCGCACAGAAAGAACTATTGACTGAGTTAAAATTTTGAACAGATTTAATCAGATCAAATAATGTATCTGTGTATGACTTTCTCTGGGTCAGGGTATGCAATCTTTGAAGCCAAAATCAACACGCATATCATCAGCTAGCATCATTTCTCATTTCTCAATAGAAATAATACAGAGGATGTACTGGAGACAGTGGATTCAGCAGGTTGCAAAATGTCAACTTAGAAATATGTTCTGGAGCAATGGGAATTAGGAAAACATAACGAAATCAGATTATACACAGGCTCTGTATAATGTGGCAGCTTCCAGGCTATGGTGATATGGCTCCATGCAAGAATAAAGAACAAATAGAAGTTATATTTCTATGAGCAATGACTCAGACCTAAATCTATTTCTGGGTAAGCCTTTTATATAAAGTGATTAGGTTTAGCAATGAACACAGGGGCTTATTCAAGTGAACAAAGGACACATGCACAGTGAAATGGAATAAATGACAAAAGTAGTACAAGGAACAGATAGACATGGTTTGACTAAAATTAATCAATCTCTGACTTCTGGAAAGGAAGTCTAGCATGAATATATATTAATAACTTTTCTTGTTGATGACAGGTCTCTTTAGAGGTCCTCCTAGATGAAAACCACAATGGTATTTCTTAATTTCCTTTCAGGTGCTCAATTAGTTATCTCTCTCACTATCCTCTTTGACAGGGTCTACTTATGTTCAAGGGGCTGGAAATAATTCCTAGAAACACTGCAAGATAAAAACAGAGAGGAGCTTATTAAAGCTTATAAAACTTATACATATTTTTTATTTATCCAGTCTTACTTAGCAAGAAAGCAATTAGGAATTGAAAGCAGAAAATTCTAGCTTTCACTGGCACTTTTAATGGTTTTGTAAAAGCCAGTATTAAATTTGTTGAACTCCTTACATGATGGATATTTGTAATGAGGAATTTTGGGAAACAAGTTTCTGACTATAAAGCCTTCTTAATACTCGTGTTTTCCTATTAAGCCTCCAACACTGTTAGCACTCTAGCAGGTATGACCCCATGATAAATGAATGCATGTTGCACAGTCTTTAAACCCGTTAATAGCCCATTTTTTCCTGGGTCCCTGAAATTATATTCCTTTTCTTTAATGAAGTCACAAGACCAGTATTTTTTTTATCTTGAGGACTGCAATATATTTTAAGGTTTTCAAGTTAGATGTCATGTTCTAAAAGCGACTTGCTAATGACAGCTCAGAGATTTAATATGTTGAAGTGACATTTTGCTGCTGTGAAGTAGATTACTTTTTCTGTCTTATTGGTCTCATGTAAAGCTGATTAAGACTTATTTGTCTTATACTGAAGTCTATACAAACATTTTGTAGTGACTTTCCAGTCCCTTTATCGTGATGATCAGCAAATGGTACTTTTAGAGAAGCAAACGCTGCTCTGTGTAAAGAAAGGATCAGTCTGTGACTACGCTGATGTATTTTCAGCTTTCCCTGAAAAAATGTGTTGTCTGCTTGTATGTGCCTTAGGGAAGCATTTAAGTGCGCATTTATGTCTGTCTCAAATTTCCAAATATCTTCTCTTTAAGATATGGGCATGTTGAAAAATAAGGAAATACCATGTTTGAGAAGATCCAATGTTCTGGACAACAGGGGATCAGACATGTGAATACATAGTGGATCTACATGGTTGCCAAGCATAGGCAAAAGTATTATAAATCATTTATCTCTGCTGATCTCGGTAATTTATCAAAACCAAGGTTCTAACATAAAAATACCTCTGCTCTGAGGTGGCAAACAGAGCTATAACCACTGAGGTGAAAAATGTATTTTAGCTACTTATATGACTTGTAGAGTCAAGGACATTGTTGGCAGCATCTATTTAAGGGAAAAGAAAGTACAGTAATATCATGATTATAAGCCGCACCATTTTGACTAAAATTTTGGTTCCAACCCGGAAATGCAGCTTACACTCAGGAGTGGCCAATATATGAACAAAGTTCTAAAATTTCCCAACCCAGAAGTGCGAGCTGTGGTGCTGAGCTGAGCACCTGCCAGTAAAACCCGGGATTGCGCAATTGTTAAAAACTGGTTGCTCTGTTGCGTGGCGGGTGGAGGCAGGCTCTCACCAGCAGTGCGGGAGGAGGTGGGGGCTCCCTGCTGCCGGTCTCATGGTGAGGGGGAGGCTGGGGTTCCATGCCTCCCTCCCACCGCCGCTGGGGTTGCGAGCAGGCTCCGTCCCTGCATGCCGCCGCAGGTGTGAGTGGGCTCCGTCTTTCCCTCCCGCTGCCGATGCAGGTGCGAGCGGGCTCCTGTCAGTACTGCGGGGCAGTGCCGGGCCAGGGCGAGCAAGCCCAGCAGCGGCAGTGCAGACGGCAGGCGGGGGCAAGTGAGCCCCATGGTGGTGGCGGCAGCAGCAGCCAGCCCTGAGAAGCCCCGCTGAGCGGCAGCACCAAGCTGGGCCACCCAGTCCCATCAGCAGCCCCGAGCGGGCCGAGCTCACCTGGCCCCAAGCTGAGCCAGTAAACCCCATGATCCCACGATTCCGTTACTAATTCGTTACTTTGTTGCACACGGGTCATTGCTGCGAATGAGAGTGTGGCTTATAAACAGGTGCAGTTTGTATATGGACAAAGACCTAAACATTGCCAACACCCGGAGGGGAGGCTTACAATCACGTGCGGCTTGTGATCGTGAAATTACTGTAATCTTGCATCTGAAGTGACTGACTATTTTACAACAGCTATCACTCCACCACTGTATGATTGGTTAGAGATGATTCAAAAGAGCAGCAGTTACATAGGAGAGTCAAATCTAAAGCTCTGGAAATCTTCATATGGTAGGCAGGAAGAAAAAAACTCAAGATGGATAATTTCTGGTTGTAGATTGCAATGATGGGGAAATCTAGCTCTCTGTTTGTTGATATGGACTAAAGCAGAGATGAATCACCTTTCCTTTGTCCAATATAAAACATTACATGCTACATTTCAGGCTTAAATAAAAAGCCTAGTTGTCTTCTTACATAACTGGAAATCAGGCATGGCCTTGCTGGAGTCACTGGAAATAAAACACACTATAGTAAGTTGATGTTCTTAACCACAGGATGAAGAAGAGTAAATTGATTAGCATGGCTATTTTGCTGGATAGTGATTGCTTATACAATTTCTTTTCTTCCTGGATTATTCTTGCCTTCAATTAAGTATTTAAAAGAAATTTAGATACAGTAAGTGATACAATTTTTCCTCCAGAATGAGGCAAGGTCTGGAATATAATCTTGCCAATTTAATCACACAGTTGGCATATAACATAAAAGCTGTGTTAAACAGAAAACATTATTTGTAATTCCCTTAGAAAAAAAAGTGGGATGAGCAGTCTTCTTCTCACATCCTGAGAGGAATCATACCAAAAGAAAGAAATGCCAGTGATCATACTTGAGATCCCTCTTATTTCATTTGGACATTAGATGTCAGTAGTGAACAATTGTATTTAAGTATCTTTCTCTCTCTCTTACTAAATGACTCTTCAGAGTACTGTGCAAGCATATGAAGTAGTGAAGAAAATCCTTGTGTTTTCATCTGCTAAAATAGTGCCTCAATATGTCAGTATTCTGAAATGTATTCTTGGGAGTCCAGAGACAGAGAGCAGAAAAAAAAAAAAAAAAACCAACCTAGAAAGTAAGCGAAGGCAGTAGCTAGGTATTGCTATAAAATATTTATGCAGTGCTTTAAATTTATTTACTCTTTTTAAGAAAAAGCATATAGACACAGTTTGCATGATTGAAATACTGGTTTTCTTAGTGCAACAAGGAAGACAGTTGAGGAACAAATGAATTAAAAGAAATCTACTCATCAAAAGAAAGAAGTGAAAATGTAATCAAATCTTAGTGAATGTAAGATTATGAGACACCTCCTAATCCTCACTCCAATTTATCTAAGACTTTGCCTTTGTGATATTTAATTGATGAAAAACTGTATAGTGTTTAAAAGTATAACAAGATATCCATTTCTACATTTCAGGACTTTGATGATGGATTTGGTTATGATAAAATCAAATCTCTACAAAAGAATGTTCTACATGTTTGTATCTTTTTAGTGTGAAGTTTTTTACTTGGTTTTGTTTTGACACCAGAAGAGCTAGTGAAACATTAATCTTAAAAAAATTGAGATTTTAGTTAAAAGTTAAAAGAAACTGGGCTTGAGATAGTTACCTGAAACTTAAATAATCGATTTCCTGTCAATTTATGTTTGTTCAGCTGTGCTTGCAATGGGAAAGGATGAAACTAGTAGTTAGGTCCAAAGAACACAAACAATTGCAACCAGAAACTCATTCTTTGCAAAACTGGAGTTGCCCCAAAAGCCATTTGTATTGTCATTAATAAAAAGGTCAGGGCGAGGAAGACTCGCCTTACTTCCTCCTTCTAAGACCCCTCCCCACAAAAACGACCCCAGACTTAATTCAAGAAGTCAACTACGCATGCTTAATAGCTATTCAAGCTAATTACCATAGGAAGCAAGGGATGGGAGGGGCTGGTATTATGAATATGTGTTTGTTTAAACCTTTTGTCAATAAATAGACTCTGTGACCACCTGTAATTTCGCAGTGCGTGTTATGGGGCTACCCCACGCTGCTGCCCAGAGCTGAATAAACATACCCTTTCTAACTTTAAATTGGTAGAGTCTTTTGTCTGTCATAGTTGAGTATCGGTATTAGACCAATACTCATATTTTGGTAAATCTCTAGTGTTGAAATAAAGCACTGGCCTGCCTGTTTTGTTGCATACCCAGAGGTTCTGCAGCAGATTACTGATTAGAAGGCTCATGTGTACCATGACAGATGCAGAGAAATAAGACTAACAGCTATTCTGCTGGAAATGTCAGGTGGGTAGAGAAGAAGAGCACTCTACAAGCCTCCTTTATACACCTCATGCAAAACCCTGTAGCACTGATGTTATGCTCTAAATACCATAAATCAAGATAATGATCTCTAAATTTGAGTACAGAACTGCTGCACTTCACAATAGAGGACAGAGCTTGATTCACCACCAGCCACTCTCCTTACCTTCTTGTGTTTGTAATAGTGTAGGTAACCATTATGTTTCAGCAAACCACCTCTTTCTCCAGCCCTTCAGTATTGCTGATTGTGTTCGCTTGTGCAGATAGCCTCGGCAGGTAGGTTTGGGGGTGTTGGGGTAACGGCTGATGTCTGATCCCACTATCATAGTCAGGATATCAAGACCTAAAATATTACATATGAAAACATAAGTCAAAACTATAAACATGTAAATATTTCCGAATATTCATGTAGGGTAAAAAGCAGGAAGGTAGTATTCTATACCATGCCCATGTCCTCCCAATGTAGCTTCTAGAACCAGCAAGAAGAAGAGTAGACAAGGAAGCATATTAAATCAAATATTTGGCCTTCTTTTAATACAAACTCAGGAATGAAACTAATTTTGTGTGGAGAACTAGTAACGGAGCCAGTTATCTGAAGAGACCGCTAAAAATCTTTTTTGTGACCTATCTTTGCAAGCAGCATCTTTGGTACTTGTCTATTTTACCACTTAGGAGAAGTACAGTAATTTCATGACCATAAGGCGCACCAGAGTATAAGGTGCACCTCCAGGAACCGGCAAATTTCGCAACTTTGTACATTATATAAGGTGCACTGGACTACAAGGCGCACTTTGGTTTTTTGCAGTGAGGAGCTGTGTTGTGCGCAACAAGTAACGAAATAGTAACAAAATAGTAACAAAATAGTAATGGAATCCTGCGATTGTGGAGTTTACTGGCAGGTACTCAATTTGCAAACATTTTTCACAGATTGGTGTGGCCTTTAAGAGCAGCCCCAAGTGCCCTCCCTGTGCCAGAGGCCTCAGCACTCTCGCCTGCCCACGATGGCAGCTGGTGAGGCCCAGCTCAGGGCGGCCACGGCTCACGGCAGTCCGGGTTGGCTCGGGGAGGCCGCGGTTTGCACCAGGCCAGCGGCTCCCTCCCTCCTTACCCGTGCGGCTCGCGTCAGGCTGGAGCCAGCAGTGGCAGTTCCCTCTCTCCCTCCCTCCCTGCGCAGCTTGCGCTGGGCCGGTGGCGGCAGCGGCTTCCTCTATCCCTCCCCGCGTGGCTCGCACCGGGCTGGAGCAGGCGGCTGCCTCCATCCCCACGCGGCTAGCGCTGGTCCGGAGCCAGCGGCGGCAGCTCCCACCCTCCTTCCCTGCAGAGCTAATACCGGGCCAGTGGCGGTGGCTCCCTCCCTTCCCACGCAATTCGCACCGGGCTGGAGCCAGCGGCTCCCTCCGTCCCCACGCAGTTAGGGTCGGTTCGGAGCCGGTGGCAGCAGCTCCCTCTCTGCCTCCCTGCACAGTTAGCACTGGGCCAGCGGCGGTAGTTGCCTCCTTCCCCGTTTCTCCCCAACCAGCAGCCACTGTACCACTTCTCCCCGCTTTTCCCCGGCTGGCGGCTGTGCCACTTCTCCTCACGTCACCCTGGCCAGCAGCCGCGCCGCGTCCTCCCGGCCAGTGGCCACATGGCTTCTCCCCGCTTCTCCTCGGCTAGAGCTCCCCCAGCCAGCAGCCGTGCCACATCCCTGCATCCCCCCACCCAGTGGTCACGCCAGTTCCCGGTTTCCCTCGCCTGGTGACTGCGGTTCCTGCAGTTCCTGACTCCCCCCCGCACGGCCGCAGCTCCTGCGGGTCCCGGTTCGGCTCGCAGCTCGCACTTCCAAGTTGGAAAATTTCCAAACTTTGGCCATATATAAGGCATATCCGGACTATTAGACGCACTTCCGGGTTTGGACAAAAATTTTAGTCAAAAGGGTGCACCTTATAGTCGTGAAATTACTCTAATTGAATTTCATTGCTCAAATGATCGTACATAAATTGAGGTTTAGCAAAAAATTACTGAGAATGCTCTTAGGGCACCCTGAGTCTCTGTCATCTTAGGTATGCTCTTGAGAATTTTTTATTTTCCATGCCTGGGAGTACTGTAACCTTTTCTCTGCCCCTCACTGAAGATAGCGGCTGTTGCTAAAGCATCTACTTATTTGCAAAAAGGTAAGCACTCAGAAGAGATGACAGATTTTTAAAAATATGTTATCTTCATCAATGAGATGCAATATCAAAATATTTGCTGACAATATCAATATATCCATGATTTTGACCCCAAAGGGTTGAAATTTTGATTGTATCAAAACTAAGGAGCAAGTGGCAATACCTGAAGGTGGATTGAGAAATGTGACTATAACACACTCTTATCTGCAAAACATTTGCTGGGTTTCTTTTTGGGGGACACTTGACTTTGAGAATGCTGTTGGTATGCCAAGATTTAATCCAGGAAGTGTTCTCTGAGGAGTTAAAAATATCAGTAATCAGAGATTTATCTGCTACAACACTCAACATTCTCTTAAATACAACAGTGTGAATAGCACTTCTATAATTAAAGAACATAGTACGTGTCAAGCTAAATTTTTCATGTCTTATAAAAGTATTTTAATTTATTGAATTTCCCAGGAGATTGTCAAAACTGTATGACTACTGTATGAAATAGTAATGCATTAAACTACTAATTGAGCTTTCTGTTTCATACATCACTCCGTCTGCTTGGATGTACAGTAATTTCACGAATACAAGCCGCACAGACTATAAGCCGCATCTCTGGGTGTTGGCAAACATTTCATTCTTTGTCCATAAATAAGCTGCACCTGAGTATAAGCCGCTCTGTCGTTCGCAGCGAGGACCGCGTGCAACAAAGTTGCCAATTAGTAACAGAACCGCGGTATGGCAGGGTTTACTGGCTCAGCTAAGGCTGTGCAAGCTCGGCCCGCTCGGGGCTGCTGACGGGGCCAGGTGGCCCAGCTCGATGGGGCCACTCGGTGGGGCTGCTCAGGCCGCCACCTCTGGGCTCACTCGCCCCGGCCCGGCACTGCCCTGTGGTGGCAGGCAGGGACAGAGCACCCCCTGCTCCCGCCGTGGCAGCGGAGGGTGGGGGCAGAGCCTGCCTACTACTGCCGTGGCAGGTGGTGGCAGGAGCCCCCTGCTTACCCTATGGGCTGCGGGGATGGCAGCATGGAGCCCCTGCCTCCTCCCCGAGCCGTGGGGATGTCAGCACAGAGTTCCCTCGCCTCTCCCCCACCTGAAGGAGGGAACTCCCCTGCCTCCCTCCCCACCTCGTGCTGTCGGCGCTGAGCTGGCCCCACCCATCACGCAACACAGTAACCAATTTGTAACAATCGCGAAATCCTGGGTTTTACTGGCAGGTGCTCAGCTTGGCACCCTGGCTGGCACTTCTGGTTGTAAATGTCAGAAAATTATTCACATATTAGCCGCTCCTGAGTATAAGCCGCATTTCCCGTGTGGGAGCAAAATTTTAGTCAAAATGGTGCGGCTTGTATTCGTAATTACTGTAATTGGAGTATTGAACAGGAAATCTGATCCATTCATTTAATTTATTGTGATCTCAGAATTACCTTTTCTTGCCATATTGGTAGGTTCTGAATGTGGCATGCTGCTGACATCAGTTCCATTGACAGCTATCAGAATACCCCCAACTTGAAGCCCTGCTTCTTCAGCTGCACTATCTGGAATTTAAAGAATAGAAAAAGAAAAGGAAAAAATGAAAAATAAAAAATAGAAAAAGAAAAAAAGAATGAAAAAGAAACAAAAGAAAAAAGAAAACGCCACCAAAATCAAAAAACAAATACAAAAATTTATTTAGTGCTAAGATATCAAGCATGTCTATATGATCACGCTTTTCTAGCAAAACTAGTATCTGTTCAACCACTCAAGGATTATGTTTTAGGGCGTTCATGATGGCAACTTGGAGATGGAAAAAAATTTACTCACTAACCGGTTACTCGTCTGTAAATGAAGCTTCAAGATTTGGACATTGGTGCAGCCATAGATAATCACTGACCGTGGAAAAATTAGGATTTAAGTGCTTTAAAATGCAAATAGACATTTCAATATCTGAGAGTTTTGGCCTGAAGTGTAAAGAAAGATCTGATGCAAAGCTCAATAGTATCAATAAGAAAAAAATAAATCTAATATTCTGATCAGCTTTGAATTTTACCCCAAAAGATTTTACCCCTAAAAAGATGTTTGTCTAAGCTGGTTAATAGAATTTGGATATAGCATTTTGAGGATTTTTGGCTTTAGGAAGAAATTATATGGTAAGTTGAAAAGTGTGAAGGAAGAACTTAATCAGATTTTTAATCATCCATCTCCTGTTTATTTGTTAACCATTGCAAAGTATGCGCATTCCTAATAAAACAATGCTCAGACATTTGCCAGGCAAACTAGGGAGGTGATAATATGTTCTACTCATAGAGCATATGAATGCACCAATAGAACATACGAATATATGAATGAGGGCACCAATACACAGTTACTTAAAACCCAGTTACAAATTTCTCAGATACAGTATTTATCTTCTCATTTATAAATAAGCATTCCTAATCTACTGTAAAAGAATGGTTTTGGAAAGTATTATTCCAGGTCCTTAACATTTAATGTACGGTTTTGAAGATTTTGTACCCTATGATGCAGTAAAGGTGATCCTTCAGTGCATTTCTGAGAATGCTTAGAAATTGTAGGGGTAAGATTAGTAAAAGCTTAGTAATAGACAGGCACAATAAAGCCCCAGCCTACCCTCACGTGTATTTGCAAAAATGTTTTGAAATTTTAAAAAAATAATTTCAAAAGCCAAAACATTTTGGGTTATTCTGACCAGACTTTATGACCGTAAGTGGTCTGTAAAATATTATTAAAATATTCATTATAGAATCATAGAATGGTTTCAGTTGTAAGGGACCATAAAGATCATCTAGTTCCAATCCCCTTCCACTGGACCACATTGCTCAAAGTCCCATTAAACCCTGCCTTGAACTTTTGAAGGGATGGGACATCCACAGTCTCTCTTGGCAACCTGTGCCAGCCCCTCACCACTCTCACAGGAAATAATTTATTCCCAATGAAACAAGTTATATTTTGAGAAAACATAATTTTACTACAAGCTTGTCTGAAAAAAAGATCTCTTTTTTTTAATGTTGTCATTATTTTAAAGCAACTGTGTTTGAAAACAACATATAAATAGAAGAGTGATATAAAATGTGAGTTGCTACACTGAATGTTCTCTAGTATGGATAAATTGGTAAGTGTCAGTGCTACTGTACTGTTTTATTTAGATAAAGAACTTATGAACTCACAGGCTGCTGAATTCACAGTCTCCTGTGCCTTCTGCTCTTTTTCTAATTCTACTGTGCCTATCCTGAGCTGCAGAGCAGTACAGCAAGCAGTGCTCTAGATTTGGATGGGCCAGGGTCTTAGGTAGCAGTAAAATGACAGACTGCATGTGTCTTATTCTCTAATGCTGTTACTGACTGAGTCTGCTTTTAGCCAAATTTCTAAGCTGACACTATGCACAGAGTCAATGATTTCAGACACCTTTCAGTGGTGACTCCCAGGAGCTCATTCCTGAGTGGAAGTACCAATGCCATTATTAAAGCCCAGTACAGATAGCTCATTCTTCTCTTCTCTTACATTTCATCTTCGCTAAAAATCATCTGCCATTTTTTGCTCAATCACTAGGGTTCAGGTCACTAGGGTTCTGGAATTTCTTTTGGAGTTCCTTATAATCATCATAATTCTTGGAAGAAGTTCACAGCCCACCTGTCATGACTGACAGATGGCTTGATGGATCCAAGCATAAGTGTCCCTAGCCAATAGGATGTTTGGAAATATTAGAAGGATCACTGCATCCTCATTTTCATTTTTAATTGAAAATTGTCATTCATGGATGTCAGCCCACAAAAGTTTTAGATTTTACATCTTGAAGGAAGCTAAATCTAGGCAAGTACAAAGTATGAACTGACATGGCAGAAGACAGGTCAGCAGAGTCTGATTTACACCTAGGGATAATGGTGCTCTAAGACATCTGTTCTGAGGGGTTCTTAAGTTCATGAGCAGTTCATGCTATCAAACACTCTGCACCCAATAATTATGGAAATTATTGTATACATCTATATCATAAATGAATATAAACCAGATGTTCTATACTATGTAGATCATATTATATAATGTAGATATAAATAATATCGTTATATCAGTATGTATAATATAGTATTATGTATTTATCTTTTATATATTTCCACAGGAAAAATTAACCAGTATAAACACGACTTACTTGTGTCAACTTCAGTCACAAGGATAGGCTTTGAGAACTGGATCCTGAAACCCCATGGATAATTTCCAATTCCTTTAGTGATCTTCACTGTTCTTTCTCGAACTGGAAATAGGAAGAAAGATACCTTTTCATCTCTACACATTCAATTTAATAAGCAGCAGTCTGTTTTTAAAACTTTTTGTAGACACTGAGTTACTGATTCTACAAATGTTTGGGGTGCTTTTAGCATCATTCCTGGCTGTTCAGTGCTGGTCCTCAAACAGTGACATACCTCATACTGCAACAGATCAAATATCATCCATGTTAAAGCACAGGCAGACAGCAGTTTAAATTACAGTAATTTTACGAATACAAGCGGCACGGACTATAAGCTGCATCTCTGGGTGTTGGCAAACATTTCATTCTTTGTCCATAAATAAGCCGCACCTGAGTATAAGCCGCTCTGTCGTCTGCAGCGAGGACCTGCATGCAACAAAGTTGCCAATTAGAACCGCGGCATGGCGGGGTTTACTGGCTTGGCTCGGGCTGTGCAGGCTCGGCCTGTTCGGGGTTGCCGATGGGGCCAGGTGGCCTAGCCTGGCGCTGCTGTTCGGCGGGGTCAGTTGGGGCCGGCCACCACCTCTGGGCTCGCTCGCCCTGGCCCGGTGCTGCCCCGTGGTGGCAGGCAGGGACGAAGCCCCCCCCGCTCCCACGGCGGTGGCAGCAGGCAGGGACGGAGCCTCCCGCCTCCTCCCCAAGCCGCGGTGATGGTAGCACAGGGCCCCCACCTTCCCCCCAGGCCACGGCGATGGTGGCACGGGGCCCCCCCGTCTCTCCCCTGGGCTGAGGCAGAGGAGGGAAGGAGAGAGCTCTCTCGCCTCTCTCCCCGCCGCCCATGCTGCCTGCAGGGAGCCAGGCTCCACCTGCGGTGCAACAGAGTAATAATTTGTAACAATCGCGAAATGCCGGCTTTTACTGGCAGATGCTCGGCTCGGCACTCTGGATGGTACTTCTGGGGTTGTAAATGTCAGAAAATTATTCACGTATTAGCCGCTCCTGAGTATAAGCCGCATTTCCAGTGTGGGAGCAAAATTTTAGTCAAAATGGTGTGGCTTGTATTCGTGAAACTACTGTAAGTGTCTGGACTTAGCAATGTAGAGCTGAAGTATTCAGGTAAGCCAGTCTACTGATGGTGTTCTGAGAGAGAAAAAGGCTCATGCTCTCTTGTGTCAGACCTCTATGCTGCAAACAGAAAGTATTTCTATTTGAGACGTAGTTTTTCAAAAATGTTTCTCAAATGGTTTTAAATCTGTTTCTTGTAGTTTCATTCTTTTTATATTTCAGAAGGCCTCTATCTTTTAAATAATTGTTCCTTCTCCTTTTGTTTATCCTTCCACTCCACACTCCTCTACTGCCTTCCAGTCCCTGTAGTCCAACCTCCCCAGCCACTTTGGCATCTTCTGCCAAGGGGACTGAAATCTCTTTCAATCAGCAGGATTGAACACTTAAAGGGATCAGCCTCACTAAAAAGGAAGATCAGAGTCCAATTTTCTACTTCCTTCTTTTTCTCAGGATCTAATTGTATTATTACTCTATCTTAAATGGCTTTGTTTTTCAGAAAATCTTATGTTTAAGAAGGATTTCCAGTGAAAATTTGATTTCTTGGAGTGCCTGGTTTTGATAATTTGACTACCTTACTGTGTTTGTTTTTTGTTTTGTTTTTTTTTTTTAATGGAGGTCAATTCAACAGTACAGTAATTTCATTATTATAAGGCACACCAGATTATAAGACACACTTCTGAGTGTCAGCAAATTTCTGAACTTTGTCCATATATAAGGTGCACCGGACTGTAAGGTGCACTTTGTTTTTGCAGCAAGGAGCCGCGCTGCGGGCAACAAAGTAACGAATTAGTAACGGAATTGTGCGATCATGGGATTTACTGGCAGGTGCTCAATTTGCAAACATTTTTCACAGATTGGCATAGCCTTTAAATGCAACCCTAGGCGTCCTTCCCATGCCACGGGCCCTGGCACTCCCGCCCACACAAGGCACCAGCTGACGCGGTTCAGCTCCCGTGGCATGGCCATGGCTTGTGGCTCGGCACAGCCGTGGGGCTGTTCTCCCTTGCGGCCTGGTGCTGCCGCAGGGCCGCCCCCCTTTGTGGCCCAATGCTGCCACAGGGCCATGCCCCCTCACGGCTCGGCTTGCAGCTCGCACTTTCGGTTGGCAAATTTCCCAACTTTGTCCATATATATAAGGTGCACTGGATTATAAAGCGCACTTCTGGGTTTCAATCAAAATTTTAGTCAAAAGTGTGCACCTTATAGTCATGAAATTGCTGTAATTTATGAGAGTTTTTTGTCTTCAAACTGTGTACTATGGAAGACAGAAATTGCTTTAAAGGTTACTTTACTAGCAGGTCAATTGATGTTATCTGTCCAAAATAGATACTTTAATACTGACTTACAATCTTGCTGAAGTTCTAAGGTCTCCCTTGGGAGAAGAAGTGACCAAAATAATTTCCCAGAATATACTCATGTGTGTTAAGGGGAATATTTCATATCAGAAGACCTATAGAGGCCATTAGTTTTCTCTGATATTCTGATTTATATTCTCCAACAAATGATTCATGAACTACAACAAAGAACAATTTCCTGGAAAGCTACAGGGGTGTTTCAGTTTGTCTTAGTTCTTGAACTGTGTTACTTTTGAGCGACTTAACATCTGAGAAGTGAAGGAAAACCTTCCATGCCCCAGAAAAAGTTATTCACTATATCTGTTTGCACAGATTGAAACTACAAATAGAACAATCCTACAGCAAATGACTGTTTTTTTCTTGATCAACTATGTCTGAAAGTTTGACGTAAAACACATTTTATGTCCATTATAATACTTTATGACCATAAATATCTGTATTATTTTGCCATATTTGAAGAAGCAATGGAATTACATTGCCTCTACCCTTATCTCATCAGGTTTAGTTATGAACTTTTACCAGCTTGTCAAGTAATGATGATATTTTGCAAGATAATAGCTAAATAAGAACTATTTCTTTTTTAAATAATCTTTTAGATTCTTGGGTTGCCCCTTTTCCTGTCTTTAGCACAAGTGAACATAATCTTCTCCAAAATCTCATTCCCCCAAAATCTTCAGAGTGCCCAAAATTACTAAATTTTTCTGATATTGATTACCTGTTGCTCTAGCCAACTTACTTGCCACTGGTCTAGGTCTTTTGCTGAGACATCTAGGACTGTTATCTGGAGACACACCACCTCCTCTGAAAACCCAGGAAGCAGAATGAAAGTTTTCTGTATGAAAACCTCTGTCCTCATTTTCAGAATATTGTCCCAGGTCTACTGATTGAGTGTCCTCTGAATTTACTGTCATGACGATAAAACATGTAAAATTATGTCAGGAGGGAAAAAGCATGAAGAATAAGAAACTTCAGCCTGGAAGAAGCGCCAAAAGCCTCTTAATGAACTGTTTGGAATGTTTGTACTGAGTTCCTCAATTTTGGTGTTGTTAAAGGAGAAGTCTGCAAGGATTTTCAAATATAAGATCACAATAATGGAGGCTAATGTATGCAGGACTTAGAAGTGAAGTCTTAATGCAAGTGGTCAAAACAGGAGTTGCAACTCCTTAAGACAAATCTGGCTTTAGCTAGTTCTTAAGCTATTTTATGTGACTCATTTGATTAGGAAATCAAATGAATCTTCTAGAAATCTAGTATGATCCAGTGCATATCAGAAGACAAAAGAGAAGATAAAAACAAGTATCTTCCATGACAGGGGCATTGATGACCATGGTTTCTGTTTGCTTAAATTTAGCTCTTCCAGACATTTTAAGTATTTTTAAAAAGGAGGTGAGGAAATAATAGTTTGATAGTGGTTTTTTTTGGTTTTTTTTGGTTTTTTTTTTTTGGGTTTTTTTTTTTGGTGTGTGTTTTGTTGTTGTTTTTACCATGGATCTCCTGGCTAGTTCCTTCATAGGCTGTTGAATGTCTGTATGATGTGTTATCTTGAGGATTTTCAGATTCATATTTTATAATAATTTATATTAACAGTGTCTTGAAATGAGTTCACATGGAGATGTAGGAGAACTCTAGGTCTCTGTTAAAGTTGAGGCTCTCAAGGTAAAGGGATGTCAGGCAGCTGGCTGTGTCAGGTTTTAAGTAGCAAGTTGAATGTAAATAAAAAAGCTGTGTCTGATAACATCCCAAGCAGACCAGAAACTGGAACTTCAAAGTTAAGACTGGGTGATGAAAGTCATATATAAGTGCCCATCATCAGATGCTGTGCTAACAGATAGACTGAAAATATAAATTTTCTGAGAGAAAAAAAAATCATGTACCTTTCATTATGAAATGCCTAGTATAATGCAGCTAGATTTAATGCAGGAGAAAGGATCTGTTTACTTTGTTCTCTGTTTGATCTAAAATAATTCCCAGTTTAAAAACAGAGAAAATAAAAATTTAACTTTATTTAAAGTTACATTTGTTAGGGAAGTCACTTCTTAAATACATCTAGGTGGTAAACCTTTCATCATTTAGAAAATGTGCTCAGTTGTGTCTATCTGGACAAATACTCCACATCCATTGGGTTGTCCCTTAATACGCAGGAAGCATGAGATGGTATGCTTAACTGTATAAGAAGCTAATAGCAAATAGACAAATAAATAAATACTCCTATGTTGATAAGGTTAAAACTCATTTTACCTTGCTACCATGAATGCCACACTATGGTAGCAACGCCTTGCTACCATAAATTAGAACCATGACTAGCACCAAGCAACTCAGTACAGCACAATATTTTGCCAGCTTAACGCTGAATTTTTTATAATTGTAGCACAGTTAGAGTAGGTTAAAATGTGAAAAACAGGCAAAAGTATCCACACTGCCATACCGACAGTCTGGAATTATGTCAAAGCATTTCTTTTCTCTTTCAGTTTTCAGAACAGATGCTAAACTGGAATGTCATAAACAAGTGCACTTAAATTCTTCCCCGATGCTGGAAGTAAGAATGTAAGGACTTGCTGCTTCCACATGTCAATCAGAGTTGTCTCAAGTCTGCCAACACAGGGAAACAGTCAAACTACCAAACCAAAAGCAACAGAAGTGTCAGGACTGTGACATAATACCCAAAATAGATGTGAGAATCTGTGACAGAATTGTCTGCAGTGTCACCTGCTCTGGAGACCACCCCGGGTTTATGCCATGTGCTACCCAAAACTTTGTCACAAGGAAAGTAATCTAGGTATTGCAACTTGCTCTATTTTGACTTGTTTGATTTCTTAAAAATACATATATGCTTTCTCTATTAAATCAACACATGCCTGACTTAGTAAAATTTACGGTCCAGTTTTGTATTCAAGAGACATTACTGTTGAAATAATGGAACTGTTTACCCTGGTGTATGTAGCTTCTGTTAGGGGTTTTTGAACTCAGGTGGTTTGACCTGTTAACTTTCTGGTCTTAATACAATGGCCTAGAATCTGTTTTAGGTGCAAGCAATGAAAACCACTACCAACAAAGAGTTTCTTTATTTCCATGTGAAATGTCAGTCATGCCGGCTTTTTTGTTAACAGTCATTAAAATCTTAGGGATTGGCTCAGTTACCTGAACATAGGTGTCGTGTACCATATTAAGTACCTCAGGTATCCTGCTTGCTGTTCAATTACCACTCCAAAAAGGCTTGGGCTCCCTGCTGGTTCAGGTACCTCAGGTCCCTCTTGGTATCCCAGCTGGCAACTGACATCTATGTTTAGGCACTAAATCGAGGTTCTGTTGATGTAGGATTTACCTCTTTGGTACAGGCTTGGAATATATTGTTTATCATCTACTGGACCTGCAGTGAAGTCTTAAAGTCTTCCATAGGTTTTTATTTTCTCTTCTTCAAAGAGGAGGTTATGTATCTACAAACAAAATTTCCTATACCAAAAGTAGTCATCATAGCACAAAATATTTCCACAGGGAAGTGCACATTTCTTCATCTCTACAAAGTATTTCTTATATTACTAAAATAATAAAATAGGAGGTGAGGCAGTGTCAAGCAACAAGTACCACATATGTTTCCTGTAGACTGTGCAATCCTTGTTTGGGGGCTCCATATGCTTGAAATGTAATTCACTTAGTTTATCTTGAAAATTTCTTCCCATTAAGTTTAAGCTGATGAATTTACATGTGGCAAAGTGACAGATTTCTTAAAGAGACAGTTATAAATCACAGTGAATAACAATCTAGGCAACAAGCCTACATTATAGTTGATGCAGGTGGCTATTTTGTGAGGAAGGACTTCCAGCTCAGCATGGTTTTGACGTAAGTACTACGTACATCAGTACATCAGGACTACGATTTTTGTTATAACCTCAAACCAGCTGCCATGTGATTACATGTTTGTGCCTAGAATTTGTCTTAATATTATTTGCGCACGTTATTTGAGCATGTTCTACTACAAACATGCTCTACAACTTTTTTTTCAGTCAGATTGTTTGCTTAACCAAGGAGGAAGGATGTTTCACGTTACTCATGATGATTAACACAGACACGCAGATAGTGAAATGGAGATCAATTTCCATAGCTAAAAATCCTGTCATAGTGCCAATCACAACGGGGAAAGACACCAAGAGTAATACCACCAGAGTACTCACTTGATTCCTCAGTGATCGTGCTGTTTATGGAGTTTTCTCCAGTTGAACTGCATTTTTTACTGTCTTTGAACTGTTTCCGTCTTCTGGCCCACTGGTCTATTGCATCTTCCTGGGAACTGTCACTTGCTCTGATGTCTTTCTTCAAAGGTAACTTTCGGGTTTTATTCATCTCTGATTTCAAGTCTAAGTTATACCAGATGTTGTTTGTGAGAAATACGTGACACAACTTGTATAAGTAATTTTATTGTTGAATATTTGCACATTCTAAATACAAGAATAATCTAACCAACATATAAATGAAAATACTGAATAATACTGAAAATATTCAGCAAGTATATATTTTTAGACTAATTGAAGCCTTTGTGCAGCAAGAAGTAGAAGTATCTCTAGTTAAATACCTACATAGCCATTTGTACATCACTATTTTAATGCAGAAGCTTGCAAATTGCTCATTGATCTTGTTTAACATCATACATTTTTTATATGGCCCACAGGTAGATTTACAAACTCCTATTTGAACACTAATAATCTTGCAAGAAATGTGAAACTGCACCCTATTGGGGCCTGGCTGCTCCCCAATTACCTGCAGAGCTGGCCTTGGATGCTGTTTCATGTAGAACAGAAGGATATTAGAGGCTCTATCTCCCAGGGTTGGTATTCTGCTTTATTCTTAGGCTTCCATGTGGTCAGAGCGAGAGATGGGGATAAAGAGAGGAAGTTCCAAACCGGGGCACAGGTTTTTAAGGGTCAGGAAAGGGGAGGGGTCAGCCCCGGTCTCAGACCAATCCCACCGCAGGGGCCAGTCCACCGGTCCTGCAGGGGTCACAGGGCTAAAGGGACATACCATTCCCAAAACAGTAAGGTATTGGGTTACAACAGAAATGCATGAAGAGTTTTCCTGGTTTAGATTTCTTTCAAGTTAAGGAAGAATAAACTTGTTGTAATATTATTGAAGATAAAACAACAATTGTAAAACAGATCTTGTGTTATATTCTGTTCTGAAAGTGTGACTTTAGCCACTGGTAAGGGAATATAGGGAGAAAGTCCAAGATCCAGGTGCTCTCTGGAGGATTGTGTAGGTACAGCCTTTTTCTGACTTCAGCCAGATCTTCATCACAGAAAAAAGCAACTAAGCAAGGGCATTCCAGGGCACTATCTCAGACCATTGCTGAGAGTTAGGAAACCTACCTCTTGCAGTGTCATTGTAGTGCCCTTTGCATGGGTCTTTTCCTCTCTGATGTAATCATGAAGTCCCCAGAACACCAAGAGATTTCTAGATTGCCTTTCCCCCATCCTGTTTACCACAGTGGCATCTCTTCTCCTCTTTCTAGATGCTCCCACTCTTTGTTGAAAAACGACACATTTGCTTTCTGGTGTCACTGGATTACTAAACTCCATAAGTCCCACACTGCCCACTGCCTTGGGAAAGTAGACTGGTATTTTCAAACTAGAAGTGGATTTTCACAGAATTCACAGAATGACTGTGTTGGAAGAGACCTTCAAGATCATGAAGTCCAGTCTACGCTGTAACATCTCAACTAGACTGTGGCACCAAGTGCCACATCCAATCTTTTTTTAAACACATCCAGGGATGGTGACTCCACCACCTCCCTGAGTGGACCATTCCAGTTATTTTAATTCATATTAATGAGTTGTAAAATTTATTCTGGATGTACATTTAATTCATTTAAGGTACAGTAAATTCACGAATACAAGCCGCACTGAGTATAAGCCGCATCTCTGGGTGTTGGCAAATATTTCGGTTTTTGTCCATAGATAAGCCGCACCCGAATATAAGCCGCTCTGTCGTTCGCAGCGAGGACCCGCGTGCAATTAGTAACAGAACCGCGGGAGGGTGGGGTTTACTGGCTCAGCTAAGGCTGTGCAGGCTCGGCCCGCTAGGGGCCGCTGACGGAGCCAGGTGGCCCAGTCCGGTGCTGCCGCTCGGGGCCGGCCGCCGCTGCCACTGGGCTCGGTCACCCCAGGTCGGCGCTGCCCCGCGGTGGCAGGCAGGGACGGAGCTTCCCCCGCTCCTACGGCAGCGGCGGCGGGCGGGGACGGAGCTTTCCCGCGCCCGTGGCGCCGGCGGCGGGCGCGGACAAAGCACCCCGCCTCCTCCCCGAGCCGCGGCAATGGTGGCGCGCACTTCCCCCCACCTCCCCGGGCCGCGGCAATGGCTGCGCAGGGCTCCCGTCGGCTCCCCGGGCCGCGGCAATGGCGGCGCCCCCCCCCGTGTCCTCCCCGAGCCGCGGCAATGGCGGCGCCCCGCCCCCGTCAGCTCCCCGGGCCACGGCAATGGCGGTGCCCCCCCCCCCCGTCGGCTCCCCGGGCCGCGGCAATGGCGGCGCCCCCCCCCCCCGTGGGCTCCCAGAGCCGCGGCAATGGCGGCGCCCCCCCCCGTTGGCTCCCCGGGCCGCGGCAATGGCGGCGCCCCCCCCCCTCCTCCCCTGGGCTGCGGCAGAGGAGGGAAGAAGAGAGCTCTCCCGCCTCTCTCCCCGCCCCCCCTGCTGCCTGCAGGGAGCCAGGGCAACACGGTAACACTGTAACAATTGCGAAATGCCGGCTTTAACTGGCCGGTGCTTGGCTCGGCACTCTGGCTGGCACGTCTGGGGTTGTAAATGTCAGAAAATTATTAATATATTAGCCGCACCCGACTATTAGCTGCACTTCCGGGTTTCCACCAAAATTTTTGTCAAATTGCTGCGGCTTGTATTCGTGAAATTACTGTAGGACTTCCACAGCATTGCTAGGAACAAAAGAAAATCAAAATATGACCCTGATAATTCTTAGCAAGGGGTAAAAGTGAAGAATAGAAAATAAAATTAAAATTAAAGACATAGCTACACCTCACTTCTGTGCTGTGTCCTTAACCATTTAGGTCTAATGTCCAAGACGTCAAGGATTTTGGCATACAGTTTTCATTTAGAATCTTAATTCTATACCTTGTTCTATTTCCATTACCAATGCCAAACAAGACAGTCACAGATGCCATACTAGTCTTTTTTTCATGTATGGTGAACTGAAAGATTTTTTAAAAACTTCAGCTGCTTTAAACTAGGATTATATAGGACATTTTCCATAAGAAAAAGGTATATTTTTCAATAGTATAAATCTGTTAATGTCCAAATATGCTGGGAATATTGTCCTCTGGAGAGATAAATCTGATATATATTTGCATACAGCTTGATTGATACTAAAAAAATAAAATTAAAGTGTTTGGTGTGATAGTTTAACTACACATACACACATATGTGCGTACATATTCGCAATGTAAAAGGTTTATATTGTAGTGTGCAATGTCCCAGGATGGCTTAAAATTCTTATGGTTCAAAACACCAATTTTAAAAGACCAGTTATGGATATTGGTAGATGGATTAGAAAAAGGAAGACTAGAAATTTTGTAAAATATTAGTTATTAAAAATAAGTCTTTTTCATATGCAGATTTTTCAAACATAGAAAATAAAAGACAAAAGCAGGTTAAAGGATCCCTTATGTTCATTCCATGAAAACGTTCAGCCAGAATTAAGACTGAGGTGTACTTATTCACATACATTCAGTATTCATAGCAATCAAATGGATTTGAAGCCCAGATTTACGTGGTTTTAAACACAGACTTGTGCTCTGAGTTTATATCACACGGCAACTGCTTTTACTATTACAGTAATTTCACCACTATAAGGCACATCGGAATAGAAGGCGCACTTCTGGGTATTGGCAAACTTCCAAACTTTTTCCACATATAAGGCGCACTGGATTATAAGATGCACTTTTTTTTGCATTGAGGATCCGTGTGCAACAAAGTAACCAATAAGTAATGGAATCGCGTGAGCCCAGCCGAGCCCCTCCAACCCAGGCAGGGTGCACGAGCCCCACTGAGCCCCGCCAGCTCGGCTCATGGCTTGTTGCTTGGCTCGCGGCTTGCACTTCCTGGTTGTCGGCAAATTTCCAAACTTTGTCCGTATATAAGGCGCACCGGATTATAAGGCACACTTTTGGGTGTCAATCAAAATTTTAGGGTTTAAGGTGTGCCTTTATACTCATTAAATTACTGTACTTCCAGTAATGGTATTTGCTTCTCTCACTAGATAGGATGGGTGAGCATTTTAATGCAGGAAAACTACCTCTTGATCAAGCTGCATTAATTGATAATTATTATTTTAAATTTAGGTTTCTTGGCTCTAAAAGATGGTTCCTAGAATCCTCAGCAGAATAACTGCATATTATAAGCCCACGGCCAAACATATACATAACAGAATAATGGTAAACTTTTAATATATATTTATTTTCCAAGAAAACAGATGTCACAAAAGCTCACACGCAAAAGGTGTGTAAGTGATACTAACTTGAAAAGTCTCGTAGCACCTACCTTTCTGACTAATCTGTTTTACTGATGATGAGATATCTGCATTCTCATAATAATCTTCTTTTATTTCAAAATTTGACTCAATTTCTTCCAAGTTGGACTTGACTAACAGAGATATTTTATTTGCTCCAGGCTCTCTCCTTAAACTGTCATCAATTGACTGTTTCCTGCAAAAGTTCGCCAATCTTTGCTTAATGTTTGAATGTTCGGTGAAATTCTCTTTTCTATCTGTGCATAGTGAAGAGGTAGATAATAAGGAAGCCTGTGTCAAATTATTATGGCAATCAGACTCAACAAGGACATCTCCCAATATGTCTTGTACTTCAGCAAGGCCTTCCAATGTTTTATTCTTGCCATGCTCTTTACAATCAAACAACAAGGACGGCAGTAGGGATTTTTCATGTATACTGCAGGTAAGGTTAGGTTCTTTCTTTACTGCAAAGCCAAAACTTTTGGGTATCAATGTAGTGTTGCCTTGGACAAATCTTCCTTTTACTTCTCCAGTTATCACTAGAGGGTCAGTTAGTACTGACTCTCTCCTTTTATTTGTTACCTCAGACTCTGCATAAGGTGGGTGAATATTTAACTGTAAAACTGAGCATTGTTTTGGGATGCTTTCTGTAGATGTATAATTAATACTTTCTTTGTCATTAATGAATCCACCTGAAGGGCTTGTAGAAAGTGGAGAGGCTTGTACCAGGTGAGCTTCATTTTGCAATTCAACATGCTTTTCTATAGAGTTGTATTCTGATCTTTCTTTATCTAAAGCTTCAATAGACCCAGAGTCTTCTTCCCACATGGGTAAGTTTCCCAGAGGCTCTTCATGGCCATTTTCTTTTTTGTCATGTATAGTACCACTGGATTAAAGACTCTCCATTAATGTTTCTTCTGTTTCTTCATCTTGTCCTACACAGTCTGCATAATCATTCAGCAAACAAGTACCATTTAGACAGACATCTTCTTCAGGCTCAGATGGATAAATGGTAATATTATGATCAAAAGATGTGAAAGCATACTGATATGAAGACTTAAGACTTCTCAAATTTCTCAGTGAGGAGGTCAAGTTGGGAGACTTGCAAAGCTCTGTGAGAGAAGAGGTCAAGTCAGGACACTTACAAAGTTCCTTGTATTTGGTAGGAATATGTGAGCTCCTGTTATGGATGTCTCCTGCTTTGGTTTCCTTAAGCAGTATGTTTAAGGATGGCAATGAGTAAAAGCCAGAATCCCTTCTAGGGTGAACTGGTGATGGTACCTCCAGGCCAGTCTGGGAAAGACTTTCTCCTCACTGTTTTTGGCTCGGTGTCTCTGTGTTTGTCACAGTTATTTCTTTCTTGATCTAATACATTTCTCTTACAAACACATTCTTTCCCTTTGTTTGGATTATGCAAGGTATTAATAGCTACAAGACAATTAGTATTATTTATTTTTGAGAAAAAAATCTTCTGTTTCAGTGGTGTGGTCTTCATAGTCCTCTGTGTTAAGTTTACAGAAACAATTTTCTTCCCCCCAAATACTCAAGGCTATAGGGATATTGTCAGATTCCCTTCTGCTATTAACAGGGTACAAAGATACACCTTCTGCATTGTGCATTTTGTCACAATCAGCAAATTCTTTAGGTGGGGGGCGAAGTGCATATCCATTTGAAAATGTATAATCTGCTTTTTCATGAAAGCTAAATGATGAGTCACAGTCTGTGTCACACAGTGCCTCTGTTACAGAATAATCTGTCTCACTCCAATATGTATCTCCGTGTTCCCTGTTGAGTGGCTTGCTCTGTGCCTGCTCACCAGCTTTGATGTTGACATTCAGATTTTTCTTTCTGCTGGTATATTCCACCTGAATGTCTTTTGTTTCAATGTTCATTTCCAGGGAGGTACCTTCATTGATGGCAGTTTGAATTTTATGTTTAGAGGATACTTTATATTTCCCCTTGTGTTCTGCTGAAAAATCAGTTGAAGGGCACTGGTACTTTGAACATTTTGAACACTGACTTTTCTGACATTGTCTTTCATGATGTTTCTTATTCTTCCTTCTTTTTTTGTCTACAACTTTTGTTTCAGAATCAAAGAAATATCCTTAATTTCTAATTTCACATTAGAAGAGCCATATTTTACTTCTGCAGAAATTTTTCCAGTGGCCAAAGTAATGGACTCTGAAGAATCTGGCTTGCCCCACAGGGTAATTTTTCCTTTGGATGAGCCCTCTGACTTACCAAAAGTTACTATAGCTAGGATTTCATCTTGCTGAGGTGAGAACATTTTAGGAGGGCAGTGGTTTTCCTTCTTCCCTTCTTTACCACTGTCTGATACACTATCAAGGTCTCTATCTTCAGGAGCATCTGAGCTACTCTGATTCTTGTTTTCATGATCTTTTCCATCTGCTTCATCACCCTTTACATCCAGTGGCTCTGTGAAGTGAGACAGAGCCTCATGTGCTTTATTTTCAAGGCTTCCTACACTTCGCTGGCATTTACAAATTGGTGACAACTGTGCATCTAATGTAAGGTGAAAAAAAAAAAGAAAAAAACATTTTCCTATGATTTGGTAAGCAGTACCATAAATGGATGATTAGCTTTGAGACAGTTGTCATAGAAAATGCTTATACTGTCTTTCAGATCTAGTGTATTTTCCAGATTTTTTTTTCAGTATTAACTAGTTTTGTTATTGCTATCTGATAAGTAACGTGAAATCAGATAAAGAGGGTAGGCCATATTAATTCACTCTGATTTGAGAAATTCAAAATATTTGCACTTTTTAAAAAATAAATTTTTGCTTTTGTTAGGGGATAAGGTATTCTATTTGCTTATAATTAGAACCACATTTTAAATTTAATTACTACTCCCAGTATTTATTTTGTTCCTGTGAACACATTGGGTCTATCAACATCCCATTGCCTGCTTGCAGTTTGGTAAATTCTATGGAAGTTGGCTTTTATAATCCTGTCACAGATGAGCAAACAAAGGGATTAATTAATATGACCACAATCTGCTCATTGCCAGGAGATGCGAGTCACAGCTACCTGATCTAAGTAGAATAAAATAATGTTTCCTGGTTGTACTGGGCAAGATTTCATGGCATTCACAACACATAAAATTCTGCTTTGGTTTTTTCTCAGAACAGGTCATGAGCATTACAGAGTAACAATGTAATAGTGACATCTACCTAAACAGGACTAGAACAAGCTATAATATAAGACAACACTAAGATTTACACCAAAAATGATGACATTTTGGGGCAATTGAACAACAATATATTTAGAAAGCCTTTGCCAGAAATAGCTAAGATAGCAGCTTAACTAAAACTGAAAAAAAAGCCTCACTAAGACATTACCTATATGTACCCACATTTAAGTGTACGTATTTAAAATCTGACAAACAGCTTCGGGCACAAAGGTGAATTTCTGTCTTGATGAGTAAATTAAGAATAGCCACATATGTTTCTGTTGATTTTACTTTATATTAAATATTTCTGTAAACTTGCATTCTCTGGAATCAGAGCTCTTTCTGCTCTTGCAGCTTTTTCTTTTCTTTCTACTCATTTCTAAGAACCAAGGGCATCTGTGTTGTAGCTTTCTGTGTGGGAGGGAAAACATTGATAATGAGAAATTTCTCTGGAATAGTTTTGTCCTCTGACTCTCAAGTTTTCTAACTTGTTTTATTGTAACTTTTTATAATAAAAATAGAAAAGTACTAGAGGAGATACTAACAAATTTATTTCTTCTTTTGGTTATTTAGGAACAACTTTTGAAGATTTTTCAAATGATAGCTTAGAATCAAGATCTCATGGTCTCAGTTATAGGGCCTGAACCAATATCCTTTATAATCTGTGGAAGCTTTGAGCTGTGGGTGACCTTTTGCAGACTATGATTTTATCTGATTCAGATTTTTAGAGATTAATATTTTGTTTTAAGCATTCATTTTAAATTCAATCTTATATGTGCAATGACAATTGTTTTCTTCTCTTGAGAAGGGATTTTTTGAAGTGAGAAGTAGGCATGGTCTTGGAAATCAATAGAGCTATCGTTGGGAATAATCAACTAATTACAAGTTATTAATCACAATACTTTTACTGTTTGCTTATCAGAACATGCAATACAACATTGTGGAAAGAGTGTGACTGAATTTTTAAGGCCACAGACTTACCTGGTATAAATTTTATTCTTACTGTAAGAATAAAATTTTAAAAATCATTATATTGACATTTTAAGACTCATGTTATATGTCTCTGTATGCCACAATACATAGCTAGCCAAACAACTGGGAAGAAAGTTTTTCAAGACACAGTCATTTCTACTTCATAAAAAATTAAATTTGTAAGAGTTCCGAATGACTGAATATGCCATTCATTAGCTAGTTGTAAAATGCAGGCAATTCTCCTCTGTCTTTTTGGAAGACATTACAGGGAGACTGAAAAAGTGCTGTACTTATTTTCAGCATGTTTACACTCTCAGTTTCAGTATGAAGATATACTTCTACTTTTTCCAGGAGTCTTTAGTCAAAGCTTGACAGACAGCCAAACCCACCAAGTGAGCTCTGTTCTCAGTAGCAAGCATGAGCTTAAAATCAAATACAGGGCTTTAACGGACACAGAGGCAAGAACTAGGACTGGTACCTATTTGTAGTGTAGGGCATGAGGGAGTGCCCAGCAGTGCCACATAAAAGTCAATATTCTCTTAAAGAGTTACGTATATAAGTATGCCATGAATAACAACCTCATATATGAGATACCATATGTAAGATCTGCAGATTGATGCACATATTCATGACTTTAGGAACTAAGAGAACCCTAATATGACTGTTACGGTTGAGGACAGTTATATTTCATTAAGGTGCCATTGAGAAAATGTTTTTACTTCTAGGAATTTCCTCAATTCAGCTAAAGGAAGATGCTACACACTCAATTCCTTCCCTTCACCTTCTTGACCTTCATGGTTGTATTTCCAACTACTTTTGCTATACTACTTTGAATTTTTCCCCAGGAATTCCATTTTCATGGTTTTCGTCCTCTCTTCTATAGTCAGTAATGAAATTGTTAACCTCAATATAGGAAATGTGATTTCTAATTGTCACTGCTAAAATGCTGTTAAAAACTATCTGCAGATCAAAACCAGCCGCCTGTTTTACTTTAGTTTCTCTTTACTGGTTACTTTTACAGTTGTATGGACCACAGATTTTTCAAATCTTTCAATCTTTAAACAAGTTTTTAATTTTACTGAATGCTAAATGCAAGAAAAGGACAGACACACATTTTTACATGAAGTGTTTAAGGCCTTATTTTTAGGGAAGAATTTTAAGCATATTTATAATGTGTCAGCAGCAGATTTGAATTATGATATCTTTGGGGATAACGTTTGCTTGATTGAAGATAGATTGAAGAATTAAAAATTACCTAAAATACCAGAAAGAAACACTGCAAGAAAGATGCTTGAATATTAAGGATACAGGAAGGATTGTGGATCAGTTATAAAAGAAACCATATTAATTTCAGTTTCTCCTCATAGTTGAAATGTCCAGTTTTGCCAAGTTTTGTAATGGTAGAATATAATTCGACTTCACAGGAATTCTCTGTCTGAGATGATGAGTAGTTCTACTACAACTCAAATTTATGTGTATTTGATATCATGGGACACTGAAAGTACTGAATGTACATAGTGTTGATTCTCTGCATGACAGGGTTTTGGGAAATGATCTAATACCTTCTAAAATTCAAAACTCTGAGCAAGCAGCTGTGAAACCATCAGTAGAAATACCCACAGGTCACAGTTGTTTATAGAGGTAGGATTACAGATTTTGCTTTATTGATGATGAAGATGAGATTTACGATGTAGGTTAGCAGGATGATGAGGTCGGGTTTTTTTTAATAATTTCTACAGTTGGTAGTAAATAGATCAAAATTATAATGATTATTTTCACTATTGACTTCTGATAAATTTTTCCAGCTCTAAGGTTGTTATGATTACAGTAATTTTATGACTATAAGATGCACCCTTTTGACTTAAATTTTCCCTCAAACCTGGAAGTGTGCCTTATAGTCCGGTGCGCCCTATCTGATGTACAAAGTTGCGAAATTTACCTACCCGGAAGTGTGAGCTGTGAGCCGTGGGGGGAGCCGGCAGTGCCACGGTAGCCGGCTGGAGGCGGGCCCAGGGGTCCACGGCACCGCCCCTCCCGGGTCCAGGCGGGCCCAGGGGTCCACGGCACCGCCCCTGCTGGGTGGAGGCAGGCCTGGGGGCCCATGGCTGTCAGATGAAGGCGGGCCCGGGGGCCCGCGGTGCCGCCCCTCCCGGGTCCAGATGGTCCCAGGGGCCCATGGCTGCCGGATGAAGGCGGACCAGGGGGCCTGCGGCAAACCCCCTCCCGGGTCCAGGTAGTCCTGGGGGCCCATGGCTGCCGGGTGAAGGAGGGCCCGGTGGCTCACGGCACTGCCCCTGCCGGGTGGAGGTGGGCCCAGGGGCCAAGGGCTGCCGGGTTGAGGCGGGGCCTCGGCCAGCAACTGCGTGGGGGGAGCTGGGAGTGGAGCCTTGCTGCAAAAAAAAGTGCGCCTTATAGTCCAGTGCGCCTTATATGATCTACAAAGTTGCGAATTTTGCCGACTCCCAGGGGGTGCGCCTTATAGTCCGGTGCACCTTATGGTCGTGAAATTACTGTAATTCTATCAGCTCTTGGACATTAATTATAGTATTTACATATTACTGTTATTGTACCTGCAGTGTGTTAAATTCCTGATACTTTAAATATAAAAAAACAATTGGAAACAACTTCAGGATTCAAATAGTTTTGCTGCCTATACTATATTCCCATATGTTATTTAGCCTTTCCTCTCTAAGATCTACCATGTCAGAAGAGGCATGGTTCTTTGCTTTTCATTTCTTTTACCCATGTGTTGTCTTTTTTTATTCTTATTTCACTGGTCCTGGAGCTGAGATGTGATAAGAGAATTAGGAATCTCATCACCTTCAATCCTACTCTTGAGTAGACCTATTGACTTGAGCAAAAATTAGCTGTATGCATCAGGACTGCATAGACCTTGCCTTAGGAACTATTTTGTCCACTGCTGGACACTAGATGAACACAAGCCAAATTAGTTTAGCTGGGAATAGAGGCATTAAGCATTTGCCTGGATGGAAGCCAATGTCCATTGACATAATTCCTTATACAATTCTTAATACTTACATTAGTGCTTGGGTTAACTCAGAATAACAACATCCTAGTTTTGAGTAAAAGATCAGTCTAAAAATGTTTGTATTTATATCACACTATAAGTATAGGTAAAGCTCTATCTGGAATATATTCATTGTTGATAACATCTGTAATGCTGCTTCCTTGAGGTTAATGCAGATGACGACAAGTTCTTTCATAATGAAAGCAAAAAAAAAAAAAAGAAAGAAAAAAAAAAACCACTTCTGTAATGAACGGCTTTGAGTTCATCTTGTTTTGCAGGAAAAGTTGCCTTTAAAACAATGAGTGAAAGTAAATTTGAAAATACAGAGGTTATTTTACTTTATGTTTATATATTTATATTGTGGTGATTTTATGTGAAAATATGTGTGCTCTTTTTGTTTTCTAAACAACCATATTCAGTGAACCTATAAAGATGAAACTGTCAGAAAAGACAAAGGAAAAAAAGAAAGAAAAATATGGGGGATATCACTGCTGATGATGAATTGGAATGGTGTGATGACATAATAAATTTGTAAAATATTTTAAGTTCTTTTGGATAATATAAATTATCCTTTCAGACTGTCTCTTTCTTGTAATTCAGTATCCTATGTTGTAGAAAGTTTTACTATGAATATATTCAGTGACACATCACTGAATATTTCCCTGTTGCATTCTACAATGCCCACAGACTTTAGAACAATCATGTCACAGCATATCAAAATAAGCCTTTCTCAAACAAGAATATTTTACTTCTCTTTCCCTATGTTTTCAACATTAAACCCTGCTGATCCGTTTCCTCCCTTTTCATACAGAATCCTACATTTTGACCCCGTTTCCCTAGATGAACTTAAGTAACACTGAATTTCCTTCTCATTTATTTCTATTGTGTCCCTTTGTATTTCACAACATTCTTCTAGTCCATAATAATCATTGCTTTGACTTTGCTTCTCAAGTTATCAGGCAAGTGCAGTACAGTCTCTCACTGCTTAGTTCCTCTCCTCTAATTACTCAAGTTTGAATTTTCCATGTGAATTATACAATCATAGATAGAATGGCTTGGGCTAGACAGGAGTTTAAAGATCAGCTCATCCTAACACCCCTGCTATGGACAGGGACACCTTGCACTAGACCAAGTTGCTCAAAGCTCCATCTAGCTTGGCCATGACCACCTCCAGGGATGGGGTAACTTCTGGGAGTGCCTGTTTCAGTGCCTCACAGTGAACAATGACACAGTGAAAACCATAGAAACTCTAAATAGAATTATCCAAAATCATCTGTGAATCTCAAATATCTCTAGCGATATGCTAGTTTACTACTTGATTTCTTCTTCTATTCTCTGTACTGATTGAGGTTTGTGGCATATTCCCTACTTTAGATTTCATACATTAGGGTAGATGCCACACACATAACTTCTAATGTCATCAGGATGAGTTGTATTGGAGAGCCTTGAGTTTCATGGAGAGTAGGCAAAAAGGGCTCATAGTTGATTTATTTTTACTTATCTCATTGAAGTACATCTTATTGAAGTATCTTCTAGTTCTGCCTTTTTCTCTGTATCAAGCTTCCATAAGAACTTTATCTCAATTTCTGAACACACATTTTGGAAGTATTGCAGAACATTTTTCATGTGTAAGAATGTTTTTTATTTCAAACACATACAAAGTGTGTCATCAAAAATACCTGTCTCAGCAGTGTTTTTCACGTTGTTTCAGCTGGAATGGATCCTATCTTCACTTGCTTATAGTTTCATATGTGCATTTTCCTGAAAAGACTGGTCTTTAAAAAGGCGTCTGCAAAATTTCTAGAAAAAAAGAAGCAGGTAGCCATTTACAGGGACTGTAACAGTATCACATAGCACTTTGCAAAATTAATAAAAACGTGAACTCTGTGTCTGCAAATAATCAGGTTCCAATCAAATTGAACTCAGTGGATATATGCTAGCAACCCACTTAGCTCTGAGAAGAGAGCATCCAAATGAAAACGAAAAAACATGGGTCAGTGAAATCAATCTGCAACAGGTGTTGTATTGGGACCCACCAATCAACCATTGTTGTGCTGTGGCACTTTTAATGAGCAAATCAGAATCCTCTTTTTTCAAACCACAAAAAGACTGCAAACACCAGTTTGCAACATTAGTTCTGATTCAGAAGGAAGGATACTGTCTGAACAACTACAATTATCACATATGCCATAAATCAGCAAGTTTAGGAAACCCAAACCCTATATAATTAGATTTTGCATTATTTTTGACTTTTTTGCAGGCAGAAATAGAAACATGAAGTGTTGAATAGATTCTGACCAATCTTTTGAAAAGAAATAATAGGTATATTATTCTCTCCAGTACAGTAAAGCTGCAGACAGGGCGCTCTTCACTTTAGATTAAGAAAACGCTACTACAGTAGAAGCCAGCCAAATGTTTTCAAGATTATTTTTACTCAGCACTGAGAATGCAAATGCTATCAAAGTTGTAATGAAATACAGATTAGTAATCATGGGCCGTATATACACAGGCATTTCTGCCTTTTTAGGGAGAAGTGAAGTCACATGTTCCAGCTCTTAAAATCCGCAAAATCATATGTAAAACTCATTTCCTGTAAAGCTTCTGCCTACTTATTAAGTAATCTCGCTTTTTGGTTAATGATTCTTTGCTTTTGCAACAAAAGACAAAGATAAGCATTTATTTTAGATGTTGGAGATATTTAATTTCTGCACCAACATTTTTCATTTTACCTTCCTTTAAAAATGTGCGCTGCCTTACATTGCAACAGACCAGTACTGTAATGTGTCTCTGTGCTGTACATGGCCCATAAAACATTCCATTATTTTAACACAATTATGATATAATGGATATTTCAACTTCACTAGATGTTCATGTATTTATTATAAGTAAAAACACATTTATAAATAGAGAACAGAATTTATCTTGCATGACATCTATACTGCACAAAATAACTTTTCTTAATCAAAAGCTCTGAAAATGTATTTTAAAAATCACATAAACTGCCATTTCTGTTCACATTGTTGGACTTCTGCTATTCCTATTTTAGAGACCAAAGAAAAACCTCCTAAAATGAGAAGCAGTTGACAGCAGGTATAGGAAATACCCTCCAGGTGTGATGCAACAATTGATAATGAAATAAGTAGAAATCTCACTATAACATACATTAACAACTATAACAATCATTTCCAATAATGAAACGTAGTTTCTATAGTCAAAGATGGTACTGTCAGTGTAATACTATAATTCTTTCTCAGTCCCTGAATTACTCCAATTTGAGCTTCAGAATTGTTCATCCATCTTAACAGAAACCAGGTAAATATGATGTATGTACTTGCTCATACTTGAAACTCAGCCCACCAAAAAAACTCTGCACTATAAAAATTTTTCTTTGAAAATGAGGTAATTTTTTTTATTTTCAAAATGTCTGGGACTATGAATTAGAATTGTAGGAAAAATCTTCCATTTTTCATGGAATGCAGTAAGGGCAAAATCTGTGAGCCTATGCTAACTTCTAGGATTTGATTTCTGGTGTGTAAAATGGGAAAACTAAGACACAGTATTTTCTGACCATGCAGTTTCCAGGGTCACTTTCTCCAGATGAGCAATTTACACAAAATAAGTAAGGAGTTATTTAGATTTAGATGACAAAATAATTTCAGACACTTATTACATATACTCTTTTTTAGCTTTGGCTGAGGTCTTGAGAAAATACCTACATTTCTTAGCTGAATGTTAGAATACTTTTCTCCTTAGAAAGTAATAATGATGTACATTACCAAAGCTAGCTTAGTTTCCAGAATGATGAAATGGTAGGAGAAAAAAAAGTAATTACTATGCAGGCTTATATAACTGCTGAAAAATGAAAATGTAAGCTTCTCAACAACATGTAATACTCCTCCTTGACTACTAATTCTGTACTCTTATCACAGCACTCCTCATATTCCAATGTGAAATACTGGTTGCAGATAGGTAATACTTCTAACAAACACAAGTTCATTCAGGTAGGCTTTAATTTCCGAAATTATACACCACTAAATTCATAGTACTTATATGCTAAAATAAGGTAACCAATACAGTCTTAGGAATCAAATAGCCATCTTAAAAATCAATCATTTAAGAAAACAGTCATATTTTCTCACTGTGAAAAAAAGTCTGCAGAATTCTCATTTTTAATAAAGTAATGATGAATTGTAACAATTAATAGCTACAGAATATTAGCTAAAACAGTCTAATTTAAAGAAAAAAGGTTTACACTTACCATTTCCACAACCCAATATACATTTTCCTCAGATGCTTGCTGTTATGGACTGTCTGTGAACAGTTTGCTTTTCTAAGCTCATGAAGGATGGGTTGGCTGTCTTGCTAAGGCTTAATAAGGTAACAAGTTAAAATTTTCTTTCTTTAGACTTACCCCCTTCCGTACTATCCAGTCAGCAATGTTACGCAGTATATACATCTCCTTCAAATCACTGAAGCAATAAAGGACTACCAGTTATTTAACTCTTTACAGCTAAAGCAGGTAATAAAAACAACTACAGTAATTTCACGACTATAAGGCGCACCCTTTTGACTAAAATCTCCCCCCAAAACCGGAAGTGCGCCTTATAGTCCGGTGCGCCTTATCTGATCTACAAAGTTGCGACATTTGCCACCCCGGAAGTGAGAGTCCGTCGGCATCGGGGCCTCCCCCGTGCGGGGCGGGTCCGCCGGCATCGGGGCCTCCCCCGCGCGGGGCGGACCCGCCGGCATCGGGGCGGACCCGCCGGCTTCGGGGCCGCCCCCGCGCGGGGCGGACCCGCCGGCATCGGGGCCTACCCGCCGGCATCGGGGCCGCCCCCGCGCGGGGCGGACCCGCCGGCATCGGGGCCTCCCCGCCGGCATCGGGGCCGCCCCCGCGCGGGGCGGACCCGCCGGCATCGGGGCCTCCCCGCCGGCATCGGGGCCGCCCCCGCGCGGGGCGGACCCGCCGGCTTCGGGGCCTCCCCGCCGGCATCGGGGCCGCCCCCGCGCGGGGCGGACCCGCCGGCATCGGGGCCTCCCCGCCGGCATCGGGGCCGCCCCCGCGCGGGGCGGACCCGCCGGCATCGGGGCCTCCCCGCCGGCATCGGGGCCGCCCCCGCGTGGGGCGGACCCGCCGGCATCGGGGCCTCCCCGCCGGCATCGGGGCCGCCCCAGCGCGGGGCGGACCCGCCGGCATCGGGGCCTCCCCCGCGCGGGGCGGACCCGCCGGCTTCGGGGCCTCCCCGCCGGCATCGGGGCCTCCCCGCCGGCATCGGGGCCGCCCCCGCGCGGGGCCGGCCCGCCGACATTGGGACGGCTCCCTTGCGGGGGGTGTGAAAACCGCAGGAATCGGATCGGCTGCTGCGCGGGGTGGGGCGAAAGCCCCCAGAAACACGGCGGCCGCCCCGCGGGGGGGGCGAAAGCCGCCGGAAGCACCACGGCCGCCGCGCGGGGGGAACGAAAGCCGCCGGAAGCACCGCGGCTGCCGCGCGGGGGGGCGAAAGCCGCCGGAATCACAGCGGCTGCCATGCGGAGAGGGGGAAAGCCGCCAGAATCGGAGCGGCTGCCACGCGGGGAGGGGGCAAGCAGCTGGAATCGGGGCAGCGGCGGCATCGGGGCCTCCCCGCTGGCATCGGGGCCGCCCCCGCGCGGGGCGGACCCGCCGGCATCGGGGCCTCCTCGCCGGCATCGGGGCCACCCCAGCGCGGGGCGGACCCGCCGGCTTCGGGGCCGCCCCCGCGCGGGGCGGACCCGCCGGCATCGGGGCCTCCCCGCCGGCATCGGGGCCGCCCCCGCGCGGGGCGGACCCGCCGGCTTCGGGGCCTCCCCGCCGGCATCGGGGCCGCCCCCGCGCGGGGCAGACCCGCCGGCATCGGGGCCTCCCCGCCGGCATCGGGGCCTCCCCGCCGGCATCGGGGCCGCCCCCGCGCGGGGCCGGCCCGCCGACATTGGGACGGCTCCCTTGCGGGGGGTGTGAAAACCGCAGGAATCGGATCGGCTGCTGCGCGGGGGGGGGGCGAAAGCCCCCGGAAACACGGTGGCCGCCCCGCGGGGGGGGCGAAAGCCGCCGGAAGCACCGCGGCTGCCGCGCGGGGGGGCGAAAGCCGCCGGAATCACAGCGGCTGCCATGCGGAGAGGGGGAAAGCCGCCAGAATCGGAGCGGCTGCCACGCGGGGAGGGGGCAAGCAGCTGGAATCGGGGCAGCGGCGGCACGGGGCAAGCCTGCCGGCATTGGGTCACCCGGAGCGCCAGGGAACTCCCAGAACAGCGGGGCCCTGGGGATGCTGCACGGAGCGGCGGTGGGCGTAGCCTGGCCCTGCCGGGTACAGGCAGGCCCGGGAGCCAATGGCTGCCGGATTGAGGCGGGGCCTCGGCCAGCAAGCGCGCGGGAGGAGCTGGGGGCGGAGCCTCGCTGCAAAAAAAACCCGGTGCGCCTTATAGACCGGTGCGCCTTATCTGATCTACAAAATTGCAAAATGTGCCGGCTCCCGGGGGGTGCGCCTTATAGTCTGGTGCGCCTTATGGTCGTGAAATTACTGTAAATTACCCAGCAGCTAAATGTCTGAAAAGTCTTAATCAATCAGATTACCTAATAAAAATTAAAGATAAAAGAGAGAACCATGTTCACAGTCTTGTTCCACTTCTTTTTCTATTTCTGTGTGCTAAGCTCAGAATCTGATTAGTATATTTAATTCCATGGAGCATCATGACTGGTCTGTCTTTAATCAGCCTGTTGACATCCACCCATTTTTCTCTCACATGTTGCAGACTTTAACGTAATCATTTACTGATTTGCCAATGCTCCCATAGAGAACATAATGTTCAAATTACAGATTCAACACTGGAATGATTACACCTTTCACATATTTACATATATCCAGAATGAAAAATTAGTTAAAAGAAGTACGTTTATTGGGACAAATGCAAAGTTTGTAAAAATATCATAACCAGTACTATAATTACATAAAATGCCACTACATCACATGAGATTACAGTTTCATTTAAAAGTATCCATTTTGGTTTATGTTCAAAAACCTAATTATTTTTTTCTGCTATATTAAGCTACTATTTCTAGTATATATAAATTATAAAAATAGATAAAATGGGTAATATTTTCAAATTGTGTCTGAATAGAAGGTAGTTATCTTTAGCACAGAGGCAAACTGGGATAAAAGGCATCTCCAGAATTTTCTGCCTTGTACATCTGATGTCATGAGTACTCTTTTGAGTCTGATAGCCTTGTACAAGCAAGGGAGAAAAGAGAGAGATCATTTTTCACAGCACAGAAAAAACCAGTTTTGTAAGTAAAATTATTCTCTTGATGTGCGGCCTTAAACAATTAAGGCCAAGTACGAGGATGTAAGTAGAGAATTCAAACTTTGAGGCTAGAAACAGCATGCTTCCAAAGCTGCTGCTGTCTTTTGGGTAAGTTAAACAACTGAGATCTTCTGGAGGTGTTGCCTACACAGTACAGTAATTTCACGATTATAAGCCGCACTGAGTATAAGCCACACTTCTGGGTTTCAGCAACTTTTTGGTTTTTTGTCTATATATAAGCCACACCTGATTATAAGCCGCATGTTACAATACAGTGTGATAAAAGGTATCTATTCTATCACCATCTGTTGAGGGTGGGGACAGTGATCCTTATCTCAATGGCAGATAATCTGCTAATGGGCCATCCACTGAAACCAGGCAGGGCATTGTTCTTTATCTTTTCACACCCCATCCTTCCTCCAGGGAGTCATTGTCTGCTAATGGCCCATTGAGTCCCACTGTGGGACTGATAAAATTACTGCATCCCATTGGAAGTTGCTCCAGCCAGGGGGAAGAGCCCAACATTTCTTACCAAGATAAAAACAGAGGTTTTGGGACACTAAGGTAACCCCTTTCTCCACTGGACTCCAGAGGAAAACCGGATTTCTCCACATCACCACTGGACCTCCAGAGGGAAACTGCACCTTCTACAGGAGCACTGCTCCAACTGAGCCACATCTGTCGCTGCAGGAGGATGCAGCCACCATTTAATGGGACTGTTACCAACACCCTACCTGACGGGGTGTCAGGTTGTATTCTGACTGTGTCAGGGTTTGGGGTTTGTTTCCTTGTAGTACTGTATTTCTATTTTTATTTCCCTAGAAAAGAACTGTTATTCCTAATTCCCATATTTTTGCCTGAAAGCCCCTTGATTTCCAAATTATAATAATTTGGAGAGAGGGGATTTACATTCTCCATTTCAAAGAGAAGTTCCTGCCTTTCTCAGCAGACACCTGTCCTCCAAACTAAAACAGCAACATTTGTTCTTTGTCCATATATAAGCCGCACCTGATTATAAGCCGCACTTTGGGTTTGGACCAAAATTTTAGTCAAAATGGTGCGGCTTATAATCGTGAAATTACTGTACTCCAGTCAGAACCACTACACTCTGTTCAATTGCTTATAAATTTAATTTGGCACTTTCCTAAACTGCTGTAGTTGACAGATAACCACAGCATTTGGCTCTTCAATTTGACATTTCCTTCGTAAACTTAAAACAATAACTGTCCATCAGAAAATGTATAGGAATTTTCAAAGTAAAATTCAAACCTTGACCTACAAACAGGGCAAATTAAGCAATAAAGAGCCATGAAAAAGAATCTTTCCTTAAACAGATTAAATTTATCAAAGTACAGTAATTTCACGAATACAAGCCGCAGCAGTTTGACAAAAATTTTGGTGGAAACCCGGAAGTGCGGCTAATAGTCGGGGGCGGCTAATATGTGAATAATTTTCTGACATTTACAACCCCAGACGTGCCAGCCAGAGTGCCGAGCCAAGCACCGACCAGTAAAAGCCGGCATTTCGCAATTGTTACAGTGTTACCGTGTTGCCCTGGCTCCCTGCAGGCAGCACGGGGGGGCGGGGAGAGAGGCGGGAGAGCTCTCTTCTTCCCTCCTCTGCCGCAGCCCAGGGGAGGAGGGGGGGGGCGCCGCCGTTGCCGCGGCCCGGGGAGCCAACGGGAGGGGGGGGCGCCGCTGTTGCCGCGGCTCGGGGAGCCGACGGGAGCCCTGCGCAGCCATTGCCGTGGCCCGGGGTGGGGGGGGAAGTGCGCGCCGCCATTGCCGCGGCCCGGGGGGGGGGGAAGTGCGCGCCACCATTGCCGCGGCTCGGGGAGCCGACGGGAGCCCCGCGCAGCCATTGCTGTGGCCCGGGGAGGCGGGTGGAAGCTCGCGCCACCATTGCCACGTCTCGGGGAGCTGACGGGAGCCCCGCACAGCCATTGCCGCGGCCCGGGGAGGAGGGGTGCTTTCTCCGCGCCCGCCGCCGGCGCCATGGGCGCGGGAAAGCTCCGTCCCTGCCTGCCGCCGCTGCCGTAGGAGCGGGGGAAGCTCCGTCCCTTCCTGCCACCGCGGGGCAGCGCCGACCCGGGGTGACCGAGCCCAGTGGCAGCGGCGGGTGGCCCCGAGCGGCAGCACCGGGCTGGGCCACCTGGCCCCGTCAGCGGCCCCTAGCAGGCCGAGCCTGCACAGCCTTAGCTCAGCCAGTAAACCCCGCCCTCCCGCGGTTCTGTTACTAATTGCACGTGGGTCCTCGCTGCGAACGACAGAGCGGCTTATATTCGGGTGCAGCTTATCTATGGACAAAAACCGAAATATTTGCCAACACCCAGAGATGCGGCTTATACTCAGTGCAGCTTGTATTCGTGAATTTACTGTAGTTTTCTTAAACAGGCGAGATTTTTCTTCTTCCCTGGAAATGGTTCTTCTGTTGGTGAGGAAAAAAGGACATGAAAGCTTCAAAAGCTTTTTTAAAAGCCTGGCTTAGATTTTGAAAATGTATAAAGACTAAAAATCATTGACACACTGAAGTTATTAGACTTGAAAGATCCATGAAATATTACTCTTAAAATCAGAGATTATTTACGTGTTGTTCCTTTGCCATATGTTTTCTTTCCTATTTCTCTTCATGTAGGAAAGTGAAATTTTTCAATTTACTTATTAGCATTGTAATTGCAGATATATACTATTATACAGATTCTCAAAAAAAAAAAAATAGGCAGGTTAGGGATACTGTGTTTGGAGTTTCACTGTTAGAAATACATCTCTATAGAAACTCACCATAATTTTCCATGCAAAAATCTAGTATTCCAATGGGTTTTAGTCATATACATATAATTACCTCAAAGTGATAAACTACTTACTTATATGCTACTTATATTTGCTCTGTGATTTATCCTCCCTCTTCTGTCTGCTCCTCATTGCTTTGTTGTTCATCTCTCTAAATGCAATCACCATAGAACTAGTTGAAACTTCCTTTCATTGCTCAGCTGCCACCATTTTTTGTATACTTTCCAATATTCTTCTTTACGAGCAACCTGTAACTGATTAATGCCATTGTTACCATGAAGTCCTGCTGGTATACAACAGCTGTGGCCTACGACAGCTTTCCACAACTTGCCTTCTCTGTAAAAGCAATTTTTAAGGGAAGTAGTGCATTGTTTCCTTCTCCTTGCCAGACAGCCCAAGAGATAACCTGTCTCTATTTCTAGGTATGGCTGAAAAAAGGGAGAGAATGAAGCAACATAATATGTCAAATATTCCAAGTCTGTCAGAGAATGCTTAAAGTACTGCTTAGGTGATGCCTTACCAAAAAAACATGGAAACTGCTGATCATAGCACGAAATAGATGGAGGGGAAAAAAGAACAATCAGGATTTGTACAACGGTTTTACTGATTCCAGGTTGCTGAGAATTTTGGAAAAAATGTAACACCATTCACCGCTAAAAACAATTTAAATTACTCCAAATAAACAAATCTTATAAAAGTAAGTTTACATTTGTCACTATAATTGACTTTCCTCAGGTCATTTGCATTTCTTTTGCTATCACTGCAATCACTGTAGAATGACAGACTATGGACTGTTGCATAATGAAATTAGTAACAAAACAGTATACTTTCCTTTTTAAAATATCAACATTATCTTGAATAACTTGATAAATTAAGGCACAAATCTGAACTGTAGCATTAAAACCACATAAATAAATATTTTAATTAATGTATTGCTATCCCAGTCTTATAGTTGCAGTTAATATACTTCTTTCAACTGTAAGATTCTAGCAAGAACAATCTTAGCATCTCTATTTCCAATAAAGAACTTTGTGCATATTTTGAGATATGTCTTGTTCCTCCTTCTCCATTACTCTGTAATTTCATTTCTAATTATCAGAGAATGAAATGACTCACTGACTAACATCAATAAGTACATTATTATCTTACAAAAACACCACTACTTAGGCTTTCGGGGATAGTTCTCCAACACTCTTTTCAAAAACTATGTATTGCGTTATACCTTTAAATTCAGGCTGACGTACAATTGGGTAAGTGCAGGCCCAGTCAGAATGGATGAGTAAATGCTCTGCTTAAAATATTAATATAAATTAGGTTATTAATATAAAAGATACGAAGTAACACCTATTCACTATTTACATTTGCTATTAACTTGAAAACAACCAGAGTTGGTAAAGCTTTCAGCACTGAACGTTGATTTCTGTGACAAGTCAAATTTAAAGACTGGAGACAGGCAAAAATGAGAAAGAAATAATTAAGGCCAAGTACGAGGATGTAAGTAGAGAATTCAAAGAGCAGGCAAGGTCAGACAGACCTCTTTGTAATGCTGTGACTCCTTCCAGTGAGGGAAGACCAAATCAAACATGAAAAACGTAAGAGCAAAAGGCACAATAATTACATTCTAGAACAAAAAACAAGCCTGTACTGAACAAGGCACCAACTCTACTTATTTTTGCTCACTTGCTTGCTTGTGATAATTATTGGGTTTTGTCCAAATCTAATTCAGGTCTAAAAACATTTACAAAAATTTGCATAGGTGGGCTCTGGAACCAACATAAAGGCTCAGAAAATCACTTGGTTACACATTCGCAAGACAAATTGCTCTAATTTATTCCTAATTAAGCACTCAATAGAAGAAGTAACTTAAAGAAATCAATTATTTGAATTAAAGATTAGCATTCATTCCAATCCAATGTTTTATCAACTGGTGTGCAATTGCTCGACTTGGTGGTACAAAGAAAGAATGCTGGCTTCCTTTAATGAGAACTTCCACAACCTGCAATAAAAACAGAATTTTTATATTTAGAAGACAGCATTAGAAACTACATGGACTCTAACATTGTATTATGTAGAAATTATCTTCCTACAATGATCTAGCAGTCTACCACTGCTAGACCCATTAAAGAGTTACTAAGAGATTCTGCAAGGTAGATGCAGATAAGTCCCACATCAAGTGAATTATGACATTCTTGAGCTTAATGTGCCCCAAAGGATAGTTTCTTCCTCACAGAACTGTGGAGACCGCTAATATACTAAATAAGATTTTTTATTGAGTTTTTTTACGGCACCATCAGATGGTGCTCTAAACTGTGACAAAAACAATTCTTTTAATTTTTATATGTAGTGCCAAAGGAGATGTGTTTTTCTGGTCTTCTGAATCAGTTCAAGTAACATGTGAATATACTTTTAGTACATTTTTGAAGTTTATTTACTTCCAGTTGTATGCCAATCTGCATGTAACTAGTTGTATTTGGAACTGATATTCATTTAAAATAATGCTCCCAGTGTTAACAGAAACACACTGAGATTGTAGGTGACTAACTTTGCCTTCAAGGTGACTTACAGTCAAAACAATTGGAACTGCTAGGCAGATATCCAGTGTTATTAAAAGCTTAGCTCCTAAGTTGCCTATGGGAAAACCCATGAAAACTAATGTGCAACAATCTTTCCTTCTACTCATGAGCTGAAATAGTTCTGTGAAAATCTTTTCTGCCTCTTTTATTTGGCTATACTTTAACTAGTGGTGGAAACTAAGTGTAGGATTACTTATTAATGCACAGTAAGCTGCATTTAATACCATGGTATTGAAATGTACTGCATGAAAAAAATATCTTCCATCTAATGTATTCCCAGAGTCCTTACTTTAACTCCCACTCTCACAGCAAATCTGGTAGCATGCTTGTATGGATAAACTGTGATGAATAATGCTATTAAACAGTGCTTCTGCACAAAAAGCATAGGTTTGCTAAGGAAATGGATTAAAATAACTTGGCTATCCCACAGAAGGGAAAGGTGAAGAGCAAACTGGCAAAAATGTCATAAAATGAGCTTGTAAGTAACTCAGACATTACTGTGAATATCTTTCTCTGGTTGTGTCTAACCTACAACCACAAAATAATGCAACTGTAGTATGATAAAATGAAGAGTACATATGCTCATTTGACTTGCTGAAAAAGCAAGTGTCTGCTGTATGCCTGAACCAAAACAGTCAGAGACTAATCAACAGAAGAAAATGAAACTGAACTTTACCTGTTCTCTAGTGAACCAGCGGGCATCCTCTATTTCATTCTTGTCAACTTTAATTTCTGTGGACACTGCAAAAGCTAAGCAGCCAATCATTAGGGAGGAGGGCATTGGCCATGGTTGACAAGACACATACTGAACATGGGAAACTTTGACCCCAGCCTCTTCCTCTACTTCTCTTCGAACAGCATCTTCTATGGTTTCACCTAATCAAAAAGGGCAAAGACCAAGGAGCTCATGAAAATACTCCAAGCAACAATTACATGTTGTGCTTTGAACTGAGTCAAAAGACTTGAAACTGCCATGGCAACTATCTCTAAAGATCTAGTTCACAGATCAGGGCAAAGACCTCGGCAAAGACACAAAAGTCTAATAAGGTAAAACAGCCAACAAAAAAAAATTGGAACTTTGAAAATAAAGTGTAGTAATTTCTCCACAATAATATTTATTGATAATTCATCATACACACAAACCATTATTATTAGTAGTAGACCTAAAATGTCAAAAATTAGGCAGAAAATGCATAATTCCTACAATTATTCTTGAAACACTGATCTATTCATTTGTAACTAGCACTGTGTTACTTTCTAGACTTTCAGTGTGATTGCAACACCATACACTACAACCAAAAAATCATAATTTAGAATTACAATAGTAGGAGAACACTTGCGCACATTTCTTCATGGTATTATTCCTTCTGCCTGATTCATTCTTCACTGCCTTAACACATGCAGACAATACTGTAAATTGAAACTTCAGTGGAAAGCTTTGCTTCCATATCCACAGAAAACTGTGGATGCATGTGTGCAGAATGCTGATGGTTACCAGCCTACAGCTGCACATGTATTGTGCTATAACCACTGATTACAGGTTAATTAAAGGACACAGTCCATCCATCCATCCATCCATCCATCCATCCCTAGACTTATTTCAAATGATATCTGAATAGATTTGTTCATGCTGTCACTGTATGTCAACCTGCACACATTTACTGAATACATTTATTCACTATAATTTCACTAGTGATAAAAGTCTATTCCCAAGAATGTTTTACAGGTTGTTCTGCAGGTACTTACAATTGTAACTAATTTTAACTATTATTGCTTGACATGGCTATTGAAATATCTATTTCTTTCAGAATTATGTAATTTCTATTTATCTTCCATAGAATCAATCAGGCTGTAGACACATAAGCATATAATTAAATTCATGTTAACTTTAACACTTTAACACTTACTTTTCCAATGCTAAAATGTTAAGTATCACCAGCCAAGGTGATGTGTTTTAAAATGATTTTTTTTCATTAAGTAATGATTTAAGACTACGTGATATGAAAACAATCTAATATTTTTATTTTCTCAAGTTGCTTTTTTTTTTTTTAATAAATCAGCAGTTTCAAAGTACATAATTAGCATATTACAGTAAATTCACAAATACAAGCTGCACTGAGTATAAGCCGCATCGTCGGTTGTTGGCAAACATTTTTTTGTCCATAAATAAGCCACATCTGAGTATAAGTATCTGTCGTTCGCAGCAAGGACTCACATGCAACAAAGTTGCCAATTAGTAACAGAACCGCGGCAGGGCGGGGTTTACTGGCTCAGCTCGGGCTGTGCAGGCTCAGCCCATTCGGGGCTGCTGACGGGGGCAGGTGGCCCAGCCCGGTGTTGCTGTTCAGGGCTGGTCGCCGCCTCTGGGCTCGCTCGCCCTGGTGCAGCACTGCCCCGTGGTGGTAGGAAGGGATGGAGCTCCCCCAGCTCCCGTGGCGGTGGAGGTGGGCGGGGACGGAGACCCCTGCCTCCTCCCCAAGCCGCGGCGGTGGTGGCAAGGGCCCCCGCCTTCCCCCCGAGCCACAGCAATGGCAGCACAGGGCCCCCGCCTTCCCCCCGAGCCACGGTGATGGCAGCACGGGGCCCCCCCGTCTCTCCCCCGGGCTGTGGTAGAGGAGGGAAGGAGAGAGCTCTCCTGCCTCTCTCCCCACCCCCCGTGCTGCCTGCAGGGAGCCAGGCCCCACCTGTGGCACAACAGAGTAACAGTTTGTAACAATTGCGAAATGCCGGCTTTTACTAGCAGGTGGTTGGCTCGGCACCCTGGCTGGTACTTCTGAGGTTGTAAATGTCAGCAAATTATTCACATATTAGCCGCTCCTGAGTATAAGTCGCATTTCTCATGTGGGAGGAAAATTTTAGTCAAAATGGCGTGGCTTGTATTCGTGAAACTACTGTAATTGCAACAACTCATCTATCAGGAAGCAACAGACTTCAATTTGAGATAACAAAAATTAAATTTCTCTGTAAAGGTATAATACTCTTATCGAAAAAATACATTTGATAAAGGAAAATAAAATTACCAGGTTCTACAAATCCAGCAAGGCAGGTAAACATTCCTGGGGGAAACCTCTTCTGCCTACCTAAAAGGCAGTGGTTCCCATCTGGATGGATAACTTGCATTATCACAACAGGATCTGCAAAGGACATAGAATGAATATATTTCAACATTTGAAGGACTTAAATGCAGTAAAAACATCCAGTCTATTCCATACCAATGCATATAAAGACAAAAATGATACTGAAATTGTAATTGCATGCATGCCCAGAGTAGGGTGTTATTTACAGTAATTTCATGACCATAAGGCGCACTGGACTATTAGGTGCACCCCCCGGGAGTCAGCAACTTTCGCAACTTTGTAGATCATATAAGGCACACCGGATTATAAGGTGCACTATTTTTTTTGCAGTGAGGAGCCGCACAGCGCTCAACAAAGTAACAAATTACTGGCAGGTGCTCAATTTGCAAACATTTTTCAAAGATCGGTGTAGCCTTTAAACGCAGCCCCAGGCACCCTCCCCGGGCAGCAGGCCCCAGCACTCCTGTCCGCCGCCAGTGCCGGCTGGCACGGACACGGCTCCTGGCTCACACCACGTGGCCGCGTTGCGTCCCGGTTTCCCCTCGCTTCTCAGCGCTTTCACGCAGCGCTTTTTCACCACTTTTCCACGGTGTTTTTTCGACGCTTTCCTGCACTTTCCTGACGCTTTTCGGTGCTTTCCCGTAGCGCTTTCTCACAGCGTTTTTCACGCTTTCCCATGGCATTTTTTCGCCACTTTTCGGCACTTTCTCAGGGTACTTTTTCACCACTTTTTCACGCTTTCCCGTGATGCTTTTTTGCCGCTTTTCGGTGCTTTCTCACGGCACTTTTTCACTGCTTTTCGGTGCTTTCTCGCCGCTTTTTGGCACTTTCCCAGGGTGCTTTTTTGCCGCTTTTTCGCCGCTTTTCTGCACTTTCCTGGGGTGCTTTTTTGCTGCTTTTCAGTGCTTTCCTGGGGCACTTTTTCGGTGCTTTCCCGAGGCACTTTTTCGCTGCTTTCCCATGGCGCTTTTCCGCTGCTTTTTGGCACTTTCCCGGGGCGCTTTTTTGCCACTTTTCAGTGCTTTACTGGGGCGCTTTTTCGGTGCTTTCCTGGGGCACTTTCTCGCCACTTTTCCGCGGCACTTTTCTGCTGCTTTTTGGCGCTTTCCTGGGGCGCTTTTTCGCCATTTTTTCGCAGTGTTTTTTCACCGCTTTTCCACGCTTTCCCATGGTGCTTTTTCGCCACTTTCCCGCGGCGTTTTTTACCGCTTCTTGGTACTTTCCTGCGGCGCTTTTTCACCGCTTTTCAGCACTTTCCTGGGGCGCTTCTTGGTGCTTCCCTGCGGCCACGCCGCTTCCCCCTGCTTCTCCCTGGCCAGTGGCCGGGCCGGTTCCCGGTTTCCCCCACCCGGCGGCTGCGGCTCTCACGGTTCCTGGCTCAGCTTGCAGCTTGCACTTCCGGGTTCGCAAATTTCCGAACTTTGTACATCAGTTAAGGCGCACCGGACTATAAGGCGCACTTCCGGGTTCAGGGGAGAATTTTAGTCAAAAGGGTGCACCTTATAGTCGTGAAATTACTGTAATTTCCCTTTGGGGTTTCTCTCCATGCAAGACAGCTCTTTATTTTGTTGTGCAACATACATTGCTTAGTAGAAGCAGTTTACTAACCGAGACTTTAAATGCAGGAGATAAATTACCTGTAATCAAAACACACAATCTGCTTAGAGCACCAACAGTACTAATCTGCTATGCATCCAGCATATATCAACAGTTTCTGCAGCAAACGCTTTTATTATCACCTTCTCTTGACCACAGAGGTCTGAAGAATGTCTCTTTGACTAAACACCAAATAAGCAGACACTTTGCTGACAATGCAAATACTGACAAAATACTGACTACTTCCCACCTATGACCTTAATTATTCTTTGCTATCAGTTTCTCATATGATGTTGCACTTCGATAAATTTTCTCACTTCTGGTCATTGCATGTGTCTTTTTCTTTCTAACTTAGTATTTTCTACAATTGGTCTAAGAAATCCTATCAACTCATTATGTTTTCTCCTTTTTACTGTCATCTAGTTCTAAGCAAAAAAGTAAAATGCGACCCCTTATATACTGCTGATATCTCATTTATACTGTTGGAATTCCTAATTGATATTGCTTGTTGAAACAAGGTTTGCATTGTCACAGCAATTCTGTATCACAGACTAGTGCAAGAAAGAGAAGCCTGAACTACTTAATCCTTAAACAGAGTTGAGATACATATAACCTGTGGAGAAACAAGTATGAAAGACCTAGGACAGAAATAAGCAGCTGAAATAACTAGAAATAAATTCATTTGCATGCATATAATACAAGCAAGCCACTTTTGAGCAAGTATTCTCACCAACTCTTGGATATGATGTGTTGTGAACTCCTTGGAGACTGGGACAATCTTCTTTCAAGCAAGTTTTCTTGTAACCCCCTTCTTCAATCTTGGTTGCACTCCCACATGTTGGGCAGAATCGGTAGCGGTTGTGCCATGCTAGAACAGATCTCGCCTGGGCTATTACTCCTTTAAAACAATACATTGAAAATGCACAAAATTAAATATTAATTCATTTTAAGCTTTTAACAGCATAGAAAAATCAAGTAGTGAAGCTTAATACAAAAAATCGAAGTCAGGGTGTGGTTTGAATCATAATCATGTCTGCAAGAGAAGTCGAGCAGCATGAGTTATGCAGACCCTTTTCTTTGCAGCACAACAAATGCAATAGAACATGGTATTAAAGAGCTACAGGGCAATTTACACACATTCAGAAACAAATTCATCCAGATCAATATACCCTGTTTCTCACAAAAGTCACTTTGTGTAGGCAAACTGTCAAAATTCCATGTATCAAGTCTTTTCCAGATAACTGTTTTAGGGGTACAGGTATTGACATAATGCATGGTTCCATTTAAACTTAAGGTTCGAGTCAAGCTTTCCCTTTATCCTTATGTAAAAACAAAACTGCTACAACAGCAGGCACTAACAACATTTGTTATGATGTCCTTACTAGCAATAATTTAATTTGGCATCCTGACTTTTCAACACCCCCTTGTCAGATGAGTATCCAACACAGTTATAAAAAACTTAGGTTTTCATTTCTTGTAATTAATAATTTAATTATTGAAAACGTAGTAATGACAAATTTTTTTCCCTTTATGTTTATAATGCTCAGGCATGAATATTTAATGTTTAAAACCCATGATGGTCAATAATTACAGTAATAATTGCAGAAATAAGTCCTTTGCAAATGCACATGTTCTTACATACAAAATTCTTTACAAAACCACTACCAGGTTTTTAAAATAAAAATACTTCTAAAGCCACTGAAAACAAATTATTTCTTTGCAGTGGTTTGTCTTTTCTTTGAATTATACCTCAAGAAATGCCAAAGTTTATCTATCTGATTATACATTTTGTACTTGCTGCATTTTATGCATCTTACCAGCTTCTTTTTCAGGTAACTGCAGCAGTGCTGGCATCGGCGGGTGAAGAAAGTAACAACCTTCATACTTCTGTTTAAATTTTTCAGCACAAGCAGAATCTATGCTAAGAGCAAACCAAGCAACTAACCCATCTTCTTCATCTTGCCGAACTCTTCCATGGCAAGCAGCCATCAGTCTCATATCAAACTGAAGTTCCACTCCAAGAAAAATCAAGGTACATTCTTCAGTTTGGTTAATGCACTGTTCAACATCCTGGCGGTATAGCCTGCAAAGCTTTACTTCTGGATGGTGTGAGCTCTCACTTCCCCCACCTAAAGTAACAAAGGGGCTTAGATTTGAGAAGAGGATGTATACTGTATCTGGATGGCGTTGTTTTTGACTTAGCCACTTGGAATCTGTTCTTTTATCAGTCCTTCTATCCAGAAGTGTCATGCCAAAATAATTTTCATATTCTTTCACATCATTTGATGAAAAAATAGATTTCTGATCACCTTTCACATTAGCCAACAAATTAGCTATGTGTTTGTATCCCCAAAATTTAGCAATGTCCAGAGCTGTTTGCCTTGATTTATTAATGATGGATCTGTCACACCTAAAGAAACAGAAAAGAGCTGAGGTTACCACAGCAAATAAGTTCAGGAAGGGTCCGAATGCTGTATTATTCTTACTTACAGCGTATACGTCTGACACTATTAAGGTACAATAACTTCTAGACAGTCTGTCTATACTGGGATAATTTTTAGGCAAAATGTTTAGAGTCATGAAATATAATTACAGTGATTTCACGACTTAAGGTGCACCCTTTTGACTAAAATTTTGGTCCAAATCCGGAAGTACGCCTTATAGTCTGGTGCACCTTATATAATGTGCGAAGTTGCCAAATTCGCCAACCCGGAAGTGCGAGCCCGCAACAGCCCCAAGCTGAGCTGAGCCTGCCTGGTGACAGCAGGGTAGCACTGGGCCAGGGCGAGCCTGGTGGTGGCAGTGGCCCGGGCACGAGGGGGAAAGGCATCGTGGGCCGCAGCCCGGGCACAGGCGGGAAAAAGCCAGTGCCAGCCACAGCCCGGGTACAGGGGGGAAAGAAGTCGGTGTTGGCTGCAGCCTGAGCGTGGGGGGAACGAAGCCAGTGCCGGCTGTAGCCTGGGCATGGTGGGGGAAGAAGCTGGTGCCGGCCCCGGCCTGGCATGAGCCGAGTGGTTAGGGAGGAAGCTGCCACCAGCCCCGGCCCAGTACGAATTGCGCCGGGAGGGAGGGAGCCAGCCCCAGCCTGGCATGAGCCGCACCGGGAGGGAGAGAGCTGGCGGCCTCGAACCGCCGCCATCCAAGGCCACCTCAAGCTGCGCCTCACCAGCCGGCGCCGGGGGTGGGCGGGAGTGCCAAGGCCTGCGGCATGGGGAGGGTGCCTGGGGCTGCATTTAAAGGCTACGCCAATCTTTCAAAACTGTTTGCAAATCGAGCACCTGCCAGTAATGCATTACGTTGTTGCGTGCGGCGCAGCTCCTCGCTGCAAAAAAAAAGTGTGCCTTATAGTCTGTTGTGCCTTATATAATGTACAAAGTTGAGAAATTTGCCAACTCATGGAGGTGTGCCTTATAATCTGGTGCGCCTTACAGTAGTGGAATCACTGTATACTTCTTTTTCTTTTGTCTAGGCTGTATTTCACATTTTTGTTGATCTTTTCCAGATTATCATTCACCAAAATTCGTGAAGTAGTACAAAGGCAATGAATTAATTAAAATTCCAAACACGTGGAATCATTTAAAAAAAGGCTCAAAACCAGAGCTTTGGAAGTCAGGTTCTAAGTTTGCTCCTCATGACCAGTAGTCAAAATGGTAAAAAAAAAAAAGCAAAACATAGCAATCTAATGCATTACTTTCTAGAAGCTACTGGAAGCAGCAACAAAACATTTACAATGAAATGCTTTATGAAGGTTAATTGGCTTGTTCTGCCTGGAGAAAAGAAGACTGAAGAGAGATGTTACTGGGATCTCCAACATCCTCACCAGGGAAAGCAGAGGCGCAGGTACTGATCTTTTCACTCTGGTGACCAGTGACAGGACACGAAGCCAGATCTCAGGGAATGTTTAGACAATGGGCTCAGGTACATGGGCATACGGTGGGATTCTTGGGATGCTCTGTGTAGCTGCAAGAGTTGATTCTCGAGTGCCCCTTCTAACTCAGGATATTAGATGATTTACCATAGAATCAAGAACACAGCCTCTGCTTACTGACAGAAACTGGTTCCTCTAGGGATCTTTTAGTTACCCAGATATCTGTAAAGTGAAATAGATAAGGGAGTGTTGCCTCATCATATACATTTTAATACTGAAACCAAAGAGAAACTCAAACCTTAAATAGGTTGAGGTTGATTGAAAGGTCAAAATAACCTAAACTGGTAACTAAAACAGAAATGTCACTGTAAAGTACAAATTATGCAATAAGTACTAGATTCATCAGTTTTTACAACCAGAGAATACCAGCAATATTAGCTGTTCGTGATACACAGGTGACTGTACCACGGACAAGACCATTTTGAGATTCAACATTAAACTCAGTAGTTTTTTGAGGGATTTGAGTGTAGTTTAGAATAACTATTCAAAACTTAACTACAAGTTTTTGCTGCCAAAGCAATTCCTCTCATGACCAGTAAAAGGACTCAAGGGACAGGCATGAAGCTCACTCAGGGGAGATTTAGGTAGGTTATCAGGAAAATGTTCTTTAACCAGAGAGTAGCTGGGCACTGCAGCAGGCTCCCCAGGGCAGTGGTCACAGCACCAAGTCTGACAGAGTTCAACAAGTGTTTGCACAATGCTCTCAGGCACACAGCGTGATTCTTGGAGACAGTGCTGTGCAGGACTCTGAGTTGGACTTAATCCTCGTGGGTCCCTTTCAGCTCAGGACATTCTATGATTCTACAATTCTGTGATAAAAAACCAACTGACTAGATTTCTAGAATTATTCTCTGCAATGTTATGAAATATTATCTTCATAGACATTCATGTTTATATAACCAGCAACTGTAACAGTAAAAAAATTATTCTAAGCATTAATTAAAAGGAGACCAATGAGGCCACAGCATCATCTCATGAATTATAATCAGTTGCCCGAGAGAGCAACCCTGAAAACGACATTTAAAGCGATCTTTTTTTTTAGATGAAAATCATAATTTTAAAATCTGTTATCCTATTTACCAACTGATAAATTCCCCAGCATCTCAAAAGATTCCTCAATACACAAAATCTGGCACTGAGATACTCCTCTATGTACTGGAACGTAATGATTGTAGTAGAAACCAGTGGTTCACCTAAGGCCCCACTCTGAGCCCCAGCAGAGGCTACAGGTCTTGGGTATGACTGAAAAAAAAATCAAAACCAGGTGGGATGATTACTGGATGCTGTGCAATGCTATGCCTGAGGTTATTCATTAACTACAGAATGGACTAAACTTGATTTCCTCCATAATTAGGAGGGGCTTGATTAATGTTAAACTCAGTTATAAGTTACATTTGATTCTAACTTAGTTTTAAAAAAATTTCCATTTGAAATAGCTTCGGAAAAGGTGAGTCTGTCATGTCCTACTGAAGAGCCAACAAACATTCTACACTACTAAAGATTAACAATCAAGTTTAGAGAAAAAAAATTGAGTGGAAAAATCAAATACACCCAATTTATATTCAATACAGTGGTTGAAATTAGCATGCAAACTTTGTTCTGTTCTGTTGGCCTCTATGAAAAGTGGCAACATAATCTTGAATATCAAAGGACTAAGTTTAGAGATGCTTATAACTTATAGATTTCTTAGCAAACATGAAAAGTATGATGCAAGAGCAGAACCCAGTAATAAACTGACATAGAATACTTTTTACTGAGTTTTCAGGAAAATTCAGCCACTATTTGTCTGGTAAATTTACTTCTGAGACAAAACTGATAGGGGCAAAAAATGTGGATGAAAAATAGAACTCTTGAATGGGGTCTACTAAACAACTTACCCTTCTTGAAGAAGAACTTGCACAACTTCGAGGTGTCCATTTCTGGCACCGTACATGAGAGCTGTCCAGCCATTCCCTGCAGCTGCATTGACTAGTGACGGGGAGCATCTGAGCAGTGCCTTCAGCCTGGTTGTGTCTCCAGCAGCAGCCAAATCATGCAGCTGAGAAACCACGTCCTGATGCAGGTTCTTTTCAAAGTCAGTCATGATGCCAACTAAGCTAAAAAAAAAAAAAAGAAAATAAACATGCCTGGGGCCATACCCACCACTACTAACACGACCTACATAAAAGACCAAACTTTAATGCTTTACAGAAGATCAGTATCATTACTGAAAATACAGACACAACAAATTTTTGTGATTGGTGTGATATTGTTACCCCGAATCAAACCTTCGTCCCCCCATCTCCAAACATAGTGAAGCCTTACCTTAACAATCAAAACCAGCTTTAAAGACGCTTAAGGACCATAAGCTTTCACTACTGATGTGAGAGTGAAAAAATCACGTCATGGTTTCTAAATCAAACGCACAAAGACACACAGACTGCTGCCGGGACCGCTGTGCAACACAGCGAGAGCTTCTATTCCCTTAGTGCCCGCTCCACTCCTTTCCGCAACCCGGCCTTAACAGCCAGACCCCGTTGCCGTGCACGGCTCTGTGAACAGCCACGCCCCGTGCGCGCTCCCGCTGCCCCCCTTCGTCCCGCGGGAAAGCCCCGCCCCGGCGCGAGCACGAGAGAGAAAGAGCGGGGCCGAACGGGCCCGAAAGACTCCGAGCGTACCCAAACGGTGCTGAATGTGGTTGCCTTGCCCGGCCCTACATGTGAGAACTGAGCTTGGGACGCTGCATGTTCCCGGAGGGAATCACTCACCGGTCGTTCCCTGAGAGCTGCTGCCGGCGAGGCCGGGTCGATGCATAGGGTTAAAGGGCAAACAGCCCCTTTTTGTCCGCTGGGCAGGAATCTCGGTGGTTACAGGGAAGCGATGAGATTGATTTTTAGCGTTGCTTCACGGCGCTAGCAGACGGCAAAGGACGGCGGTAACAGAATGCGGAAGTAGATGTGAAGAAGGTGGAGCAACGACGTGGCAGGGGAGAAGAGTTAGCGGGGAAATCGGAGTGAATAGCCAGAAGTGTATTCTGCCTAATGGCAGTAGAATTTCGCAAACGCGAGAGGTTTATGACCAAAAAGAGAAGTCCTTCAATTTTTTTTTTTTTTTTCCGAATGAAAGGGGAGACTCCACCGGGGCACACGCCCTCGGGATTTTCTCTCTCGCTGTTTCGGAGGGCGCAGCCTCATCCCAAGCTCCTGGCCGCATTTCGGCTTCTTCCTTTCCTCGTTGCTGAAGTACTAGGAAGGTACAGCATTCCCAAACCACATTCCACATATCCCCTCTTGAAACTACTGTCATTTTACCCCAAAGATCAGAAGTTCAAGCTTGTGCAGACCCTTGTCTCTGTCAGGAGCCAAACCGTCTGGACTCTGCAACGGACCTGCTGCCCAAAGTTAGTAGAGACGTTAACACCCATTTCAAAGATATTAACACCCATACCTTCACCCATCAATTGTTTGTAAAAACATTAGTTTTCCTCTCACTAAGAAAAACATTAGAAAATTGAGGCAATATTAGTCCTATGGAAACGAGCATGGAACTTTCCTAGTGCCTTTTCACCTGAAGAATGCTTAAAAACCACACAAACAAACAAAAAAGCGTAGCTTAGCTTTTGAGAGGTCAAAATAAAAGTCTTGTGCTGTACAGGGTAATCCTGCAAAACAGATTGCAGTTATTCCAATTGCCTGAAGTTGGAATGCAAAGGTTAAATTAAATCCAGTTCTTCCTTCAGTATTACATTATTGGTTTTCCCACTTGGATTTGTAACTAACTCATACGAATCTTTGTTTCAATGTTTTATTTGTGATAATCACCACTGTATTCAAATAATAAAATGATTGGTCATCAGCTTGTTTTTAAATGCAGCTCCACCAAGTTTCTCTTTTAGCAGTAGAGCTTTAGCTTGAGATACCTACATATATAAAAATATGTATATAGGGAGGTGTATATATATATATATATATCTACATAACCTATTGCTCAAGGGCAGTATAATTTTTGATTCAAGAGTATTGCAGAAGTTTAGTAATGTATGAATGGGAATAAATAATACAACAAAGCAGGTCTTATATCTTGCTTATGGTCAGATACACTCTCCAGGTCCTGACATCCTATCAGCAGTTTCCAAGGTCCATGATTTTAAGTACTTCTGGTGGAATTTGTGCCTTCTCCCAGTGCATCCTTCCAAAAGCAGCTTAGTACTCCTTGTTTAAAATACTAATAACTATAATAAATTGAATGTGACCTTAAAATTGTAACATACAAACCTATGAGTTTGAAAATATTTTGTTTCTACTAACGGATGTAGTTACTTTGCTGGATAAATGGTTACAAATTCTTGAAAATATGTCAATAAACATTTAATAATCACTGAGCTGAATTTTCCAAGGGCAAATTAATGTTTGTTTTGAATGGAAATATGTGATGGTAACTTGTTTTAAAAACTGTTTTTATCTTTGGTGTAGTTAAGAGCTAAGCAAAACTCTCTGAGAAGGTCTAAGTGGTGCTAGATTTAACTGTGCCATGGTTCTTGAATTTTGTAGAAAATAAAGCCTGTACTGGCCAGTTTTCATTTCACCTGAGTCTGTTAGCTCTTCAGTAGTGGAGAGGTAAAGGTTGCAAGGCTTCGGGAGTCTGGGGTTGTCAGTGTGAGAATGGAAATGAATGCAGCATCACTAATTTACTCTGATCCTGAAAAAGATGGATCCATGATGTTAGTGACTGATAGTCTTTTCAAAATGGTTTCTGATTGCTGTGGACAGCAGTCAGGGAGTAATATCTGAGTGCTGTGATGCCTTATTCATTTGGTACTGCAGCCTTTAGAAAAAATAGCAGATGCTGTAAAAAATGTACCTAAGTGCAGTTGGGAGCACTGGAGTGATTGGGCAAAATAAGTGGTTGGCCTACCTGCAAGAAGTAAGATGGCTGTATGACTATCTGCTCTGAGTAACATTCTAAATCTCTTTATTTGAGTCTATAAACTGGTCTGAAAAAGACCCCAATAAATCTCATTTAGGTTAATAGAACTCTTAAAAATTATGTCATTATTTTTATATTATCTAGATTCTTTAGAGCGAGAATCTGGATTGTATCCATTTTAGTGTTGGGTCTAGGCTACACACAAGAATTATCTATTGTTAAGGCTGTCCTGGTTTAGAGGACAGGTACTGCCAGAAAAAAGGCAGGAACTATTCCTAAAATGGAGAGGTTTCAGGCAAAAGTATGGATTTAGGAATAACAGTTCTTTACTGATATATCTACAAGACAAACTAGAACAATATCAGCTATGAAAAAATCAGCAACAAAACAACAAAACTCTGTCCCTTTTCCAGTCACGGACACTCTTCTCTGCACAGTCCTGGTGGAGAGTGAGGCGGGGTGCAGCTCGCAGCTGCAGCAGCAGCAGCAGCAGGAGCAGGAAGGTAGAGGTGGAGGCGTCAGGGCTGTATCCCAGGTGGAAAGAGGGTGAAGGAGGGCTCTCCGCTCACCGTTTGGGTCCTGGTTCTCAGCACTGTTCTCTGAAGCAAGAGGCTGTAGCAGGGCTGGGCTGTAGGGCAGATCTGACTGCAGAGAAGAAACCTGTCTCCTCTGCGTTCGGGCCAGTGAGAGGGTGTTTCCCCCAGTAGGACAAAGCACCCCAAGACCATCCCTTTTGTCTTGAGCAATTAAAAGCTAAGGGAGCCACCCCGGCTAGCTTCCTTAGCATGGTAATGGGAAAAATTCTCTACCTTCACCGAGAGAAAGAGTAAAAACCCCCCAACCCCCAATATTATCCACCCCAAATTTTTCCCATGCTAACCTACTACATCAAATTCAAACCTTTAAATTATATGCATACATGCAGTTGCAGACACAGTTTCATAAATTGTTCACCTTAGAGCAAGATCTCCTTGGGGTATGCATCGGGTCTCTCCATCCTTTTGCATCACCCACCAGATACAGCCTGGTCCTTGAGTGAAAACCACCCCATGGACAGGATTGTCTTTGCTGGAAGCAGAGTTCACCCAAACAGTTATCCCTAGCATACCTCTCATGTGTACCAGTGGAACTTTATCTCCATCTGGTGTTCCCAAGGGCTCAGATTGGGCAGATTGGAACTTTGGGTATTCACTTATAGTAGTAACTTTGGTAGATTACTCTCCCAGCTCTTGAAAGTCCCTCCACCAAGTGCCTTTAAGGTTGTTTTAAGCAGGCCATTGCACTGCTTGACTTTCCCAGCTGCTGGTGCATGGTAGGGGATATGGTACACCCACTCAAAGCTGTGTTCCCTAGCCCAGCTGTTTATGAGGCTGATCTTGAAATGAGTCCCGTTGTCTGACTCAATTCTCTCAGGGGTACCATGCCTTCAAAGGACCTGTTTTTCCAGGCCCAGGATGGTGTTCCGATGGTGGCTTCCACCATGGTCAGCACATAGCACTTACCTTGGTGGGTTTGAAGCAGTGTGACGTAGTCAATCTGCCAGGCCTCCCCATACTTATATTTGGACCAATGCCCGCCATACCAGAGAGGCTTCAGCCGCTTGGCTTGCTTGATGGCAGCACATGTCTCGCTGGATAACCTGAGAAATACTGTCCATGGTTAGTTCTACCCCTCGATCTTGTGCCCACTTATAGGTGGCATCTCTGCCTTGATGAATTATGGGCCCATGAGCCAGGAACAATTCTTCCATGTGTTGCCAATCTAAGTCTATCTTTGATACCTCTATCTGTGCATCCTGATCTGCCTGCTTGTTGTGTTGGTGTTCCTCATTAGCCCGACTCTTGGGGACATGGGCATCCACATGACGGACTTTCACAGGTAGCTTCTCTACCCGGGTGTCAATGTCTTTCCACTCATCAGCAGCCCAGATTGGTTTTCCCCTATATTGTCAGTTTGCCTTTTTCCACCTTTCCAGCCAACCCCACAGAGCATTGACTACCATCCACGAATCAGTGTAAAGATAGAACTTTGGCTACTTCCCTCTCTCAGCAATGCCCAAGGCCAGCTGAACAGATTTGAGTTCAACAAGTTGACTTGATTCACCTTCTCTTTCAGTAGCCTGTGCAACCTGTCGTGTGGGGCTCCATATGGCTGCCTTTCACTTCTGGTTCATCCCCACGATGCGAAAGGAACCGTCGGTGAAAACTGTGTAGCACATTTCATCTGCTGGCAGTTGGTTATATGGTGGAGGTTCTTCAGCTTGGGTCACTTGTTCTTGATCCTCGTCATCAGCAAGACCAAAATCTTCACCTTCTGGCCAGTTTGTAATTATCTCTAAAATCCCAGGGCGTTCAGATTCCCAATGGGGGCGGGTTGCATGATGAGGTCAATCCACTTGCTCCATGTGGCATCGCTGGTGTGGTGGGTAGAGTGTACCTTTCCTTTGAACACCCACCCCAGCACTGGTAGTTGGGGTGCTGGGAGGAGCTGTGCTTCTGTGCCGATCACTTCTGAGGCAGCTTGTACTCCTTCATAGGCAGCCAAGATTTCCTTCTCTGTTGGGGTGTAATTGGCTTCAGACCTTCTGTAGCTTTGGCTTGAGAATTCCAGAGGTCAGGCTCAAGTCTTCCCAGGCACCTTCTGCCAAAAGCTCCAAGACAGTCCATTGTTCCCGGCTGCAGAATAAAGCACATTCTTCACCTCTGGTCCCATCCTGACTGCGCCAAGGGCTGCTGCATGAGCGATCTCCTGCTTGATGTGGGTGAAGGCTTGCTGCTGCTCAGCACCCTAGTGGAAATAGTTCTTGTGAGTGACCAGGAAGAAAGGGCTCACACTCTGGCTGTACTCAGGAATGTGCATTCTCCAAAAGCCTATGGCACCTAGGAAAGTTTGTGTTTCCTTCTTGCTGGTTGGTGGAGACATTGCACTTATTGATGACCTTATTGATGACCTCAGTAGGGATCTGGTGTTGTCCATCTTGTCACTTTACTCCCAGGAACTGGATCTCTCGGGCAGGTCTTTTGACTTTGCTCTTTTTAATGGCAAAGCCAGCTCCCAGCAGAATCTGTATGATCTTTTGTCCTTTCTCAAATACCTCCACTGCCGTGTTCCCCCACACAATGATGTCATCTATGTATTGCAAGTGTTCTGGAGCTTCACCTTTTTCCAGTGCGGCATGGATTAGTCCATGGGAGATGGTGGGACTGTGTTTCCACTCCTGGAGCAGACGATTCCAGGTGTACTGCACGCCCCTCAGGTGAAGGCAAACTGAGGCCTGCACTCTGCTGCCAGGGGAATGGAGAAAAATGCGTTGGCAATGTCAATGGTGGCATACCACCTTGCTGCCTTGGACTCCAACTCATACTGGAGGACCAGCATGTCCGGCACGGCAGCGCTCAGCAGTGAAGTCACTTCATTTAGTGCACGATAGTCCACAGTCAATCTCCAATCCCAATCAGACTTGCACGCAGGCCAGATGGGGCTGTTGAAGGGTGAGTGGGTTTTGCTGACCACCCCTTGGCTCTCCAGGTCATGGATCATCTTGTGGGTGGGGATCATGGCATCTCATTTTGTCCACACCTGAGTCCTGGGACAAGGATCCGAAATTCCCAAATTCCTTGCGTCTCTACCATCCTAGTGCACACCTGTATCCATAAGGTCCCAGACTCAAAGTAACCAAGTTGTAAAAACCTCACAGCCCCATCGTGCAATATGTTTCTGCAGATTATGGAGATTTTCATATGACAGGGACTCAGAGGTGATTTCATCTTCTGGCTCCCCTGCTGGTTGTGAGGGCCCTTCTCTCTGATCCTCGTCTAGATGCATTGTTTTCATCTTAGATTTTCTAGTTTCCACAGGGGTGACTGCTGCTGCTGGCTGTGAGTGCCCTTGCAATTCAGCTGGAACCTGGGCAGATGTAACATCTATGGATTCCACTACAGCATCACTGGATTCTCCCTATTTAAGGCAGGGTTTCTCACCAGCTGGGGAAAGGTACTCCTCCATCATCTGGCTCATCTCCTTCACTAGAATACCCACTCCCTCTGGGTGGGGCAGGGTCAGGCTCTGGGGCAGCATCCCTAGTCCCTGGAGTAGGTATCAATGTTATCCAGCTCAATCCTCCCTTTATCTCTAAATTACAATAGAACAAGCCAATCAGAAACACCAGCCACTGTATGATATCATTAGCATTTAGAGGAGATTTGAACCCTTCAAGAACTGGTGGGGTAGACCCAAAAATCTGGTTGAAGGGTTGGGAGAAAATTTCCCCTGGTGTCATTCCCTCACAGTAGGTGCCATCATTAAAGTGACCCAAAAGCATGCAGTTAGTGTGTGATAGCCCTGAATCCAAAGGAAGTTAAAAATCCATGAATTCCTCACCTTATCAACCCATAAAACAAGCTGGATAATATCCACTGTAGCCTTAGTTATAGGACCCATGTTTAGGTAAGGGCTTGCAAATAGGAGAGATACATGTGTGAATACGTGCAGCCCAAACCAGGTTAAACTGGACTACATGTTGCTAGCACACTAAAAACCAACCTTAGGCAACTGAAGAACTGTTATTCCTTTTTTACCCTCTTTTCAATACCTTCAGACCCATGTTTTTTGGATGCCAAGATCTGTCCTGGTTTAGAGGACAGGTGCTACCAGAAAAAAGGGAGGCTCTTTTCCTAAAATGGAGAGTGAAAATCCCCTCCCTCCCAGTTTACTATAATTTAGAAATTAAGGGGCTCTCAGGCAAGGGTATGGGTTTAGGAATAACTGTTCTTTACTGATACATCTACAAGACAAACAAGAACAACATCAGCTATGAAAAAAATCAGAGACAAAACAGAACAAAACTCAGACCCTTTTCCAGTCACAGACACTCTTCACATGGTCCCGGTGGAGAGCAGGGCGGGCCTCTTGCAGCCATGGCAGCAGCAGCAGGAGCAGGGAGGTGGAGATGGAGGCGGCAGGGCTGTGTCCCAGGTGGGAAGAGGGTGAAGGAAGGCTCTCTGCTCACCGTTTGGGTCCTGGTTCTCAGCACAGTTCTCTGAAGTAGGAGGCTGTAGCAGGGCCAGGCTGCAGGGCAGATCTGACCGCAGAGAAGAAACCTGTCTCCTCTGCATTACGGCTGGCAAGAGAATGTTCTCCCCAGTAGGACAAAGCAACCCAAGACCATCCCTTTTGTCTTGAGCAATTAAAAGCTAAGAGAGCCACCCCGGCTAGCGTCTTTGCATGATAATGGGAAAAATTCTCTACCTCCACCAAGGGAAAGAGCAAATATCCCCCAACCCCCAACAAATTCTTTTCAGTGAAACAGTAGCAGTACAACAGAGGATTTGGTAGTTCTACATTTGGGCTTGCACTTTCTTAACCTGTCAATTCCACTCATGTTTTAGGAAGGCTCTGTTTATCAGAGTTGATGTGCTGGTTAATTTTAAAGAAACTCTGATTTTAAGTTGTTCATTGGAAGTGAAAAAAGTAAGACACTGGATCTGTGAATGTGTTGTTTTTAGTGTATTTTAGTTTATGTACATTGTGATTAGTACATTGTAATGGACTATGCTTTTCGCAATTCTTAGTTTCAAAACAAAATTTTAATTTGTCTTAAAGAGTCGAAGTTGTTATGAGGGAGTTGTTTTGAGTATTATCTGGCACTTCAGCATTCTGTAATAGTATCCCTTCGTGTTGTAAACAAGGAGTTTTGAACAGTACAACTAGTGTCTTTACTAAGCATCTCCCTGATTGGTTTCCAAGCAGTCCTCCAGGGGAAACAATTGGACAAATGCTTAAGGGCCTGATCCAAGGCATCTATTGGTCTGAAAACGAGTTTCTTGGTACTGAAGAGGTGACATTCTTTTGGTTGGAGTTTTTACTTTCTTGTAAGAAAGAGCTGTAATAAAGCTGAATGATAGTATTTCTTATAAAAATATCCATTTACACATATCAGTTAATTTCAGTTAATGACCCCTGTTTAATACTAACTTTGGGCCTCAACATTCTGCAGAATAGGGAGGATAGGAATTCTTTCAACTCAAAATGCCTTCAGTCAGCTGAACAGGAAGTTTCTTTCAGCTTTGGAATGTACTGCAATACATCCTGTGTCTGACAGAAAACAGGCATGTCACAGTACCAATCTGCCCAGAACAAAAAATAGCAATTTCATGACCATAAGGTGCACTTATAAGGCACACTTCTCGGTGTCGGCAAATTTCCGAACTTTTGCTGATTTATAAGGAGCACCAGATTATAAGGCACACTTTTTTTTTTGCAGTGAGGATCCGTCCCCAGCTCCCCCCATGCGGTTGCTGGTTGAGGCCCTGCCTCCACCTGGAGGCCAAGGGGCCCCGGGCCCCCGGGCTCACCTACACCGGCAGGAGCAGCACCATGGGTCCCCAGGCTCGCCTGCACCCGGCAACCGCGGCCCCACAGCCCCGCCTCCGCCTGGCAGCCATGGCCCTACTGGCTTCCCCCGCGGCTCACTCCTCACTCTTCCGGGTTGGCAAATTTTTGAACTTTGTCCATATATAAGGCGTACCAGACTATAAGGCATACTTCCAGGTTTGGGACAAAATTTTAGTCAAAAGGGTGCACCTTACAGTCGTGAAATTACTGTAATGGTTTGTTATATGATGGCTATTAAAGAAATTTTCCCCAAGTAACTGATGTGAGAGTGGGGGGTGATGAGTGCTCAAACTTAATAAATACACCTGAATTAAATTTGTGAGGACCGTATGCACAATATGGAGAGCTGGAAGGCATACGCACAAACACAACAACTGACTTTTCATAAAGCACTTGTCTTGGTTTGAAAGGACAGTGTGCTAGGGAAGAGCCAGGCCTTCCCTCAAAATGGAGCTAATAAAACCCTTCCCTCTGAATTAGTATAATTTTGAAATTAAAATTAATAGGCTTTCAGGCAAAGATATGAGGTAGGAATAACAGTTCTTCACTAGTATATCTAACAAGACAAACAAAACAACAACAGACAGAACAGCTTTTTGGCCACAGGCACCCTTCCCTGTGCTGCAGGTGGTGGGCAGAGGCAGATCCTGCGCTGGTGCTGGGGCGCTGGGGGTGATGGCAGCGGTGTCCCAGGTGGGAAAGGATGGAGGAGAGACTTTTTGCTCACAGTGTTGGTCACGGTGCTCAGCAGGGTGCTTGGAGACAACAGGCTGAAGTGAGAAAGCAGCAGTGCGGGGGGTCTGACAGCAGAAAAGTTGGCTCCTCGGTGTTGGGATGGTGGGAGTGGAGCGGGGGTAGCAGCAGCAGTTGTCCTCCTCCAACTCCATGAGTAAACAGGGCGACCCAGTGCCTCCCCCTCTCCTTTACTTGCTTCTGATCTCTCAATTTTCTCCTCCCCTCCCCACTGTCACTAGCCATTTGTCCTGGTTTAAGGGACAGTATTGCCAGAAAAAGAAAAAGGGGAGAGTTTTTTCTCAAAATGGATAGTGAAAAACTTCCCTCCTTCCCAGTTTACTATAATTTGGAAATTAAGAAACTCTCAGGCAAAAGGTATGGGTTTTGGAATAACAGTGTTTTACTGATATATCTGCAAGACAAGCAACAACAACATCAACTATGAACAGATCAGTGAAAAAACAGAATGAAACTCAGTTTCAGTCTTTCTGTCCGGTCAGGCTACATGGTCTTGGACTGTGTGGATTCGTTGGCCTGGCACATCGGAACCACAAAGGTATAAAGCTTTGATTGATACTGGTGCACAATGTACATTAGTCCCATCAAGATATGTGGGGGCAGAATCTGTCTCTATTGCTGGCGTGACAGGTGGATCACAGAACTTTACCTTGGTGAAAGCTGAAGTGAGTTTGACTGGAAAGGAATGGAAAAAACACCCTATTGTGACTGGCCCAGAGGCCCCATGCATTTTAGGCATAGATTAACTCCAAAGGGGGTATTTTAAAGACCCAAAAGGATTCAGGTAGGCATTTGGGATAGCAGCTGTGGTGACAGAGGGCATCCAGCAATTGAGCACCTTGCCTGGACTGTCCAAGAATCCAGCTACAGTAGGACTTCTGAAGGGAGAAGAGCAGAAGTTGAATGCAACAGTGCAACAGTGCATCGCCGACAATATAGAATAACTCGAGATGCTGTGGTTCCCATCCATAAGACAATCTGAGAGCTGGAGAACCAAGAAGTGGTCAGCAAAACCCACTCACCCTTCAACAACCCCATCTGGCCTGTGCGTAAATCTGAAGGGGAATGGAGATTGACAGTAGATTATCGTGCATTGAATGAAGTGACTCCACCACTTAGTGCTGCTGTGCCGGACATGCTGGAACTGCAGTACGAGTTGGAATCCAAGGCAGCAAAGTGGTACGCCACTATCGATATCGCCAGTGCATTTTTCTCCATTCCTCTGGCAGCAGAGTTGCAGGCCTCAGTTTGCCTTTATATGGAGGGGTGTGCAGTATACCTGGAACCGACTGCCCCAGGGATGGAAGCACAGTCCTACCATCTGCCATGGACTGATCCAGACTACACTAGAAAAGGGTGAGGCTCCAGAAAATCTGCAATATATTGATGATATCATTGTGTGGGAGAACACAGCAGCAGAAGTGTTTGAGAAAGGAGAGAAAATCATCTATATCCTCCTGGAAGCCGGCTTCGCCATCAAGAAGAGTAAACTTAAGGGACCTGCTCAGGAGATCCAGTTCCTGGGAGTGAAGTGGCAAGATGGACAGTGTCAGATTCCTACTGATGTCATCGACAAAATCACAGCTATGTCCCCACCAACCAACAAGAAGGAGACAGAAGTTTTCTTAGGCACCATAGGTTTTTGGAGGATGCACATTCCTGAGTACAGTCAGATTGTGAGCCCTCTTTACATGGTTACCCGCAAGAAGAATGATTTCCATTGGGGCCCTGAGCACCAACAAGCCTTTGCCCAGATAAAGCAGCAAATTGCTCATGCCGTAGCCCTTGGCCCAGTCAGGACGGGACCAGAGGTGAAGAATGTGCTTTACACTGCAGCTAGAAACCATGGTCTGTCTTGGAGCCTTTGGCAGAAGGTACCTGATGAGACTCGAGGCCAACCTCTGAGATTCTGGAGTCGGAGCTACAGAGGTTCTGAAGCTAACTACACTCCCACAGAGAAGGAAATCTTGGCCGCCTATGAAGGAGTGCAAGCCGCCTCAGAGGTGATTGGAATGGAAGCACAACTCCTCCTGGCACCTCGACTACCAGTGTTAGGGTGGATGTACAGAGGAAAGGTTCCCTCCACCCACCATGCCACCAGTGCTACATGGAGCAAGTGGATTGCCCTCATCACACAGCGCACTCGGACTGGAAAACTGAATCGCCCTGGGATTTTGGAAGTAATTACAAATTGGCCCAAAGGTAAAAGTTTTGGTGTCACAGATGAGGAACAAGAACCCATGACACAGGTTGAAGGAGCTCCGCCATACAACCAACTGCCGGCAGAGGAAACACGTTACGCTTTATTCACCGACGGTTCCTGTCGCAGCATAGGGATGAATCAGAGGTGGAAAGCAGCTGTATGGAACCCCATACGACGGGTTGCAGAGGCCACTGAAGGAGAGGGTGGATCAAGTCAATTTGCTGAACTCAAAGCAATTCAGCTGGCCCTAGACATTGCAGAAAGAGAGAAGTGGCCAAAGCTTTATCTGTACACTGATTCCTGGATGGTAGCCAATGCTTTGTGGGGATGGCTGGAGAAATGGAAAGAGGCGAACTGGTAGCATAGAGGAAAACCAATTTGGGCTGCTGAAGAATGGAAAGACATCGCTACCTAGTCAGAGAAACTACCTGTGAAGGTTCGCCACGTAGATGCCCATGTCCCCAGAAGTAGAGCTAATGAAGAGCAGCAAAACAATCAGAAGGTAGATCAGGCTACAAAGAATAGGGATGTTGAAGATAGACCTTGATTGGGAACAAGAGGGAGAGTTGTTTCTAACACGATGGGCCCATGATGCCTCAGGCCACCAGGGTAGAGATGCTACCTTTAAGTGGGCATGAGACCGAGGGGTGGATCTAACCATGGACAGTATCTCAAGTTATCCATGACTGTGAGACATGTGCTGCCATCAAACAGGCCAAGCGGGTGAAGCCCCTCTGGTATGGGGGGCGATGGTCCAAGTACAAGTACAGGGAGGCCTGGGAAATTGACTATATCACACTGCCTCAAACCCCCCCAAGGCAAGCGCTACATACCGACCGTGGTGGAAGCCACCACGGGATGGTTGGAGATCTACCCTGTGTCTCATGCTACAGTCTGTAACACCATCCTGGGCCTTGAAAAGCAGGTTCTATGGAGGCATGGTACCCCTGAGAGGATTGAGTCAGACAATTGGGCTCATTTCAAGAATAGCCTTATCAACACCTGGGCTAGGGAACATGGTATCGAGTGGGTGTACCACATCCCCTATCATGCACCAGCTACAGGTAAAGTGAAGAGGTCCAATGGATTGTTAAAAACCACCTTGAAAACATTGGGGGGGGATCTTTCAAAAACTGGGAGCAGCATTTGGTAAAGGCCACCTGGTTAGTTAACACCCAAGGCTCCACCACCCAAGCAGGTCCTGCCCAGTCTGAGTCCCTTAACATAGTAGATGGAGATAAAGTCCCAGTGGCACAGGTCAGAGGTTTGTTAGGGAAGACAGTATGGATTAATTCTGCCCTGAGAACAGACAAACCCATTCGTGGGATTGTCTTTGCTCAAGGACCAGGTTGTACATGGTGGGTAATGCAGAGAGATGGAACAACACGATGTGTACCTCAGGGAGATCTGATTGTGGGGTAAGATTCATATACAAATATGATTGTTTGCTGAATGTTACCACCATTGTCTGTAAATTAGGTCACACAGACATGAAACAGAAGGAAATGTGTAAGTGTCGAAAGTCTGAGCAAGTGAGATAGAAGGAAATGTGTATGTGTCGAAGATTTGAGCAAGTGAGATGGAAGTATTTACTTGATGAAGTTTTACATCGTGTTTAGTAGTTTACTCACGATATGGAGATAAGTGGTGGAATGTCCTGGGATGATGTTATGGTGCTTGTATCCCCAGTCGTGTGTTCTGTTTAAGTGAAGGTTTGTTTTGTCTACTTATCAGTTGGCTCCCCTCCTCCATCGTCTGTGCTTAGGGGAGGCTAGGCTTGCTGGCTTGCTTGCTTGCTTGCTTCCTTGCTTGGCTTGCTGGCTTTTGCTTTGCTGGCTTTTGCTTTTGCTTATTAGTTAGTTTAGTTAGGCAGTCCAGTCCCTTTCCCTGGACTGTTTTTTTTTTGTTGTTCTTTCTTTCTTTCCCTTTCTAGACACCATCTGAACCTGTTCTGGACTGGGACCTGTGGATCTGCAGCAGTCATTCCCGGTGCCAGAGACTGATACTACTCGCAGGAGAGATTTTCTGAGTTTGTCATCCTCTCACACCAGTGAAAGAGGTTTTTTTGTCATCTGGGGCTGTTCATTTTCTCTTCTTGTGTTGGGGAGTGTTTTGTTTGATTAATAAAAGGTTTTTTCCACTTTTCCTCTGAGGAAATTCTTCCCGAACCTGGTGGTGGCGGGGACAAGTCATGGGGTTTTGTTTTTCTGGGGGCTCCTTCCAGGCGTTTTCCCTAATTTTGCCCTAAACTAGGACAGAGTGTAGCGTGTTTTATCTGCTGGCAGTTGGTTATACAGTGGGGTTTCTTCAGCCCGACTCACTTGTTCTTGCTCTTCATCTTCGGTGAGACTAAAGTTTTCACCTTCTGGCCGTTCGTAATTATCTCTAAAATCTCAGGGTGATTTGGGTTTCTGTTGCGGACGCGTTGTGTGATGAGGGCAATCTACTTGCTCCATGTGGTGTCGGTGGTGTGGTGGGTAGAGGGAACTTTTCCTTTGAACATCCACCCCAGCACTGGTAGTTGGGGTGCCAGGAGAGTTTTGCTTCTGTGCCGATCACTTCTGAGGCAGCTTGTACTCCTTCATAGGCAGCCAAGATTTCCTCTCTGTTGGGGTGTAATTGGCTTCAGACCTTCTGTAGCTTCGGCTTGAGAATTCCAGAGGTCAGTCTCAAGTCTTCCCAGGCACCTTCTGCCAAAAGCTCCAAGACAGTCCATTGTTCCCGGCTGCAGAATAAAGCGCATTCTTCACCTCTGGTCCCGTCCTGACTGCGCCAAGGGCTGCTGCATGAGTGATCTCCTGCTTGATGTGGGCAAAGGCTTGCTGCTACTCAGCACCCTAGTGGAAATAGTTCTTTTTACGGGTGACCCGGTAGAGAGGGCTCACAATTTGACTGTACTCTCGAATGTGTATTCTCTAAAAGCATATGGCACCTAAGAAAGCTTGTGTTTCTTTCTTGCTGTTTGGTGGAGACATTGCCCTGATCTTATTGATGACCTCAGTGGGGATCTGGCACCGTCTTGCTACTTTACTCCTAGGAACAGGATCTCTCGGGCAGGTCTTTTGACTTTGCTCTTTTTAATGGCAAAGCCGACTTTCAGCATAATTTGGTTGATCTTTTCTCTTTTCTCAAATACCTCCACTGCTATGTTTTCTCACACAATGATGTCATCAATGTATTGCAGGTGTTCTGGAGTTTTACTCTTTTCTAGTGCAGCATGGATTAGTCCATGGCAGATGGTGGGACTGTGTTTCCACTCCTGGAGCAGACGATTCCAAGTGTACTGCACGCCCCTCCAGGTAAAAGCAAACTGAGGCCTGCACTCTGCTGCCAGGGGAATGGAGAAAAATGCGCTGGCAATGTCAGTGGTGGCATACCACCTTGCTGCCTTGGACTCCAACTTGTACTGGAGCTCCAGCATGTCCGGCATGGCAGCGCTCAGCAGTGAAGTCACTTCATTTAGTGCATGATAGTCCACAGTCAATCTCTATTCCCCTTCAGATTTGTGCACAGACCAGATGGGGTTGTTGAAGGGTGAGTGGGTTTTGCTGACCACCCCTTGGCTCTCCAGCTCACGGATCATGTTGTGGATGGGGATCACGGCATCTCGATTCGTCCGGTACTGCCGGCAGTGCACTGTTGAGTTGACAATTGGCACTCGTTGCTCTCCTACCTTTAGAAGTCCCACTGCAGATGGGTTTTCTGACAGTTCAGGCAAGGTGTTCAACTGCTTAATGCCCTCTACCGCTACAGTAGCTATTCCAAAAGCCCACCTGAATCTCTTTGGGTCTTAATAACAGCTACTCTTGAGAAAGTCTATGCCTAGAATGCGTGGAGTCTCTGGGCCAGTTACAATTGGATGTTTCTGCCACTCCTCCCCTGTCAGGCTCACCTCAGCTTCCAGCAAAGTCAATTCCTGTGATCCCCCCGTCACCGCTACAATGGAAACACGCTTTCCCCCCACATATTCTGATGGTATTAGGGTGCATTGTGAACCAGTATCAACTAATACCCTGTATTCTTGTGGTTCTGATGTGCCAGACCATCGGATCTACACCATCTAATAGACTTTGTTATCCTGTGCCTCTCTCTGGTTAGAGGCAGGGCCCCTCTAGCCTTGGTTATTATTCCTTTCTTGGACACACATAGTAGAGGCTCCTTCAAGTGGGTCTGACAGATTATCTTCCTTTCTGTAATGCCCAGCACATTGGTCATGGCAGATTGAGGCTGCTTTCACTTTAGTGTAGCTCCTTCGGTTAGCATTTTTCTCTCTAAGTTGATGCACCCTTGCTACCAGGACAGAAGTGGGTTTTCCATCTGATTTTCCCATGTCTTCCCCATGGTCATGCAGAAAAAAACATAGGTCAGCTCATGGGGTGTACCCTCCTTCTCTAGCTGGGGTGCGTTGGGCTGTAACCTTGGGCTATGAGGCTCATACTGGTGCTGCCTTGATCTTCTTGATCTCTTTCCTCATTTTAATTATCTCGCTTCTTATTTCACTTACCTCACTCATCTCTTCTCTTATCCCTGCCTGTATGCAATCCTTGACCACAGCAGAAACCTGGGCCTGCACTACTCCATTCATCATACTGTGAAAATCTCTAGGTTTGTTAGTAACAGAGTTCACTGTTTCTTGGTGTTTATCAGCATTAATCATAGAAAAGAAGGTGGTATATTGAGATGGCCCTGGGTTTGCCAGATTCCACAGCATGTGCCTTGTGCACCTGACTTTGTCAGGGTCATTGTCATGCTGTCCATCCCTCTCAAAGAGTACCTCCATGTTGTAACCCAACACCCTACTGCTTTAAGAATGGTACATCCCTTTAACCCTGTAACCCCTACAAGACCAATGGACTGACCCCTGCGATGGGATTGGCCTGAAGCCAAGGCTGACCCCTCCCCTTTCCTGACCCATAGAAAACCCTGAGCCCACGTGTGGACTCGCTCTCTTTATCCCCATCTCCCGCTCTGACCACATGGAAGCCTAAGAATAAAGCAGAATACCAACCCTGGGAGAAAGAGCCTCTAATATCTTTCTGTTTTACATGAAACAGCATCCAAGGCCAGCTCTGCAGGTATTTGGGGAGCAGGCCAGGCCCTAGGGTGCTGTTTCAGTTGGCGCCCGGAACGTGGTCTTTTTTAAATTAAAATCCACGTGAGAGGCTGTGCCCTTAGAGGGTTAAAAAGCCGACGGGAAGCCCAACTACCCTGCGGGCGAAACTTGTTTTCTAGCAGGTCTAGCTTAAGGGGACGAAACCGGTAAACCATTCAGTAATAGGGTGGTCGGTTTCAGGAACAGTTACAAAGTACAGTTCTTCAGCTCCTTGGTACTTCGCAGAGAGTGGTAAGTATAAATTTTCCTCCGTGGGGAGGGGGATTTTGAGGTGCTTTCTCTGTAAAATCGAGGTGCAGGGTGCTGGGCTGCACAGCATCCTCCCTGGGGGTTTTGGAGCTCTGAACAGCTGGAGACACTGGTGGGGGTAGCAAGGCCGCCTTGAAACAGTTTCTGCCGTGTGTACAGTATCACGCCAGACAGCTGATTTCAAAGAGAGGCGCCGTTTTTGCTGCAGCCTGTGATTCTCTGTGGGAGGAGGTGCCAGTTTTGCCGGCAACTAGCAGTCTTCTCTTACTGTGTTTTAACTGTGCTTTGTAGTGAGATATTAGAGTAAATTGCTGTGAAAAATATGGGTACACAGCAATCTACTTTGCAACAGAGCGTGGCTTCACAAATTAGAGAACTTTTAAAAATTGCAAATGTGATTATTACTAACAGAGAACTACATAGGTTTGCTAGGTGGCTGTCTGTAGATAGATCTGATCTTAATTTGGCAGATATGAATTCGGTTTTATTTTGGAATGAAATTGGAGATTTCTTAACTTTAAAAGTCGAACATGGAGGTAAAAAAGCCTTAATGTTCATCCCAATATTTTTGCAAATTAGAAAACTGTTACTTCAAACAGGAAATAACAGGCAGCCACAGCAAACTGCTTCAGAGACAACCAGTTCTTGTATCTGTCCCTCTACATGTGTTGTTCCCTCTTCACCTAAGAAATCTGACTCCTCTGTCTCTCTAACTCATGCTGACAGCCACGTGTCTTTTACTACTGAGGCTGAAAGCAGACCCCAAAATGGCTCCAGCCACATGGCATTAAACTCTTCTTCTTCCCATAATACTCCTTCTCCTTTGCTAACACCCTCAGACCCCTCTCCCAACTCATCCTCACCTCTGGGTATTCAGGACTGTTCCCCTCCCCCAAGCTATCAGGCTAGCACAGAGGGGGGTGGGAGTGGGTGTGGGAGGACTGGTTCTACAGCTTCTACACAACCTCCCTCTGAGATAAGGGCCTGGGCCTCGGCACCGCCCATCGCTCAGGACACTGTCTCTGTGGAGGCACATTATCAACAGATAACACAGCCCAGAATAGAGCCCATCCCTAAAATCCCGATTCTGGAAACTCAGATACCGTCTGTGGCTCCTGTCATTTATATGGGTAAGAGAAATGGCAGGAGAACATATCAGCCACTACCATACCAAGATAAAAAGGAAATTTGTAAGGTTCAAAGAGAATTTGGCAGACACAGTGAAATGTTTAAAGGATTTTTAAGAGCAACATTTAGTTCTCATGAGATGGTACCTAATGATATTAAGGATTTATTCAGATGTTTACTTTCAGCTTCGGAATTCGAATTGTGGGAAAGTATTTGGAAAAGATCTTTAAGAGTACTTTTACAGGAACTACAACAAAGCCCAGAAAGTGCAAAAGATGAGGATGATAATGATATTACACAGGAACACCTAACAGGAGAGGGACAATTTGAGAACCCTGATAAACAGGCACGTTTATTAACTAAATTTGTTTTGGATAAGATCTCTCTAGCAGCAGAAAAAGCTTTCCATCAATTACCTACTGCTGAAGTTACAGGTAGTTATGTTAATATTAAACAGTTTCCTTCAGAAAGTTTCTTACAGTTTCTGGATCACCTCCGTGCACAGGTGGAGAGACAAGTCTCGGACCCAAAGGTGCAGGCAGAGCTACTAAAGGAGATGGCTCAGGAAAACGCTAATGAATCATTAGGGTCATACTTAGTCTTCCCCTCGACCCACCGCCTAGCTTAGCACAGATGATAGAAGCCTGCACCAGAAAAGCAGAACTGTTCAGTGCACCAGAGAGGAATCCAGGACCAGCACAATCAAGGTCTGCAGCAGCTATGACACCAGGACCAAGGAAGCAACCGGTACCACCACAGCAGCTGCAGCACATCACCTGCTTCCAGTGCAAGAAAACAGGACACTATGCAAGGGATTGCCCACACAACCAGAAACAGAAGAAAACCAACAAACAAAAAAACTAGGTGTACAGCGCGTACCCGCCATAAGTACCATAACGCGCAAAGATATAAATACTGCGGGTTCCACACGGGAAAAAACCTCTCTCTTTAAAACTAAGGGGGAGGACGGGACAAATGGTGTGGGGATTAATGATAGCATTAAACATTCAATTAGCAAGGGTTGGACACCTTTTGGTCGTCTCAATCTTAAGACCACTAAAGGTGTTTGTTTTATGTCAACAGAGTGGACAACAATTACAGTGGACCTGTCTAGCACTTCACTGGACCTGACATTGTTGCATTTGGAACTGCGCTGTGAGTATTTAGTTATGGGGGACACAGCACACACACCCTTGGAGATGGAATTACTTCCATTATCCAAGAAGGAAAATGTCTCAGGTTTCGTTCTCTTAGCACGCTGCTCACAACCACCTTTTTACCTGAACGAGGGGCAAATCCTCGCCCAGGCCATCCCTGTTCCAAAGGAAATCACAGCAGAAGGAAAATCACCTGAAGTCTATTGGGCAGAGGTGGTGGGTGAGGAAAAACCCTCTGTGGCATGCAATCTGACCCATGGTTCAGACCATCTCCATGTGGAGGGGGTGCTGGACACAGGGGCAGATGTGACAATCATACCCGAAAGGATGTGGCCGTCACAATGGGAATTGCAACCAGTGGAAGGCAAAATCCAAGGTAAAGAGGAATCAAATTGGCAAAAATATCAAAAAGCATCGTGCAAATTGAGGGGCCGGATGGAAAAATAGCTAGTGTCCGTCCATTTGTTACAGACTATAAGTGCCCCCTGTGGGGAAGAGATACCATGTCTCAGTGGGGAATGAAAATGGTAATTCCCAAAAATTCTCAGGATTTTTAAAGGCAGCCACTGAGGAGCGCCCTGCCCACAAATCGACATGGTTAGATGATTCTCCAATCTGGACAGCTCAGTGGTCGATGAGTAAAGAAAAACTCAAGGCGCTGGAGGAGCTTGTAGCAGAACAATTGGCAAAAGGACACATAGAAGAAACTACAAGTCCTTGGAATTCCCCGGTATTTGTAATTAAGAAACCAGGGAAGGACAAATGGAGATTGTTACGTGATCTCCGGGAAATAAACAAAATTATAGCAGACATGGGATCACTTCAACCAGGGATGCCCTCTCCAACGATGCTCCCTCAAAATTGGAAATTGGCAGTTTTAGATATTAAGGACTGTTTCTTTCAAATCCCTTTACACCCAGCAGATGCTCCACGGTTTGCCTTCTCTGTTCCTACCATCAACAGAGAAGCCCCAATGAAGCGCTACCACTGGAAAGTGCTCCCGCAAGGGATGAAGTGTAGTCCTTTCATATGCCAGTGGTATGTGGCCTCATTGCTGTCTCCAGTGCGTGCTCAGAGAAAGGAAGCTATCATCCTACATTATGTAGATGACTTGCTTGTGTGTGCCCCCGATGACTCTATACTCCAACACACGCTTGACCTAGTGGTTAAGGTTTAAACCTCTGCTGGATTTCAATTGCAGGAGGATAAAGTCCAAAGGATGCCACCTTGGAAATACCTGGGCCTGGAAATCACTGCAAGGACCATTGTTCCTCAGAAATTGGACATTAATTGTAACCCAAAGACCTTAGCAGATGTCCATTCCGTGTGTGGGTCTTTGAATTGGGTTAGGTCCTGGCTAGGCCTCACAAATGAGGACCTAGAGCCCCTTTTCAATTTATTGAAGGGGGAGAGAGAGCTGATTTCTCCCAGGGAACTGACCCCAGAGGCAAAAGCTGCAATTGAAAAGGTACAGAAAGCTCTAGCAGAGAGGTAGGCTCATCGCTACAAGCCGGAACTGCCTTTCAAATTCATAATTCTGGGAAAACTACCACACTTACACGGTTTGATATTCCAGTGGATCGAGGGGCAGAGAGATTCGCTCTTAATCATAGAGTGGGTCTTCCTCTCCCACCAAAGATCCAAAACCATCACAAAACCACAAGAACTCATAGCTCAGCTGATTCGTAAGGCAAGGATGAGACTGTATGAGCTGGCAGGTTGTGACTTCACATGTATTCACCTTCCAGTCAAACTCTCTGAGGAGGGAAGGAACTCTCCTGAGAGGCTGACAAAGGAGATGTTCGAGCACTTGCTCCAGAGCAATGCCAGTCTCCAGTTGTCTCTGGACAGCTACAGTGGACAAATATCAGTCCATGCCCCGTCTCACAAGCTGTTCAATGAGGAATTCCACCTCATTCCTCGTGAGAAGAGGAATCAGAGACCACTCAAAGCTCTCACAGTGTTCACAGACGCTTCTGGGGCTTCCCACAAGTCGGTGATGACTTGGAGAAATCCTCAGACTCAGCATTGGGAAGCTGATGTTGAGTTTGTGGAGGGTTCGCCTCAGGTAGCTGAACTGGCTGCAGTGGTAAGAGCTTTTGAGAAGTTCTCAGAGCCAATCAACTTGGTAACAGACTCAGCTTATGTAGCGGGAGTAGTGTCCAGGGCGGAGCAGGCAGTACTCAAAGAGGTTGACAATGAGCAGCTTTTCAGGTTGCTGTCAAAACTAATCTATCTGATTTCTCATAGAGAACATCTGTTCTATGTGATGCATGTGAGGTCACACACCGATTTGCCAGGTGAGATCGCAGAAGGGAATCGTCAGGCAGACTCCCTTGCCACCCCAGCAGAACAAGCACGTCTCCCAGACATCTTCCAACAGGCAAAGCTGAGCCACCAGCAATACCATCAGAATGTGCCAGGTCTGATCCGTCAGTTCAAGCTAACACGGAGTCAGGCTCGAGCCATTGTGGCCACCTGTCCCAGCTGCCAGCTCCAGGCCATGCCATCGCTAGGTGCAGGGGTTAACCCCCGAGGCCTTGGCAGCTGTGAGGTGTGGCAGACAGACATCACACAGATTCCCAGTTTTGGTCGCCTCGAATATGTTCATGTAAGCATTGACACATATTCAGGTGCAGTTTATACCTCTGCCCATGCAAGAGAAAGAGCTGTGCATGCCAAACAACACCTAGTGCAAGCTTTTTAAGTATTGGGGATCCCTAAGGAAATCAAAACAGATAATGGCCCAGTGTATGTGTCCAAGGAGTTCCTAGAATTTGTCCAGCAGTGGGGAGTGGAACATAAGACAGGCATCCCCCACTCCCCCACAGGCCAAGCTGTGATTGAGCGTGCACATCAGACGCTCAAGCATGTTCTGGCTAGACAGAGTAATTCAACTGTGTGGATGTCTCCACAGCAGAAGCTGTGTAAAGCCCTGTTCACTATCAATTTCTTGAACTGTTCATTTGAAAACATGAATCCTCCTGTGGTTTGTCATTTTAACAGTGGCAAACAGTTCAAGCTGTCTGAGCATCCACCAGTTTTGATTAGGGATCCAGAAACCTGGGAAACCAAAGGTCCCTATGAGCTTGTTACCTGGGGACGTGGTTATGCGTGTGTATCCACTCCCTCAGGCCCTCGGTGGATTCCCCAGAAATGGGTGAAGCCTTATGTCCCCAAACAACCAGCTCCAGCTGAAGAGGAAGAGAAGCAAGTCACAGTTGCTTCGAAAAGAAGACGCCGCCAGAGAGGAGAGAGAACTGACACAGAAGACGACCTCCCGGCAGACTCAGAGACTTTTAACATGTTTTAAAATGTTTGTTTTCTTTTTAGAGAATACCTCCCTTCCACTCAACTCGTGATGAACCCCATCCAAGTTGTCATCCTGTTAACACTGAACAGTCAGGCAGCTACATGGATCGTCCCTCAGCCGTGTCAAAACGTCTGGGTGACCCTGGCAAAGACACTCCAACAGGAAAACATATGCCTGTCCTCGGCAGCAGCAGAAAATCCTATGTCCACCTGCCTGGTAGGAGTTCCCTTGAAAGTTGGAGAATATTCAGCCAGCTTTGCAATGGAGATGCACAATGAAATTCCCGGGATACACACAATTTCAGTATACAAAACTAATAGACAGCAAACAGAAGAGAACCCTATGGAGGAACTGCTGCCCAATTTGCCAAAAGCAGCTCAGGAACCTCAGGAATTAGAGCTGTTAGGTTCCTATCCGGCACAATACTGCATTCAGCTTGTAATTTATCCAAAACCTTCTGACACCAAAGAATTCCACAATGTAATACAATATAGAGAGGAATTCACGGCCAAAAAGTGGTGCGGGGTTTTAAGTCACCTTGCAGCAAACTCCCCATCTCTCACAAGTCCCAAAAGCCTCCCTAAGGGGTTGTTCTTGATTTGTGGAGATCGGGCATGGGCAGGAATTCCCTCTAAGCTTTTAGGAGGACCATGTACCTTTGGGCGGTTGTCCCTGTTGGCACCCAATAAAACCTTAATTAAAGATTGGACTCATAAAAACAAATCAGTAAATAAAATCCAAAAGAGAAGTGCGAACAATGTGGACAAAGATTGTGACTCTGACATTTTCCATTGGGCCAAATCTAAAAGAGTTGCTGTATCCCTGTTTCTTCCATGGGCAGCAGTAGCCAAGGCTCTGGGTGAATTGGGCCACCTAGAGTGTTGGGTAGTCAAACAGGCAAATTTGATATCCACTGCCATCAGCTCCCTCCTAGAAGACGAACAAATTACCAGGCAGGCCATAGATTTTCTCCTGCTGCTACATGGACATGAGTGCCAGGAATTTGAAGGACTTTGCTGCATGAACCTGACTTCGAAAGCTCCTAACGTCCATGCTGCCCTCCGAGACATGAAAACCTTGATCGGACAAGTGAAGCAAGAATCTGAAGACTGGTTCAACGAACTGTTCAAGGGCTGGGGATTCACGGGGTGGTGGACTTCAATAGTCAAAACTATTTTGTTACTCTTTGTTATTCTTTTCCTTGTAATACTGGCATTTGGAATCCTTCGTCACTTGGTTTTCAAGGCCATTAGTGGTCTCATGCCTTCTGTTGCCATGGTAAATCACATAGAGATGAAAACCCTGAAACAATCTAAAGCCCCTACTAACCCCAAGTGGTGGGAAAGATCTTAAGTTGTATCCAGAATAACCTTCTCTCTTCTTTTAAACAAAAAAAGGGTGAGATGTTGTAACCCAACACCCTACTGCTTTAAGAATGGTACATCCCTTTAACCCTGTAACCCCTACAAGACCAATGGACTGACCCCTGCGATGGGATTGGCCTGAAGCCAAGGCTGACCCCTCCCCTTTCCTGACCCATAGAAAACCCTGAGCCCACGTGTGGACTCGCTCTCTTTATCCCCATCTCCTGCTCTGACCACATGGAAGCCTAAGAATAAAGCAGAATACCAACCCTGGGAGAAAGAGCCTCTAATATCTTTCTGTTTTACATGAAACAGCATCCCAGGCCAGCTCTGCAAGGTAATTGGGGAGCAGGCAGGCCCATGGGGTGCTGTTTCACCTCCAGTACTGCCACTTCTTTCATCTGTTGAATTCCTTCCTCAAGGGTTTTCTAGTGCATTCTATGGTGATGTTCCTGCATTCTTTCTTTGTTGACAGACCTTTCTCTTACACTCATTAAAAGCCACTCCCAGGGGGGAAGGGGGCCTGGCTCCCTTACGAATATCTGGTCCATACCTGAGTCTTGGGACAAGGATCTAAAATTCTTTGCTTCTGTACCATCCAAGTGCACACCTGTACCCATGAGGTCCCAGACCCGAAGTAACCAAGTTGTCAAAGCCTCCCGGCCCTGTTGTGCAATATTTTTCTGCAGATTGTGGAGATTTTCATAAGACAGGGACTCAGTGATGATTTCAACTTCTGGCTCCCCTGCTGGTTGTGAGGGCCCTCCTCTCTGGTCCTCTTTGTCTAGGTGCCTTGTTTTCATTTTAGACTTACTAGCTTCCACAGGGGTGACTGCTGCTGGCTGTGAGTGCCCTTGCAATTCAGCTGGACCCTGGGCAGACGTAACACCTATGGGTTCCACTACAGCATCACTGGATTCTTTCCCTTTAAGGCAGGGTTTCTCACTAGCTGGGGAGAGGTACTCCTCCATCATCTGGCTCATCTTATTTATCAGCTTCACTAGAAGCCCCACCCACTCCAGGTGGTTTCATTCTGAGGTGGGCTGTGGGGCAGAGTCAGGCTCTGAGGCAGCATCCCTAGTATCTGGGGCAGAGTCAATGTCTGCAGCACCATCTTTATTTCTTGGAGTAGGTATCAGGGTTGTTATCCAGCTCAATCACCCCTTATCTCTAAATGTTAAGTAAGACAAACCTATCAGTAACACCAGCCACTGTATCATATTATTAGCATTCAGAGGAGATTTGAACTTTTCAAAAACTCGTGGGGTAGATCCAAAAATCTGGTTGAAGGGTTGGGAGAAAATTTTTCCTGGTGCTATTCCGTCACAGTAGGTGCCATTATTAAAGTAACTTCAAAAACATGCAGTTAGTGTGTGGTATCCCTGAATTCATGTACCTGCCTTCCAAGGGAAGTTAAAAATCCATTAATTCTTCACCTTATCAACCCATATAGCAAGTTGGATAATAGTCACAGTAGCCTTAGTTATAGGGCCCATGTTTATGTAAGGGTTTGCAAATATGAGAGATACATGTATGAACACGTGCAGCTCAAACAAGATTAAACTGGACCACATGTTGCTAGCACACAAAAAGACAATCTTAGGCAACTGAAGAACTGTTATTTATTTACTTCTGCCCCACGTTGGGTGCCAAGATCTGTCCTGGTTTAAGGGACAGTATTGCCAGGAAAAGAAAAAGGCTAGAGTTTTTTCTCAAAATGGATAGTGAAAAAATTCCCTTCTTCCCAGTTTACTATAATGTGGAAATTATGGAACTCTCAGGCAAAGGTATGTGTTTTGGAATAACAGTTTTTTACTGATATATCTGCAAGACAAACAAGAACAACATCAGCTATGAATAGATCAGTGACAAAACAGAACGCAACTCAGTTTCAGTCCTTTTGTCCAGTCAGGCTACACAGTCCCAGTGGAGTGGGGGGGGTTGAAGTGGCTTTTTTTTCTCTATCGTGGGAACTGCAGGAGCAGGCAGGTGGCTGCAGCAAGGCTGTCCCAGATGGGAGACAGGTGAAGGAAAAGAAACTTCCGCTCACTGTTTGTGTCCCGGTTCTCAGCGCTGTTTTCAGAAACAGGAAGCTGTAGCAGTGTCAGAGTGCAGGGCCTGGTCGCATCACGCAGCAAGAAAGAAGTTCTCTCCTCCGTGTTTGGGCCACCCAGCGCGAGTGGCTCATCGCAAGGACAAAGCAACTTACAACAGTTCATCTTCACTTCAATTTTGGCTAGAGCGATTAGAAACCAGGAGGTTGCCTGGCTAGGTTACTTTGATATGCTAATGGAAAAAATTCTCTCCACTGAGGGAAAGAGTAAAAAACCACTCCCCCAACCCCTAACACCATTCGTGCTAGGACCTAGCCATCAGGTTTCTTAGCATGACAACCGAGAAAATTCCACAGAGAGGAAAGGAAAAAAAAACCAACTCCCAATAGGACCAAAGCTGATTTACCATAATATGTGTATTGGTCTAATACCAATACTCAACTATGATGGACAAAAGACAATTTAAAGTTAGAAAGTGTTTGTTTATTCAGTGCTGGGCAGCAGCACTGAGGTAATCAGCAGTGAGGTAATCTTCTAATATGCACTGCAAAATTACAGGTGATCACAGAGTCTTATTTATTGGCAAGAGTTTCAAACAATTATATATTCATGATAACAGCACCTTCCATCCTCCACTTCCTATGGTAATTAACTTGAATAGCTATTAAGCATGTGTGATTGGTTTCTTGAATTAAGTCTGGAGTCTTTTTTTGTGGTGAGGCATCTTAAAAGGAGGAAGTAAGGTGAGTCTTTCTCACCCTGAACTCTCGACCTTTTCTCTCAATGACAATTGGGGCAACTGCAATTTCCAAAGAATAAGTTTCGGGTTGCATTGTTAGTATTTCTTTGGACTACTTACTAGTTTCATCTTTTCCCATTGCAAGCACAGCTGAGCAAATATAAATTGACAGGCAATTAATTATTGAAATTTCAGATGACTATTTCAAGCCTAGTTTCTTCTAACTTTTAACTAGAATCCTAATTTGTCTAAGATTAGTGTTTCACAGCTATGAAAGGTCCCAACTGCTTCCTCTGTGAAATTTAATGCCTAACCACTACCCCATTTTCCCCTCCTGCACCTTGCTTAACTTGCTTAATCTTTATTCGTTGGGGAAAGATGAAGCCACTAAAAATGTAGCTGTTCAATGACCTAACCCAAAGAACAGTCCAAATGGGGAGTGTTTATTGTGTTGCAATCTGCTGGTGTCTCCAGAATATGAAAAACTCTGAAAGCTGCAGAAAAAGAAGTACAGTAATTTCACGACTATAAGGCGCACCCTTTTGACTAAAATTTTCCCTCAAACCCGGAAGTGTGCCTTATAGTCCGGTGCACCATATATGATGTACAAAGTTGTGAAAATTGCCAAACTGGAAGTGTGAGCTGTGAGCCGTGGGGGGAGCTGGCAGTGCTACGGCAGCCAGGTGGAGGTGGGCCTGGGCGCCCACGGCACTGCCCCTGCCGGGTGGAGGCGGACCCTGAGGCCCATGGCTGCTGGGTGAGGGTGGGCCAGTGGACCCGCGGCACCGCCCCTGCTGGGTGGAGGTGGGCCCGGGGGCCCACGGCACCATCTCTCCCAGGTCCAGGTGGACCCGGGGGCCCATGGCTACCGGGTGAAGGCGGGCCAGGGGGCCCGCAGCACCACCCCTGCTGGGTGGAGGTGGGCCCGGGGGCCAATGGCTGCCAGGTTGAGGCGGGGCCTTGGCCAGCAATCGCGCCAGGGGAGCTGGGGGCAGAGCCTCACTGAAAAAAAAAAAAAGCGCACCTTCTGGTCCGGTGCACCTTATATGATCTACAAAGTTGCGAATTTTGCCGACTCCCGGGGGGTGTGCCTTATAGTCCGGTGCACCTTATAGTCATGAAATTACTGTACTGTGTCTAGAGTGGGGATGAAGCAAGATTATGATAGTATGGGAAAGATTATTATATGTGCTTCGTGACTGATAAAGATTTTCTAGTTATTTTCTAAATTATTCTTGTTTTTTCAGTTTTCTCTCTATTCAAGCTGCACCTGATTATAAGCCACACTTCTGGGGTGTCAGCAACCTTTCATTCTTTGTCCATATATAAGCTGCACTGGATTAAAAGCCGCACTTTCGTTCACAGCGAGGATCCGCGTGCAAATTTCACGAAGTTGCCAATTAGTAAGAGAATTGTGTGGTTTACTGGCTCGACCCCGCTTGGGCCAGCCGCCAGGGAGCAGCCCCGGCCCCGCTTGCCGCTGCTGCCAGGGAGTGATGCCCCCGGCCACTGCCACTGGGGAGCGGGAGAGCGGTGCCCCTGGCCGATGCTGCCGGGGAGCCGGGTAATGGCGTCCCCTGCTGCTGGCGCTGGGAAGCAGGGGAGCGGTGTGCCTGACCACTGCTGCTGGGAAGAGGGGGAGTGACGTGCCCGACCGCTGCTGTCTGGGGAGCAGGGGAGTGCCCCCAGCTGCTGCCCAGATGCCCAGGGAGCAGGGAAGTGCCCCCAGCTGCTGCCCTGCTGCTGGGGCCAGGAGGGCTCCATGGTTTGGCTCAGGGCTACTGTGAGCTTGTACTTCCGGGTTGGCAAATTTGTGAACATCGTCCATATATTGACTGCTCTGGATTATAAACCGCACTTCCAGGTTCGGACCAAAATTTTAGTCAAAATGGTGCAGCTTATAATCGTGAAATTACTGTAATTTGCAGCCAATATGGGTTCACATAGTTGTTGCTCTTCCTGTTCTGTAGACTTTCTGAGGCCCAGAGCTGGCATTAAAAATATCTAATAGCATTGCTTTTCAAACTGGAATTATATGATACCTGCAAATTATTTTTTGTTTTATTCATAATTATCTTCATGAAGCTTGTTTCAAGCTCAAAAGACGACTTCCCTTGAACTAAAGAGTATTTTAAAACTAGGAAATCAGTTTTGTTTGTTTTGGGGGAGAAAAAAAAGAGACTTTAAATATATCTGTGGACAATAGTGGAACCAGTACAGGGATAAAGATTTAGGTCTTCAAAACAGTTTCATAAAATTGTTCTTTCTCTGGGTTAATTCTTTGTTTTGATCATATTAACCTTGTATCTCCTGTGACCTGTGGTCCTGCTCAAGCCACCTGTGTTGGCCTTGCTCACTCACACCAGTGCCAACCAGCATATGTTTTGGAAACAAGTACTATTCCAGCCTGTGATGGGAGACACCCCTTCTTGCTCTGTGGTTTGTGCTGGGATCCCCCTCTTCACTCCAGTCTCTGCTGCCACAGGCCAGGGACACCTACATTCCCAGGTTTACTGCAGTGGCTGGCACCATATTTCATTTATACATAGGCATGTGCAGGTCTCCCCAGGTACCTGGCACTGAGTTCTTGCAGCATGCACATGCATGGGACAATGCAAGCATAATTATGTAGAGAGGAAGATAAGAGACTGTTCAGTAAGAAGATGCAAGGAGATGAAACGGACTTTGACCATCAGGTGCAGGACTAAGGCAGGTGAATGGACTGAGTGGCACTACTTTACAGACAACTGGAGCCCTTTTTACCCTTTTTGTCTATCTTTGTTCTTCCTTGCTGTCGCTTTTCCCGCTTACCCCTTCACAGCTCTATTGATTACCTCACTCCACATGATTCAGAACTCCTGGATTTGCAGAACAACCAGAATACCCCAGGTTTGCAGAATGACCAGGGGACTCCTAGGTTTGCAGATTGAGCAGCTGGAAACTCCAGATGAGTTTTCAGCAAAGTGGTGGCTGTAGTTGCATGATAGCTCAGCAGCTGTTGTGACTGGCAGGGTTAGTTTACTGTCACTGCTGATATGTTTGCTTAGTCAGATGTGTGACAGTATATTTTGCTTCCTGGCTTACAACTGTTCCTTTGGTTCACCAACTGACCAAGTTCCCAATCAAGTATAAATAAACATTCCTTGTGCCCTCATATGTCTTCTCATCAATTCATGTTGCTGATCAGACCTGGTTGTCATCACCACCTTCCTTATCATTTGGTGGTCAGTGTTGATGGTCAGTTTGTGTCCCTGTATGTTCCTGTGTATGACTTCCTCCTTTTCTCATTTGCTACACTGAAAAAGGTCCTTGACCAGATATGCTAAAAAATAAAAAACCCCTCATTTCCATATACCCTTACTGTAGCCATGGTGGGACATCTTGTATCTGCCAGCTTAAACTATTTGCCCATCTCCTGTCTGCAGTCCTGATTCCTATGACAGATCAGACTTCATGCTCATTACACTGTCTTCTCTTTCTCACTAGTCATCATCTTACACAAAATTCCATGATTTTGTCCCATCACAATTATGTCTTCAATATGTTAATCCTATTGTTACATCCAGGCTGCTGTCATTCAATTGTCATTTTCTATTCTACTTCTCTCAGGATCGTTTGGCATACTTTTGGGCTTGTGTTTGCTCAATTTTTAAAGTTCAAGATACCTATGACTTCTTTGACAGTGATTAAAAACATATCTCATGGTGGCAAAGATTGCAGCGGTTCTTCCTTAGACCTACTTTCAATAATTTGCAGAGTACCTTGGATGTGGCATTCACAGTTACTAACAGTCAACGATCTTTTCTAGAAAGGGTTTTAAAAAAAAAAGGGGTTTTTTTTCAAAATTACTGATTTCTAGCATCTGCAGCATTCTGGAGCAAGAAACTCCACAGCTTAATTGCAAGATGTTTGGAAAAAAAGTGGTTTTTGCTGGTATTATTTTTGCTTTGAACCTGCCATCTAGTATGTTTTTTGATTCTCACTGTGTTGGAATAGTCAGCAGTCATTTCTCACCTATTCATAGTACAACTCTTTTGTGTTCTCTTCTGTCTTTTCTCCAAAAGAACCTAATTATTGCTATCACTGTATGACTGCTTATTGTACTTTTTTCTTAACACATGTAATTTATATTCCCATACTGTCCTAATGTTGCAAATGTCTTTGTTCTGTTGGCCCAGTCCCTCTGCTATCTATATGCACTTCCTTGTCAGTGTAGGGACAGTCACAGAGCTAAGGGATTCTTTATAGTCAGCATGGGTCCCTTCTATGGTCTGCAATCCTTTAGGAATACAGTGCTCCAGCCTGGGTCAGACATCCACTTTGGCATAGGGTTGTCTTTGGGCTGCAGGTGGATCTGTGATCCACCACAGCCCACCATGGGCTGCAGTGGCCTAGCTGCCTCACCTTAGTTGGCAGATGGAATCCAAGTTCAGTGCCTGGAGAATCTTCTACCCCTCCTTCTCCACTGACGTGGGTATCAGCACAACTGTTTCTCTCACATATACTCATTCTTCTCTCTGCCTGCAATTGTTTTGGTGCAGTTACTTTCTCACCTTCTTAAAACAGGTATCCCAGGGGCACTACCACTGTCACTGATGGGCTCAGCCTTGACCAGTGTGGGTCTGTTTTGGAGCTGGCTGGCGCCAGCTCCGTTGGATAGTTTCTCGCAGAAAAGACTACTTAAAGAGTATTTTCTAATGGAAACCACCACTGTAGACTTCCTGCTATGAAAACCTTGTGTCTTGGGTTACAATACAGGATGTGATAAAAGGTATCTCTTCTATTACCATCTCTTGAGGGTGAGGGCAGTGATCCTTGTCTCCGTGGGAGATATTCTGCTAATGGACCATCCATTGAAACCAGTAAGGCATTGTTCTTTATCTTTTCACAACCCATCCTTCTTCTAGGGAGGTATCTTCTGCTAATGGCCCATTGAGTCCCACTGTGTGACTGATAAAATTACTTCATCCCATTGGAAGTTGCTCCAGCCAGGGGGAAGAGCACAACATTTCTTACCAAGAAAAAAAAAAAGAGGTTTTGGGACAGTAAGGTAGCCCTTTCTCTACTGGACTCCAGAGGGAAACTGGATTTCTCCACATCACCACTGGATCTCTGGAAGGAAACTGCACCTTCTACAGGAGCACTGCTTCAAATGAATCACATCTGTCACTGCAAGAGGACTGCAGCCACCATTTAATCAAACTACTACCAACACCCTGCCTGATGGGTGTCAGGTTGTACTCTGACTTTGTCAGGATTTGGGGTTTGTTTCTTTGTAGTAGTATATTTCTATTTTAATTTCCCTAGTAAAGAACTGTTATTCCTAATTCCCATATATTTGCCTGAGAGCTGCTTGATTTCAAAATTATAATAATTTGGAGGGAGGGGGTTTACATTATCCATTTCAAAGAGAGGCTCCTGGCTTTCTTAGCAGACACCTGTCCTCCAAACTAGGACACATGGCTTACTTGCTACCCTGGGAATTTAGTAGTAGATTTAGGACAGTTACGTGCTTTAACAAGTAAATATATAATTCAATACAGTAATTTCACGAATACAAGCCGCACCATTTTGACTAAGATTTTGCTCCTAAACCGGAAATGTGGCCAATATTCAGGAGCGGCTAATATGTGAATAATTTTCTGACGTTTACAACCTCAGAAGAGCCAGCCAGAGTGTCAAGCCGAGCTGCTGCAAAGTCGGCATTTTGTGATTGTTACAAATTGCTACTCTGTTGCACCGCGGGTGGAACCTGGCTGCCTGCAGGCAGCACGGGGGGCGGGGAGAGAGGCGGGAGAGCTCCCTACCACAGCCCGGGGGAGAGACGGGGGAGCCCCGCGCCGCCATTGCCGCGGCCCGGGGAGGAGAGGGGGAACCCGGGCCGCCCCTACCGCGGCTCTGGGAGGCGGCAGGGGGCTCCGTCCCTGCCTGCCACCACAGGGCAGCGCCGGGCCGGGGTGACCGAGCCCAGTGGCAGCGGCAGCTGGCCACCAGTGGCCCCGCCGAGCAGCAGCGCTGGGCTGAGCTACCTGGCCCCGTCAGCAGCCCTTAGCGGGCCAAGCCTGCACAGCCTTAGCTGAGCCAGTAAACCCCCCGCCCTGCTGCCGTTCTGTTACTATTTGGAAACTTTGTTGCACCCAGGTCCTCGCTGCGAACGACAGAGCGGCTTATATTCAGGTGCGTCTTATTTATGGACAAAAAATGAAATATTTGCCAACACCCAGAGATGCGGCTTATACTCAGTGCGGCTTGTATTAGTGAATTTACTGTAAATCTATAACCTCCCCCACGAACATACATTTCATCTCTCTTTCTCTCTCTTTATATATACAAACTTAACAAAACTAAAGTATGTACTTGTGCCAAGTTTGAGTTTCAGAAATAAAATGATTCCTTAATTTGTCTGCACTTTTTTCTGTACAGAAACCTAGACTAGTTCTAAAGAAAATTACAAAGGAAATGTACTAATCTGTCATTCATTGTTTAGTAGCCCCCTCTGATTAAATTCACAGAAACCTATTGATACCATAGAGCTGAAAGCCTAACAGAAATAATAAAATCCCACAACAACTTACTAGATCTATTTTCCAAAGAATAAAACTTATTTCTTTAACATCACTTGAATTTCTGTGCTAGGTTCATTGGCTTAAAAAAAGAAACAACACGATTTAACTAATTTTATATTAAAATATTTACTCTTTTTTTATTATGTAAAAACAAATTAAGAAACACATACAGAATCCTAAACAGACACTTCCAAAAAGCAGGCAGAAAATCTTGCTTTAGTGTGATTATTCTGTGCATTTATGAAGACATGAAAAGAAGACATTATGCATCAGGAACCAACAGAAACTGAAAGAATGAATGGTATTTAAAATGATTAAAAAATTGATGTTGACTGTATATCTTTCTTTTAGATAATGTGAAATCAGTTGTACAAACTCAGCAAGAAACAAAATTAAGATGAACAGCAGGTGGCAGTGCTATCAAGAGCAGTGGTTCTGATGAGCATAATCAGCTAGCGTTCTTGTATTGTCAGCTCTTCTCCAAGAAGTAAGTTAAATACCACAAAATCAGCTATGGCTTGTGCTTTTGGGTAAACAATAATGAGATATTAACTAAATTGAAACAAATCTCTTTTACCAAGTGGTTTCTCCTGCTGCAAATGTGAAATTACTTTCATAAGAAAGGTTGTATTTTGTTCTATGAAATGACAAGCTCATTCTGTGCTTTCTTCTAGATGGAATTGTGAATGATTATATACAATTTATATAAGAATAAATACAGAAAATCAACAAAAGTAAAATTTGATAAAATAATTTTGGTTGTAGACTTTCAGACACAAACGTCTCAATCCATGATTCTGCTGCTTTAATTACTGACTTGTTATATCTTCGCTAATGCAATGCTCTTTGTCAATTCTGATGAATCTGTTGATATTTTAGAGAATTTTAACAGATATTACTGTAACAGTTTATCTTAAAGAACGTATTTTAGCATCGTCTCATACAATTGTGTTAAATTACACTTATACATTTCATTACAGAATAAATGGCTAAGCTTATTCATTTTTTACTTATTTGACCCTTGGTGCAATTCACTGTTGTGACAGCTTAAATTTCGGCCAGTGGTTAGCAACTTGCAAGGATCTGCGCAGCTAGAGATTGCATAATTGAGTTTCATTGTGCTTGCTTGTGCTTCTTCTATTAGGTTAGCCTAAAAATCATTTTAGCAATAGGGAATGCCAGGATCCCAAGTGAAGAGCGCACGACACCAGCTACTGCTGATGACTGTCCCCAGGGATACTTCTCAAGCACTGTTGTGAGGTTCCTCTCCAAGTCTCAATGTTGGTGGAGTGTACACACTGTGCTCTTAAAAGAGAAATTGTTAAAAAAGTCAAAGGTAATGTAAATGGAAGTTAGAATATTAACTTTAGGACTTACAGTTCATTTTATGAGGTCAGTGCAGTCTATGGGTGTTAACTCAAGCATTTTTGAATGTGGTACCATTGTAAAAAATCATTTGAATCTTGTTGTTTCTGGTATGTGTAATCATGGCTTCCCAATGCTTTTGACTGTATGGACCATGACCTGCCTTAATTCCACCTTACCTAGTAAGAGGAAGATGATTGAAGAAATTCAGAAGAAAGACGTAATATAAAAACATTGTGTCTAAAATGTGTTCTTTCAAGGTTTTGGTGGGGTGTCAGCTGATCCTTAATTCTACTTTCAATTAGAATTGTTGAAGTTTTCAGTAGATGACAGATTAATATGGTTATCATTGGGAGTTTAAAGGACTCTACTAGTTGTGTCATTTAGGAAGAAGAAGAAGAAAAAATTTTGTGAAGTGTGTTTGTTGGTGGTGTCTCAGGAACTCGAGACAACCACCTGTGTATTTTAAAAGTCTCTGTAGTCCAGCCCGAGCACCAGAGAAAGAGTCAGGAGTCATGTTCTTTGTTTTCCAGAGGTTGTTTATTTTATCTATCTAAGAAATTATTTCCTGACCAGCCGAGATCCACTCAGCAGGCCAGTCCAAGGCACACTGCTCACCTTCAGGGTGTTATCTTTTTATACTAGAAGCTACGTAAACATTATTTGCAATTATCTTCCTATACCTATCACTTGTATTGTACACTCTAGTTCTACTCTAAACCAATTTAAAGTGCCAACATCACCCAGAAGATGGATGCTAAGAAGAAGGAGAAAGGACAGAACACGCCCGAATTCCTCCATCTTGACCCTAGACTCCTATTCTAAAAAATCTTATAAAATTACTTTTTCAACTTAACTTATACTCTACTTATTTTTTGTGACTTGTAACTCTTCATGCAAAGGTGGTAATTTTTCCCAGGGGCTAAAATCAAAGACATAGCGGTCTCAGTCTCTGTGCCAAAGCTTCTGAGCCCCCTGCCAGGGTCTCAAGCCATCCAGGGCGTCCAGAGGGATGTCCTGAGTTCCCACATGTGTTATAGATGATCAGTTTTTCAGTAAAACTTTACCGACAGAAATATAGGGCTTTATCAACTCTGGTTTTAGTAATCTAGGTATTAAAGCAGAGTTCTTTTCAAATCACTGCAAAGAATTGACTTTGCATGTTTTGTATATTTAAGGCAAGGCTGCTTTCTTTGGATTTTTGGTACTGAATTTGCCTTGCAGTTAAACCATATTTTCCGTATAATTAAATCTATATTGGTTGCTTCACTGAGTTGAAACTGCATTTAAAATTCAGAAATATAATTTAAAAATATAAAAATGTTTTTTTCTTTTTTTTTTTTTAATAAGAAGATCCTGAGACATTCTTTTCTTGCATGAAATATAACAAGTGAGAAGGCAGAGTGCTCTGTGTTTTGATTTAAGCTATTTCACTGATTTTGCCTAAATATCTGAAGAAAGATGGATGTTGGCTTTAAGGAATTTCAATGTTTTCACAGAAACGGTAAATTTATTTTACCAATTTATTTAGTGTGTTTTTCACCAGGTGGAGAGTGTACCTATATTGCCTGCTAGGTGTTCCAGAGATTTAAAAATAGCTGACTCTTTAGTAAACTCTTTATTGTAGCAGTAAAGCCCACCTGAGGGCTAGGTTAAACTCCCTGGTTAATGCCTGAACCAGCTGATGTAGAATGGTAGTGGGACCCTTCAATAGGGCATGTGTGTTAGTGTTATGGTATGCATATTTTAATATATATTCAAAGTGTGGTTTGGACTCTATGGAAGATTTAAATGTTAGTATCTATTTTTGTGAAAGGAATCACAGCAATACTTAGACAAAATCACACGATTAATAGGGATGTTTTCCCCCTCACTGATTCATATGCACTGAGTGCTGACAAATTAGGGAAGATGTTACAGATGTGAATAATTGGTCTGAGAACCTCGGTCCTTAGAGGGTTCTCATGAGACATGAGAGAATACAAACCAGTGGACCACTCCAATTTCTTGAAGAGCTTAAAGCAAACAAAAATAATATCCGAGAGGAAAGAATTTTGTGTTTAAATAGATAAATTTTTCATTGTACATGTTAGTTCAATTTTATGACAAAATATGTGGTTTACAATACAGAAGCTGGGGAGTGTATATTTGTCTATGTATAATGTAGTGATGCTGGGAACATGTGTGTACGCACAATACAGAAAAACTAAATTTTTTCTCATCCCACAAAGTAAGCAAAATAGACTAAAAGACAGCAAAACAATCAATGTGTGTGGGTTATACACATACGTATGATACGCATTTGTTCTGGGTACATATATTATTTCTAAATTTGCCATCTGAGTTTTAAAGTCACCATCTTAAATATGTACAGAATCTGTGCAGTGTCTGATTTTGAGTGTGAGTTGCTCTCTCTTTGCAAATACCAGATTTGTTTTGTTTTTGAAAGATCAGTTTAGGTGAATTGTAATCAGACAATACAAATGATACAAAAAATTGTAATTTGCCAGGGAAAGCTCTTCCTTATTAAAATGAAGAGACAAAAGATGGAGAGGAAAATTATCAGGACAAAATAAAGTTAATATACCCTATGGATAGTCACATAATCTCCAGTTAGACTTAAAAAAGCATGAAGCATAAACTTACTTAATCAGGTATCTGCATTGATTACAAGAAGTTTATGGGTGAAGTTCCAAAGGTGAGGTGTTTGGTAAAAAAAAAACCAAAGAAAACTACAACCAAAAAGTGCTGTACGCATTTATCTCTAAGTTTTTACAAAACATGTTTATTTTATGGTAAAGAAAGCACTTCAGATGAATAATAGGCATTGGAACTAGGAAACTAAATATAAAGGATAGAAATTTTATTCATGAGCCTAAGAACTCATATAGTAATGCTGTGAGGAGAACTACAGATTGTCTTTATGACTATAATATGTAGAATTAAACCTGGTAATTTTCAGGTACATAAAGTCATTACAATATAATGTTGAAACAATAGCTTTAATAGTGTTAATATATGCAGTGTTTGCTAAGGCATTTTTTGAACCATATACTACAAGGCAAATTAATTCTGTCCTTGTCACTGAAATAATTTGCTCATTTTTATTTAACACTATTCAGAATAGCACGTCTGTTTAACACTGATCTATCTGCAAATTAGTGAGGACTTATAAGAAAAAATGTTACTTATACAAGCCAAAATTGAACCTCTTTCTGTAGATTCTATATAAGTGCTTGAATCAGAATACATTCATTTTGTTGATTATCCATTTTAATTATTATAAAGACAATGTTTTAATCAATTATTATGGGAAAATGGATTATTCAAAACAAAGAATGTAGTTAATTCTATTTTTGGAAACAGTTCAAGAACTTCTTGCTGCTGAATGCAATACAACTGCATGCAGTTCATGGTACAGATTGTCTGAAAAACTGATACTAGCATTAAAAATACACCTTTGTTTTGTGTAAATCCTTTTTTATGGGAGATGTGCCAAGCGTGCAGCTTTCTGTCAACTCCTTTTAACTCTGAAACTAGGCCTTTATGTCCTGTTAGTATTAATTAACAGCATAATATGCTACTTACAATTTTTAGTAGAAGTTTATTGGATATTAACTTCTCTATGTTTTGGTGGGGTGGTTTATAGAAGTTACAAGAATTCTACCATCTCAGAGAGCATCAGTCTGACAAAGGCACTTTGCAGATCAGCTGCTCCATTTCTGTGTATATCCTGTGTAGGTGTCCCTTAATATCCTGTAAGACATCTACTAGTCTCTGGGGCTTAGGGTAAGGAGGTATTGTATTTGCTCTGAATGCTTTCATCTGTTTAGGATCAGTAATTTGAATTTTGATTTCATTGCGTTTATCTCATCTAAAATCTTGAATTTGCTTGCAAATATTTTTTTAAGGTGTGCTCATTGTTTGTTTGTTTCCATATTTTGTGGTTAGGATTAGTCCTCGGCTGGTGAGGATTTTTTTTCCCTTTTTTTCTATTTTTCTCTTACCTCTGACCTTCCTGGTTACCATTACTTTGTGTTCTAGTCACATCAGAAAATCCAGACAAAATAATATTCAGTATTGTGCAAATTTAAATTGTGCTAAACTAGGGGACATTGCGGTGTGTCTGTAGAAGTTGGATAGGGCTTAGATTACAGGTGTTTAAGAGAGGCATTTATTGATTATGGGTACAGTAAATTCACAAATACAAGCCGCACTGAGTATAAGCCGCATCTCTGGGTGTTGGCAAACATTTCGGTTTTTGTCCATAAATAAGCTGCACCTGAATATAAGCCGCTCTGTCGTTCGCAGCGAGGACCTGGGTGCAACAAAGTTGCCAAATAGTAACAGAACGGCAGCAGGGCGGGGGGTTTACTGGCTCAGCTAAGGCTGTGCAGGCTCGGCCCGCTAGGGGCTGCTGACAGGGCCAGGTGGCCCAGCTCGGCGGGGCCGCTCGGCGGGGCCACTGGGGGCCAGCTGCCGCTGCCACTGGGCTCGGTCACCCCGGCCCGGCGCTGCCCTGTGGTGGCAGGCAGGGATGGAGCCCTCCCCGCTCCCACGGCAGCGGCAGCGGGTGGGGACGGAGCTTCCCCGCTCCTGCCGCGGCGGCGGGCCGGGACGGAACCTGCCTGCTCCTGCCGTGGCGGGCAGGGGCAGGAGCTCCCCGCTTACCCCACGGGCTGCGGGGATGGCAGCACGTAGCCCCTGCCTTCCCCCCAGGCCGCGGGGATGGCAGCACGGGGCCCCCCGTCTCTCCCCCTGGTTGCGGCAGAGGAAGGAAGGAGAGACCTCTCCCGCCTCTCTCCCCACCCCCCGTGCTGCCTGCAGGCAGCCAGCTCCACCCGCCGCGCAACAATGTAACAGTTTGTAACAATCGCGACATGCCGGCTTTTACTGGCAAGTTGCTTGACTTGGCACCTCGGTTTCCACTTCTGGGGGTGGAAATGTCAAAAAATTATTCACATATTAGCCACTCCTCTATATTGGCCGCATTTCTGGTTTGAGAGCAAAATCTAAGTCAAAATGGTGCGGCTTGTATTCGTGAAATCACTGTAAGTATCTTGTTAATATACGGATGGCATGAATGACCTTGATTACAACAGAATTACCATGAAAATTTGTGTACCTGCTTAGTCACTGTTGCACTGTAACACTCCATTTAAAATTCATATAAATAAGTTCAGCTGTCATATGTCATGAGATAAAAGCTGAAATCCCTGAGAAACTAGGGAAAAGTACATTTAATACAAAGTCTACCTTACATTGTGTTGTGGACTGGGGGAGGTTTTAGGAATTTTTCCCATTATTATGTTAAGCTAGTCGGGATGGCTCCCCTTTTAGCCATTAAGAGCTGAAGACAAAAGGATGCCTGGGCGGGCCCTGATTTTCTCATGGCCAAAAGTGGAGTGCTGCTTTTGTCCTTCGGCGGGTGGGGGGACACTTGCAGCTTGCTGGCCAAACTCAAGGAGAGAGGTTGCTCTCTCTGTGGTGGGATCAGGCTTCTTGGATTCAGACTGCTAAAGCTTCCTGCTTCCTCTGAACAACTGGGAACTGGGATGCCCACGGTGAGCAGAGTTCTTCCCTCACCCTTTCTCCCACCTGGGACGGTGCTGCTGCCTCACCCCCCTGCTTCTGCAGCCACCGCGACTGAGAGGCTGCCCTGCCCTGCTCCATCGGGACTGTGCAGACGAGGAGGGGCATCTGTGACTGGAAAAAGGGACTGAGACTGTTTCGTTCTGTTCTGTCACTGGTTTTTTTTTTGTTCTCTTTCATATAGCTGATGCTGGTTTTGTTTGTCTATTAGATATATCAGTAAAGAACTGTTATTCCAAACCCATACCTTCTTTTTTGTCTGAGAGTTCCTGCATTTCCTTTTCCTGGCAATACTGTCGCTTTAAACCAGGACAGATCTTGGCGCCCAACGTGGGGCTCGAGGTTAAGGAATAACAGTTCTTCAGTTGCCTGAGATTGTCTTTTTGTGTGCTAGCAACATGTGGTCCAGTTTAATCTGGTTTGGGCTGCACGTGTTCGTACATGTATATCTCCCATTTGCGAACCCTTACATAAGCATGGACCCTGTAACTAAGGCTACCGTGACTGTTATCGAACTTGCTTTATGGGTTGATAAGGTGAGGAATTCATGGATTTTTAACTTCCTTTGGACGGCGGGTACATGGATTCAGGGATACCACACACTAAATGCATGTTTTTGGGATTACTTTAATGATGGCACCTACTGTGAGGGAATAACACCAGGGGAAATTTTCTCCCAAATCCTCACCCAAATTTTTGGGTCTACCCCACAAGTTTTTGAAGGGTTCAGATTTCCTCTGAATGCTAATGATATCGTAAAGTGGCTGGTGTTGCTGATAGTCTTGTCCTATTTAACATTAAGAGATAAGGGGTGATTGAGCTAGATAAGAACTCTGATACCTACTCCAGGAAATAGGGATGCTGACACAGAGCCTGACCCTGTACCAGAGACTAGGGGTGCTGCCACAGAGCCTGACCCTGCCCCAGAGACTAGGGATGCTGCCACAGAGCCTGACCCTGCTCCAGAGACTAGGGATGCTGCCCCAGAGCCTGACCCTGCCCCACAGCCCACCTCAGAAGGAAACCACCCGGAGTGGGTGGGGCTTCTAGTGAAGGAGATACATGAAATGGGCCAGATGATGAAGGAGTACCTCTCCCCAGCTGGTGAAAAGCCCTTCCATAAAGGGGGAGAATCCAGTGATGCTGTAGTGAAACCCATAGGTGTTACATCTGCCCAGGGTCCAGCTGAATTGCAAGGGCACTCACAGCCAGCAGTAGTCGCCCCTGTGGAAACTAGTAAGTCTAAAATGAAAACAAGGCACCTAGACAAAGAGGACCAGAGAGGAGAGCCCTCACAACCAGCAGGGGAGCAGAAGTTGAAATCATCACTGAGTCCCTGTCTTATGAAAATCTCTGCAATCTGCGGAAAGATATTGCACGACGGGGCCGGGAGGCTTTGACAACTTGGTTAGTTCGGGTCTGGGACCTTACGGGTACAGGTGTGCACTTGAATGGTACAGAACCAAAGAATTTTAGATCCTTGTTCCAAGACTCAGGTGTGGACCAGATATTCGTAAGGGAGCCAGGCTCCCTTCCCCTCTGGGAGTGGCTTTTAATGAGTGTAAGAGAGAGGTTTGTCAACAGAGAAAGAATGCAGGAGTACCATAATAGAATGCATTGGAAAACCGTTGAGGAAGGGATCCAACAGCTGAGAGAGGTGGCAGTACTGGAGGTACTCTTTGGGAGGGATGGACAGCATGACAATGACCCTGACAAAGTCAGGTGCACAAGGCACATGCTGTGGAGTCTGGCAAACCGAGGACCATCTCAATATACCACCTTCATTGCAATGATTAATGCTGATGAGCACCGAGAAACAGTGAGCTCTGTTGCTAACAAGCTTAGGGATTTTCACAGTATGATGAATGGCGTAGTGCCGGAGCAGGGTTCTTCCATGGTCCAGGAGGTGAGGAGGATGAGGGAGGAGATGAAGGAGGTGCGGGGGATGAGAGGTGAGATAAGTGAGATAAGGGAGGAGATCAGGAAGAACAAGGCAGCACCAGTGCGAGCCTCATACCCCAAGGTTACAGCCCCACACCCCTCAGCTAGTGGAAGAGGGTACACCCCACGAGCTGACCTATGGGTTTTCCTGCATGACCATGGGGAAGACATGGGAAAATGGGATGGGAAACCCACTTCTGTCTTGGCAGAACAGGTGCGTCAACTCAGGGAGGGAAATGCTAAACGAGGGAACTACACTAAAGTGAAGGTAGCCTCACCTTCCCATGACCAAGGTGCTGGGCATTACAGAAGGGAGGATAATCTGTCAGACCCACTTGAAGGAACCTCCACTATGTATGTTCAGGAAAGGAATAATAGCCAGGGCTAGAGGGGCCCTGCCTCTAGCCAGGGAGAGGCACGGGATAACAGAGTCTATTGGATGGTGTGGGTCCGATGGCCTGGCACATCAGAACCACAAGAATACAGGGTATTAGTTGATACTGGTTCACAATGCACCCTAATACCATCAGAACATGTGGGGGAAGAGCGTGTTTCCATTGTTGGGGTGACGGGGAGATCACAGGAATTGTCTTTGCTGGAAGCTGAGGTGAGCCTGACAGGGGAGGAGTGGCAGAAACATCCAATTGTAACTGGCCCAGAGGCTCTGCACATTCTAGGCATAGACTTCCTCCGGAGCAGCTATTACAAAGACCCAAAGGGATACAGATGGGCTTTTGGAATAGCTGCTGTAGCGGTAGAGGACATTAAGCAGTTGAACACCTTGCCTGGACTGCCAGAAAACCCATCTGCAGTGGGACTCCTGAAGGTGGAAGAGCAACGAGTGCCACTTGCCACCTCAACAGTGCACTGCCGGCAGTACCGGACAAATCGAGATGCCTTGATCCCCATCCATAAGATGATCCGTGAGCTGGAGAGCCAAGGGGTGGTCAGCAAAACCCACTCACCCTTCAACAACCCCATCTGGCCCATGCGCAAGTCTGATGGAGAATGGAGATTGACTGTGGACTATTGTGCGTTGAACGAAGTGACTCCACCGCTGAGCGCTGCCATGCCGGACATGCTGGAGCTCCAGTACAAGTTGGAGTCCAAGGCAACAAGGTGGTATGCCACCATTGACATTGCCAATGAATTTTTCTCCATTCCTCTGGCAGCAGAGTGCAGGCCTCAGTTTGCCTTCACCTGGAGGGCGTGCAGTACACGTGGAATCGTCTGCTCCAGGGGTGGACACACAACCCCACCATTTGTCATGGACTGATCCAGGCTACACTGGAAAAGGGTGAGGCTCCAGAACACCTGCAATACATAGATGACATCATTGTGTGGGGGAACACGGCAGTGGAGGTATTTGAGAAAGGACAAAAGATCATACAGATTCTGCTGGGAGCCGGCTTTGCCATTAAAAAGAGCAAAGTCAAAGGACCTGCCCGAGAGATCCAGTTCCTGGGAGTAAAGTGGCAAGATGGACGGTGTCAGATCCCCACTGAGGTCATCAATAAGATCAGTGCAATGTCTCCACCAACCAGCAAGAAGGAAACACAAGCTTTCCTAGGTGCCATAGGCTTTTGGAGGATGCACATTCCTGAGTACAGCCAGATTGTGAGCCCTCTCTACCTGGTCACCCCTAAGAAGAACGATTTCCACTGGGGTGCTGAGCAGCAGCAAGCCTTTGCCCAGATCAAGCAGGAGATCGCTCATGCAGTAGCCCTTGGCCCAGTCAGGACGGGACCAGAGGTAAAGAATGTGCTTTATTCTGCAGCCGGGAACCATGGCTTGTCCTGGAGCCTTTGGCAGAAGGTGCCTGGGGAGACTCGAGGCCGACCTCTGGGATTCTGGAGCCGGAGCTACAGAAGGTCTGAAGCCAATTACACTCCCACAGAGAAGGAGATCTTGGCTGCCTATGAAGGAGTCCAAGCTACCTCAGAGGTGATTGGGACGGAAGCACAACTCCTCCTGGCACCCCGACTACCAGTGTTGGAGTGGATGTTCAAAGGAAAGGTTCCCTCCACCCACCACACCACCGTCGCCAGATGGAGCAAGTGGATTGCCTGCATCACGCAATGCGCCCGCATCAGAAACCCAAATTGCCCTGGGATTTTGGAGATAATTACAAACTGGCTAGAAGGTGAAAACTTTGGTCTCGCCGATGACGAGGAGCAAGAACAAGGGAACCGCGCTGAGGAAACCCCACCAGATAACCAACTACCAGCAGATGAAATATGCTACGCTCTTTTCACCGACGGCTCCTGCCGTGTCGTGGGGATGAACCGGAAGTGGAAAGCAGTCGTATGGAGCCCCACACGACAGGTTGCACAAGCTACCGAAGGAGAAGTTGGATCAAGTCAACTTGCTGAACTCAAAGCTGTTCAGCTGGCCCTGGACATTGCTGAAAGAGAGAAGTGGCCAAAGCTCTACCTTTATACTGACTCGTGGATGGTAGCCAATGCTCTGTGGGGTTGGCTGGAAAGGTGGAAAAAGGCAAACTGGCAACTGGGCTGCCGACAAGTGGAAAGACATTGCCACCCGGGTAGAGAAGCTACCTGTGAAAATTCATCATGTGGATGCCCATGTCCCCAAGAGTCAGGCTAATGAGGAACACCGACACAACGAGCAGGTTGATCAGGCCTCAAAGATAGAGGTGTCAAAAATAGACTTGGATTGGCAACACAAGGGAGAATTCTTCCTGGCTCGATGGGCCCATGATGCCTCAGGTCATCAGGGCAGAGATGCCACGTATAAGTGTGCACGAGACCAAGGGGTGGATCTAACCATGGACAGTATCTCTCAAGTTATCCATGACTGTGAGACGTGTGCTGCCATCAAACAGGCCAAGCGGGTGAAGCCCCTCTGGTATGGTGGGCGTTGGTCCAAATATAAGTACGGGGAAGCCTGGCAGATTGACTATATCACACTGCCTCAGACCCGCCAAGGCAAGCGCTACGTGCTGACCATGGTGGAAGCCAACACGGGATGGTTGGAGATCTACCCTGTGCCTCACGCCACTGCTCGGAACACCATCCTGGGCCTTGAGAAACAGGTCCTTTGGAGGCATGGCACCCCTGAGAGAATTGAGTCAGACAACGGGACTCATTTCAAGAACAGCCTCATAAACAGCTGGGCTAGGGAACACGGCATTGAGTGGGTGTATCACATCCCCTACCATGCACCTGCAGCTGGGAAGGTGGAACGGTGCAATGGCCTGCTTAAAACTACCTTGAAGGCACTTGGTGGGGGACTTTCAAGAACGGGGAGAGTAATCTACCAAAGGCCACATGGTTAGTGAATACCTGAGGTTCCACTAACTGAGCAGGCCCTACCCAATCTGAGCCCTTGGGAACATCAGATGGGGATAAGGTTCCAGTGGTACACATGAGAGGTATGCTAGGGAAAATTGTTTGGGTGAACTCTGCCTCCAGCAAAGACAATCCTGTCCATGGGGTGGTTTTTGCTCAAGGACCAGGTTGTACCTGGTGGGTGATGCAAAAGGATGGAGAAACCCGATGCATACCCCAAGGAGACCTTGTTCTAGGGTGAACTACCTATGATATTGTTATAGATAATAACCAAATCAAGTCGAATTAAATAGTAAAACAGCAATTTTTATTTTTGCGACCGAAAATACGGTCCTGGGAAGCCACAAGCGAAAACACGACAGTGCCGAGCCCGGGGTCGGCACTGGGTGGACACACACGCTGATCTGACCTCTATCGCATCAGATCTCCCTGTGTAAACACCCTGCCATCTCAAAGAGTCCAGCTTTATACAGTTTTTCCTGGCCTGAGGCAAGAATTTCCTTTGTTTCTGCAGCAAATTCTCATATTTAAATTAAGTCCTTTTCTGGTGCTGCCCTGGACAAAAGTCCTTCCTGCATGCTGATGAAGGCTGTGTCTGCTCCATATTGATGTGTAATGAAGTGCTGTCTTCTCGCTTATGGGAGCCATCGGAGGTGATTGGTACTTTGGCAGGTATTTTATCGATGATCTCTTCCTGTTGGGATGATGATGATGATGATGATGATGATGATCTCTTCCCGTCCGTTGTGGAGATCACCGGGCTAGGTCTGTTGATATGCTAATTACGGTCGTTGTCTATGGCCCCGGGTGCTTGGTGTTTTAAGAGGTTCTTTTTACTTTATTTTATTTCATACAATCCTTTTATATAAACACAAATTATAACATCTATCACAATACTGTGTCTGTAACTGCATGTATGTGTATAATTTAAAGGTTCTAATTTGATGTAGTATGTTAGCATGGAAAAAATTTGGGGTGGATAATGTTGTGGGCTGGTGGAGGTTTTAGGAATTTTTCCCATTATTATGTTAAGCTAGCCGGGATGGCTCCCCTTTTAGCCGTTAAGAGCTGAAGACAAAAGGATGCCTGGGCGGGCCCTGATTTTCTCATAGCCAAAAGTGGAGTGCTGCTTTTGTCCTTCGGCGGGTAGGGGGACACTTGCAGCTTGCCGGCCAAACTCAAGGAGAGAGGTTGCTCTCTCTGTGGTGGGATCAGGCTTCTTGGATTCAGACTGCTAAAGCTTCCTGCTTCCTCTGAACAACTGGGAACTGGGATGCCCACGGTGAGCAGAGTTCTTCCCTCACCCTCTCTCCCACCTGGGACGGTGCTGCTGCCTCGCTCCCCTGCTTCTGCAGCCACCGCAACTGAGAGGCTGCCCTGCCCTGTTCCATCGGGGCTGTGCGGACGAGGAGGGGCATCTGTGACGGGAAAAAGAGACTGAGACTGTTTCATTCTGTTCTGTCACTGGTTTTTTTTTGTTCTCTTTCATATAGCTGATGCTGGTTTTGCTTGTCTAGTAAATATATCAGTAAAGAACTGTTATTCCCAACCCATACCTTCTTTTTTGTCTGAGAGTTCCTGCATTTCCTTTTCCTGGCAATACTGTCCCTTTAAACCAGGACACATTGACAGTAAAGCTGAGAAAGAGTTTGAATATTGAATTATATGGGTAGTTTGTTGGGGAGTTTTTGCCACTAGAGGGTACACAATGCACAGGAACAACTAAAAGCTGTGCAAGATCCTTCGCTACCTGAACCAGAGCCCAGAAAACCACGTCTGAGCTGCATTCTAGGTTTAGCATTTCAGGGACCATTCAAAGGTTCCCAGATAATTTTTCAGTATCTAAGTCTGCAGGTTTCTGTGCTTTGGGTGAATTTAACAATTGTTTTCTTTAGTTAAGTCCTCTGAAGATCAAATTGTCAGTGTTTCTTCTTGCAAACCTAAAACATGCTTAAAACTCTGTTTAAGAGCACTAGAAGAAAATACGAATTTAATTTATTGTAATAGTTTTAAATATTATTGCCTTTTGTACTTTAAACTTTGTAAGCATTTACATGAAATGTGACTGATCACTAAATGATTGGAGTTTACCTCTAAAATTTCCATAAGAATCGTACTTTTACCTAGATATTGGAGCTCAAGTATTGCGTACCCACAGGTGTTACTGTATGGGTCTGCAAAACGGCAGGGGGACACACAGTAGCATGCACACTTCTTGAGGTGAAGAAGATCAATTTATTGAAGAAAGCCATGGCTTTAAATGAAAGAGATCGTGCAAAACAAAGCAGAAAACAATCATTGGTCAAAGAAAGCAACACCTCTTTGAAAATATGCCTCTGTGAAAAACATCATGTAGCACACATCTTCAGCAGGTGTTTAGTCATTGTTTTAAGTTCTTGTCCTTGGGCAGCCTGAGAACAAGGCTTGGGCAGCTTGAGGACAAGGCTAGGGAAGCTTGAGAACAAAGGTGCTTTCTTAGTTCCCAGCTGTATCCTAACAACATACAGGAAGTATTGGTGAAGTGAAAAAAATGTAAGAGCAGTAGAAGGTGATGCACCATAATGGTTGACCATAAAATACCATTCTTTTATTTAAAATTACTATGTAGTTTCAATTATTGAGTGTAATTATTCTGATATCTAGGGTGTAATAATAATTCCTGCTTTGTGTCCAAGTACACATTATAGGTTTTGCCCTTTCAATGTTGCTTTTCTTGATTTGCCAGAACTACAATAAATAAGAAATTAGTACAAAAGTTGTCTAAAATGCCAAGAGGTTTTTAAACTTTACACTGTTGATATGAGGCATTCCAGGCAGCCTTTTGTTACCAAATCCGAAGCTTCCCTGCTTCCTGGCAATTCTGTAGCAAGGCAAGTCTGGGATGGATAACATGAACAGGATAAAAGATACAAAGACGCTCTTTCCCCCAGGGTTTTCCTTGGTTTATTTCTTCATAGCTTCCAGGGGGCAAAGAGAAAGTTTCCCAAAGTCTGGGGTCTTTTCTAGGATCAGGAAAGAGGAGGGGAAATTTGGCTTCCTGACAATAGGGTAACAGAGGGGTCAGTCCATAGATTTTACAGGGGTCACAGGAATTAAGGGACATACCATTCTTAATACATCTTCAGTATGGGTTACAACAGCCTTTAATACTTGATTTTCTGTTTTTCAGCTAATTAATGTGTTTCTGATGGAAGCAAGACGAGTCCAGAACCAGGTGGAAGATGTGTGAAAAGTATGGCTACATGGAGTGCTAATTTTCTTACAGTATTCTTCAGAGACCAATATCCTTGGTCTGGAGACATCAACTCTAGAGAATCTCATGAGGGCTGGTAACAATGACTGGCTGGGGGCTGAGATAATTTCTGTGTGCTCTCTTCTTCCCGTGTTGTCAGGGAAGATAATTGTGAGGGGACTGTGGTCAAATGGGTTGTGCACTCACAAGTTGTATTTGTATTTTCCCTTTTACTGTTTCAGTCCAAGGAGAGGTCCATTTTCTCTCTGTGTCTTGGTGGCTTTCCTTTCCGGGAGCCAGCTGTCAAGGCGCTTCCTTCTGGCAACATCTTTTGTAAAAAGAAAGAAGCACAATAGAAAAATTTTAAAAAAGACTACTCTGACTAAACTGATCATTAGAGTCTGATTATTTCAGTGAAGGTAAAGATTATTCCTTTCCCTCCCATTCCATCCTCTGTGTAGTTAAATTCCAGACCATCTGGTACTATGAATATTTCTATCATTAAACATCACAGAGATCTCTGCGCAGCAGAGAAGAGTTAAATGGTCATGGAATTCATCCACATACTTACCGCTCTGCTTAAAACCTTACTGTATCTAACACAGCTTTATGCAATGTGAAAATTCTGAGCTAAAACTCCTCTTCCAGGGCTAAAAGAGCAATTATTTTCATAGACCATGGTTCTGCAGCCATTTTTTGCAAGCTCCTGTTAACCAGTGCCATATGTGGTGAGTTTCTTGATATGGAATAGAGCACTAAGCAGACAGCATTTGGTTCATATAAAACTTTAGGACATAATTTCATATGGTTTTCATCACTATCATCTTATGATGCATTTTAATTTATCTTGTGGAGCTGAAAGGCTCTCTGTGCCCATACCAATAATCCTCAATCATTCAGGACACTTGTTTCAGATTGTACGAAGTACTTTGCAAACAGCACTATGTACCCACTACAGCACTGGAAGAAAGAAAATAAAAATTGAAACAATACTAAGTGCATTAAAGTGTTGCATTAAACTGCTAATGATATGCACCATTTTTTCATGAGAACAAAACAAACATTAGGAAAGAGTAGAGAAAAGGAAGATGAAAGCAGGAGACAGATTTTCAGCATGTTAGAAAAAATTGATTTCAGAAGATTCAAAAAAATTCTTCACTTGCATGCTTTCCTCCCTGTTTGGAGGGTAGAGGAAGAAATTACTTTCGTTTCCTTCTAAATAGAGCCAGAGCTTGTCCTTTTGCAGATTTTCTGATTTATCTTTTTCTTTTTTTTTTTTTCCTTAATGTCAAGATTTGCACTGAAGTGTTTAGAAGGCACAAAGTACTGGTAAAACAGAAAAAAAGTTGCCCAAAAAATATAAAACAACACAAAACAAAGCAAAAGATTGGTTTAGGAGAAAGGAGAGGGATGCAGTGAAAGCCCTTTCACCTATAAACTTGTATACTTTTTCCCCCCATTCCATCTTTCTTCTGCTCACACCTGCATCACACTGTCTTTTGCTTAACTCTGCTATGGTGATTCATAATCACCCTGTATACTATTTTTCAGGATGTTTGTTTGTGGTTGTCACTGACAGAGCTTTAGAAAATTGTCCCAGGAGCTGAGTAAGAACTATGAACAAGAGGAGTCATTCTTCTGATCTTGATGTTGTGTGTCTGTTGGAGCTGAAAGAGGAGAGGGTAGTGTTCTTTCAGGAAATGAACTGTTCTGTGATTACGGAACCGATTAAGCTTTAGAGACCTCTCACCTATCTTTCTGAGGAGCCATGGTCTGGCATTCCTAAATATTATGTGGTCTAAATGGTATACAATTCTCAAAATTTGAAAAGCTATAGTAAGGAAAATGGATAAATTAAATGTGGTAAACTGTACAGTTGTGTACCATCTATTCTATGCAGATTCTCATTAACTTCCAAATCAGAGAGTCAAGAAAAGGAAGAGTCTGAAGACAGAATGAAAGGAGGGCTCTGTGTGACTTTGTATATTGTGTAGTCCATCAACACCATTGAGAATCTCTTATATATTAGAGTGGATCAAAATGCAGCATGAGCTTTTTTCCTCTGTGCTTTGCATCTCAGAAAGATTACTGAGCTCTTGAGAAAGTATACCCCATAGTTTAGCTAAAGGTTTCAGTTTATACAAGATGTATATTATGTACCTTTTATTTCCCATTGTGAGAAAAGATTAAATGCTTCAGGAAGTTTTTGCCCACTCTAGGCATGTATCAAAATTGAAAGTAGTTGTAAACTAAATCTGAGGCCTTTAGGATAGCCTTTAAAGTGGCCAGTGGCTGTTTTGTGGATACAGTGGTGCTGCAGGATGATTGAGAATTGTAAACTGTGATTCTAGATTTATAGGAAATATAATGCTTTTGATATACTAGGAACAGTTTGGCAGATTGTTTTTGGTTTTTTTTACAGAAATGGAATGAGACTTTTTGAGCATACTTCTTGAGATATTTGGGGTTTTTACTCAATGCAGATCAGGATGTTTCAAGAATGACATCTGTTGCACTCCTATATTTTGCAAATGTAGTTGATTCTATAATTAGCTGTGCCAAATGCATGCTTAGTGAACCTGGGTTTTTTTGAAGTGCCAGAAGCATGTGATTTATCATGTCTTTATCATGTCTTTTATAAATACACAGATATTGACATGTGCTAGCAATTTAAGCTAGCATTTGCAAGTTCATGGTGTAACAGCTAAATTACTAGTGCAAAGGGGTCCCAGAATGTAATACTAACAAACTCTATGGCTAATTAATTTTGCTAACATGAAAAGAACATCTAGCCAAGCATGCATTGTCTAGATTAAATAAAAAAAAAATTTGTTTTTTTAATTCTGTGCCTTCTGCAGAGAACCATATGACCTCTTCTAGATAAACATATATTGTTTAATGTCTGACTTTGTAAGATCCCAATAGTCTACAACTTGCTAATACAAACTGCTGAGCACAGGGTAGAAAAATACCCAGAATATTATCCTATTGAGACTTTTCAGTCAGCTATTGTATTTCATATCAGAGGATAAGGCATTTTGCTGGTGGTTGAAGTGGAACTGCTATAATCTTTGTCAAATTATGGCAGTATTGTTAGAATTAATTACCTTACTGTTTTAAACTTTTTGACATCCGTAGGTTAGATGCTGTAGAAGTGAAAGAATTGCTTTATGCTTGCAAGAAATTTTGGTCATAGTAAATGAATAAAAGATTATGGTGAATCATTATGCAACAAATGCATAAAATCATAACTGAAATAAAGGATAACAAACAGAATTGAATAGAATTAATATATAATTTAAGATTGTGATGATTATTCTCAAGATGAAATATTGTAGGTCTTCGACATACAACACAGTTAAAAGTTTACCTAGGAAAAAAGTGTCCTGTTTTTGCTATTTTTTTGCTATTTATTTTTTGCCTTTTTTTGCTATTGATTTTGTTTGAAAACATAAGTACTGCAAAGTTTATAAAAACTGGATCATTCTTATGACTGCTATTGTTTTTTTTATTGAGAATGCATTCATTTTATTAAGAATGCACTCAGAGCATTATGATTATTTAAGATTAATTGCATTATGATAATTGAGAAGAGGCAGACGAGTATTTTTTACTTGTATTGCCTTCATAAAACCTGCTTTTGCGTTAAAATAATCATTACCCACTTGATACTGGACAAGTTACTGTAATATTATTACAAAAAAATTAAATGAGCTCTGTGTTAATAGTGGAACCTGTAATAGAGCCAATCTTTCCTCATGCCTACTCTACCATGCTTTCTAGAGGAAGACTGCCTTTTGCAAGCACAGTCTTCATAGCCTCACTGAAAATACTAACTGGAGTCTCCTCTGTAGTGTGAGATTGGAGTTAGGCATGCGAGAACAGGCTTTATTGTTCAGACTTGCCTCCAGAAAGGAAAGCTGCTTGCAAACCATTCATCTTTTCTCTTTCCAGAAGAAAAGCCTGTAAAGTTTCCACTGTGAGTGTGACACTCATTGCTCACACCTCACCTTCTAATTCTGTCACAGACAGATTAACTGAACACATTCCCTGCACAGCTCCACAACAAATTTCTGGCTCCCAACTATTTCTGAAGAGAGTACTTCCAGGTTATTTCACTGCAGCCAGGCCTGTATCTTTTGGAGAGAAATCGAGGTTCAAAGAAGGCTGACTGAAGTACATTACCAAGGTACTGGGTGGCAGTGTGGTTGCTGTCCATCATTTTTCTTGTCTAGCATGAAGGCATACTCATCATGTAACTGCACATATATTCATATCTGTCCTGTGGCTATAAAACACCACAGGCCTTTTCTACAGCTTTCCTACCTGGTCAAATAATTGCATCTTGTACTAATGCCTCTGGGTGCTGCTCTTTCTGAGTATTATCAAATCAACATATTCTTACAGTGCCCATTAGACACTGTAAGAAAGAATTCTGGCTAAAAATTTTCCGCAAATCACCTACAAAGGATTAAAGTTCAGGAAAGACTTAACATGAGGAGTTTAAGTGATAGATGCTATAACATTTACCCTTCTGTTTTGCAGTATTGTGTGTATGGGTATTCTTACACGCATCCTCAAATGTGTGAGTTTTCTCTTTTTCTCTGAAAGTCTTCAGAGGTTTCTTCTTTGCTGTGTATTATAATGTGGATATCTTTGAGTAGGGTTGTCAACTAATTTGGCCTTCCTGTTCTTTCATCTCAGAATTGTAAGATGTCTAGTGGCTTTACCAAGAGTGAAGATATTTGAATTTTTTATTTTTCATTTAAATGTTTAGATTTTTATGTAAATATTAGTAGATGTTCTGTATCTAGCAGTTCTAATCACCTGTATTCCATGAGGTTATTGAGCATGTAGTTTTCTTCATGCTGTTACACTTCCATCAAAATCATGAATCTTAAAATAACAAGATCTCATTCTGTCCAGAACAGAATTTGGATATGTAGGAAATTTTTCACTGCTGCTTCTCAAGGTGTATGTAATCTAGACAGTTTGTGTGGATGATTTCTCTCCTGGGCTTCCTACAGCATATTTCACAAAGGCTGAAATTAATCTTTGAGGGGAAACACTTAGTCGCTTCATAGGCAGGCTAGCAAGTATCTTCTTCTAATATTTTGATTTTATAAGCTCTATGCTTCATGTTCTTGTGAGTTTTGCTTTCTTTTTTTCAGAAAAACAAACAAACAAACACACAAGCACCCACAAAACCCAAAAAACCACAAGTGTGATTTTTTGTACATCCAAAACTAAGTTAGAAAAGGGGAAGCAAACTGGTTTCAAAGACGATGTATCATGAAGCTGTCAGGAAATCTTTTTTCCATTGGAAATCTTCAAGTGTGAAGCAGCAATTTCACTTTTGACATCAAGAAATGCAATGGAAGAGATTACAGTAATTTCATGAATACAAGCTGCACCATTTAGACCAAAATTTTGGTGGAAACCTGGAAGTGTGGCTAATACTCCAGGGTGGCTAATACTCCAGGGTGGCTAGTTTATTAACAAAACTGTGATATCTGCCCTTACCTGGTACCATGCCAGTCCTGTCCTGAGCCAAAACGGTTTGAAATCCATGGCTTCCCGGTGTTCCGACGATGAACCAATCAGAGAACAGCTTATTGCCTGCCTGTGGATGATGACTTTACTGAGGGGCGGGGGGGGTTTTCGGGGTGAGTTCCCTCGATGAGTTACCTCGGCAAATTACCTTGGCAGTTTGATAAAAGTGTGTGATATTTCTCTGTACTTTTTAAAGTGTTTTCAGTCTTGTGCAGCTGCTCAGCTGGCTGGGCTCGTGCGCAGAGGGGTGGAGGGGGCGCTCACCCGTGTGGATGAACGGGGTGGCTGTGCCAGCACGGAGATGTGGCTCTGTTCGGAGCTCAGCCACTTGCCCGCATGGCTGAGCGGGGTGCCTGTGCTGGCACGGAGATGTGGCTCCGCTCGGAGCTCGGCCACTCACCCCCGTGACTGTGCTACTGTTTAAAGGCAATGCGGATCCGTTGGGAATGCTCGCAAAATGACCACACTATTGTTTGTGTCTTTTTCGTCTTGTAAATAAAACTTGCAGGGAACACTGCCGCAGCTATTGTCTGTGTCTTTTTTCACTTGAAAATAATGTTTCAAAGGTTGGCACTGCCAGTAAGACCCGGCAATCCGCAATTGTGTTACTAAATGATAACTTTGTGAAAGTTCGCCGCGAACGAAACTGCGGCTAATATTTGGGTCTGGCTTTTTTATTGACAAAGACATCAACATTGCCGACACACCAGAAATGCGGCTTATACTCTGTGCGGCTTGTATTCATGAAATTACTGTACATTAATCTAGTTTTTAGTGACTTGAGACAGTTTCAGATGGAATTAATGTGTACACACGCAATAATGTAGCACATTGTCTTCTTGATGGGTAATGAAAACTAGTGAAAATAAGAAGAAATTTGAGAAACAGTTCAGAAATGAATCAACTACTTGAAACTATACATGTGCCTACATGCTTCTGCTAGGCAGGGAAATATAGTCTTTTGCCAGTTATCTAACTGTTGCTTTTCTAATACTTCATAGCCTTTTGAATGGCTCAGATTATGGCTCAGAACACCCTAAATTAAAAATAATAGCAAAAGATTTATCTTACAGAACATTTACAGGTCTACAGGTAACAATTGCAGTGTGCTTTTTCTAGCTTTAAATATTGAGAATGGAAATCCCATATAAAGATAATAAAGAAATAAAAAATAAATAATATAATTTTGAATAATGATGTAAATTGTATAATCAATTCAATAGGAAGATGTTTGTAATAAATTTATAAATGAAAAATAGTTTGAATTCTGTATGGTACATCTTGCTTTCTCTGGACTTGCAGATACTGGCAGGTTCATTTATATGTAGGTGACAAATTATGTATTCCTGTTACTGAGTTCAAATTTATATCTTACTGGTACAGTTCCTGATTCTTGCCTCTCTGATGGCTTTGATGGAAACAGAGTTCTTTACTGATGCTACTCTCTGTGACACACCTCCAAGCACAGGGCTGTGAGAAATTGGCGGTTTTTCAATGCCAGTGCACTCTGCTATTCACAGAGTCCAAGCTGAAATTAATACGCTTTTAAGACTGTCACCTAGGGACTCTACACTGAAGATGTACTTTTACCTCTCTGTAAAGATTCAATGGAGTGCATTATGTTTCCTAACAAATGTGTGCTACACATTTTTTGCTTTTTTTTCTTAATCCTATAACCTTGAAATATCAAATATCTTGCAGATATGTCTAGAAATGTGTAAATTAGAGTTTTGTAACTAACATTTCAGTAGATTTAATGGCACATATGGTAAGTTTCGAAAACTACCCGAACTCTATTTAAGTTATATAAAACACATGCTAATACAAAAAACATTTACTCAATTTTTGTAATAATATATCTACAATCCAATATATATTATAACATAAGTCACTTGTGAGTTGCTAAAAACAATATTCACATAAATGCTTTCTCATTAAATAGACATTATGTATAGCTTCTAGTACTTCAAAACATTTTTTTTGGTATCACTAAGAAATTATCTGAAAAGTTTTATAATTCATACATTGAGTAAACAGTATACTGGTGACTCCTCAAGATGAGGCAGTTTTAAGCGCAAGTGGAAATATTCCAATGGGAATTTTATGTGTAGAATTAAAGGACACCATCTAGTTCTAGGGAAAAAAATACTGGGTTTGTATGTCTTAATTCCAAGTTTTGGGGTTTTTTTCCCTGTGTTTTTGTAAGTAACCTTGTTTTTTACCACTTTGCTGTGTCCAGATGATGAAAAACAATTTCATATTTAGTGACTCATGAAAATCCCTATTAAATTCTGAATAATCTAGATCTGATCATAAAACTAGTTTATCAAACAAGTGAAGATGACTTTTGGGGTATCTATTTAGACCTAGTGGCTATTTGCTGAATCACAGAGCTGGAATACCAGATAACTTCTGTCAGGCCCTGCACAGGAGAGGTCCAGATCGAGAATAGCAGAGATGGTATAGATCAGGACTGAAATACCTTCACAGAACTCTGCAGGGAAGTTTGTGTAGCATCGGCTAATACCATCTTTAACCACTGATATCAGTTCCTTACTTGAACACACACAGCAGAAATTCACTTCAAGCCTGAGAAAAATCTCAGCTGCTGTAGACTTTGGCTGCGTTGGTCCTGGGTTCCTCTCTGGTGTACTGAACAGTTCTGCTTTTCTGGTGCAGGCTTCAATCATCTGTGCTAGGCTAAGTGCTGGCTGGAGGGGAAGGCTAAGTATGACCCTGTGGCAGGTTTCATTAGCATTCCTCTGAGCCATCTCCTTGATCAATTCAGCTTGCACCACTGGATCTGGTACCTGTCTTTCCACCTGCGCTCTCAGACGGTCCAGAAACTGCAAGGAATTTTCTGAAGGAAACAGTTTAATATTAACATAACTACCTCTAACTTCAACAGTAGGTAATTGATTGAATGCTTTTTCTGCTACATTGCAGATCTTATCCAAAACAAACTTGGTTAATATCTGTGTTTGTTTTTCTGGGCAATGCCATTCTCCTTCTCCACATAGATGTTCATGTGTAATATTATTATCATCCTCATCTTTTGCAGTATTTCAGCTTTGTTGAAGCTCTTACAGAAGCACTCTTAAAGATCTTTTCCACATGCTTTCCCACAGATCATACTCTGAGGGAGTTAACAGATATCTCAACAAGTCCTTAATATCATTGGGTACCATCTCATTTGAACCAAATGTGGCTTTCATAATTCCCTTAAATATCTCACCGCTTCTGCCAAACTCTCTTTGGACCTTACAAATTTCCTTTTTATCTTGATAGGACAAAGGCTGATAACTTCTCTTGTTATTTTTCCTGCCTAGATAAACCACTGGAGCTGATGATGGTATATCATTTTCTTCCAGGTTGACTTCCAGGGCTGGGCACCACCCCCTCACCGGACCCTGGAGGTTGTGCACTTTCTCTCACTGTAGCAACACTGTCTGTCCCGCAGAGGCTGTGAGCTGGGCCTTGCCCACCTCCATCCCCACCGGCACTGAGTCCTGCAAGGGACCCTCCCCCTTGTAGTACTTGGGGGACAGGCATGTGCAACCTGAGCCAGAGCCCAGAAGGGATAACTGTGGGAACCAGGGTTACACATAGGGGCAGGGTTGCAAGGTGGTGTCATGGAGGGTAGCTTCTGGGAGGGTGGGGCCAGGGAAGCTGAGGGCAGGAATGGGTTGTGGGCTGGGACCAGAAGGAAAAAGGGGTTATGAGATGAGGGAGGTAACATGTGGCTACTATTATACTGACCCCCCCACCACGCAGTCTGCAAGCCTCCCAGGGAGAAGCCATATGGCCGGAGCCACCTTGGGCCTTGCCCCCGGGCCCCTCAGGATCATTCACGTGGCCTGTGCCCTGAGGGGAAGAAAAGTCTGGACTCTGCTCTGAAAGGAACACAATAAGGAGAGAAGGATACAAGGAAGAACGGCTGACAATTTGTGAAAAATCATCAGAGCCTGGGTACTGGGGAGGACTCGGGGGCCAAGAGGAACTGTGGCCGTGACAGGAGCTCTGCAGATCCCGGGGTGACCCACGAGTCCTCTCCAGCTCTAAGTTAGAGGGTTTTGGAGAAAGGAAAGGGGAATCTGGAGTGCTTTGCTGTTACTGTCTGTTTTCTGTTTGAAGTAGAAGTTTCTGAATTTGTAAGAATATCAGGAGGAATACAGAGACTTTTTCATCTCCATTTTCCACTTTTAATGTTAATAAAACTCCAATTTCATTCCAAAATAGAACTGAGTTCATATCTTCCAAATTACGATCTGATTTTTCCACAGACAACCAGCTACAAAAATGTACTAATCTTTTCTTAGAGATTATAACACCTCCAGAATTTAAGATTTCCCTGATCTGGGAAATCATGCACTTTTGAAGAGAAGACTGCTGTATGACCATTTTTTCAAAGCAACCTGCTCTAATATCTACCCTTAATCCACAGCTAAAACACAGAAAAATGTGGTTTCTGGTCTTTCCCGCTCGTTGTAAGGAGGAGGGAAGGGGGTGCTGGCGTTTGCTGCCTTTCCCTCCCCCGGCCGGAGACCACGCTCTCTGCAGGGCGCTGCCGCCATTTCTGGGACCAATCCTGGCATGCAAAGCCTCCTGCATGGCGGACCAGCTCCAGGCCACACCACATGCCCTGTGCCTGCGTGTCTCTGCCGAGCTCTGTGCACGGTCCAGGCCCCTGGCCAGCCGTGCACCCAGAACTTATCCCTGCCGGTACCCTGCTGCCACATGAACAAACACTCGTGACCACTCCCTCCCCCGCCCCCCACCAACAGAGAGTTGCGCGTGTTTCGCTGCATGGAGTTACTTACCCTCTCCAGGGGATACCGGCTGTAGATTTAGGACCCCGTTCAGAAATCAGCGCCCTGGGCTAGGTGAGGTCCCGATTTCCTCCCTGTAAGCTGAAACTACTGTAAAAGCAGTTTTTTTTCCTTCAAGGTAATTGACCTGTCCATGGACTTACTGATTCCTTGTAATAGGACTCCCAGTCACTCGTGTGGGCTCTCTGATGAAAAGCCCCACGACCACCAATTGCTATTCTATCCGAGGCTCAGCCCGGGACTAGAGTAGCATGAACAGGCGTGAAAGATACAAAGAGGCTCTTTTCTCCCAGGGGTTCCTTAGTTTATTTCTTCATGGCTTCCAGGGGGCAAAGAGGAATTTTCCCAAGCACAGGGGTCTTTTCTGTGTTCAGGAAAGGGGAGGGGGCTTTGGCATCCTGCCAATAGGGTAAAGCATAGGAGATAGGGTCAGTCCATAGGCATTACAGGGTCCACAGAAGTCGAGGGACATACCATTCTTAATACATCTTGGGTAGTGGGTTATAACATAAGACCAAAAGAATTTATTTCTCCAGGTCATGCTACAAATAAAATGTTAACTGCTTCAGTAGCAGTTATTGTGCATTTCTTAGTGACAGCTCTGTTATTTGGAATACGTTCTAGCAGGAAAAAAAATATTTTTGTAAAACCTGGGATTACAGAATACTCATTTTTCAAATGTCTCTCGAATGCCTGGTGTGTCTAAGAATGAATATCAATTCATGAATAACAAGGAAAATTAATTAATGGAATTGTAAAAATGATGCCAAATCAAAACAGCAAGAAAAAGATGAGAGTCATTGTTGGGTTTTGGTTTTTCCTTTCCTTTTTGTCTGTGGAATTTTTTTTTCCCATTGACATGCTAAGAAGCACTGATGGCTAGGTCCCAGCACTGATGGCTAGTGACAGGGATAGAGGGAGACTCCTTGGTTGCTTTGAGAGTTTCTCTCATAGGGCAGGAGGGGAGAAAGAGGGAGGACACCTTGTGTTTAGAAGCAGGTAAAAGGAGGATGGGGGGCAGTTACGGGCTGTTGCTCACTTTTGGCTCACAGAGGAGGAGGGCCACCGGTAAACCTCACCCCGCAATCCCAATGCTGGGAGCTACCTTTGCACGCCCCTGCTAGGACTTTCTCCTGCTTCAGTTTGCCATCTCCAAGCATCCTGTTGGAGCACCGGGACCGACACTGCTCCAAGGATTCATGAACAGAGTCTCTCCTCCACCCTCCCCATCTGGGACATTACCATCTCCCCTAGAGCCCCTGCAGCCACATGGAATCACCCCACCTGCCCCTGTCCCGGCTGGAACTCACTGCCAACTGTGAGGGTTACTGCACCACAGGCAAAAAAGTGCCTGCAGCTGAGAGAACTCTTACTGGGCTTCTGTTCTGTTTGTTGTTAATTTCATAGTTGTTGTTTTCTTTGCCTCATTATATATGCATATACTAGTAAAGAACTGTTATTTCTATCCCTGTATCTTTGCCTGAGAACCCCTTAATTTCAAAATTATACTAATTCAGAGGGAGGGATTTACTTTCTTAATTTCAAGAGAAGGTCCTACTTTCCCTAGCACACCTGTCTTTTCAAATCAGGAAATAATTTTCAAGGTTAATTTTCAAGAGCATGAGCTACTGAGTGGTATTAAAAAGTTAAAATTCTAGAAGCTGAAAGGATTTTTGAAAAAGATCATGCAGGGTCACACATAACCACAAAACCATTGGTTGAGGGGGAACTCCGGAGACTATCTCACTCAACCCCACTTCTTCAGGAAGCTCGTGGAGTATATTATACAGGATAGCGTACAGATGGGTTTTGAATATCTCTAAAGAAGGAAACTCTGAAACTTCTCTGGGCAGCCTATCCAAATCCTCTGTCCTATTCCAATCCTTTTACTCTCAGAGTAAAGAATTTCTCCCTCATATTCAGACTGAACTTTTTGTGGTTAAGGTTGTGCCCATCACCTTTTTTCAGGACACAGGAAAGAGTCTGGCCTCATCCGCAGACACCTGCCCTTAAGCTGTTTGTATGCATAGGTCATATCTTCTCCAGTTTGAACAGGCCCAGCTCCCTTAGCCTTTCCTCATAAGTGAGATGCCTTATTTGCTGCAACATCTCCATAGTCCTCAGCTGGACCTGCTCCAATAATTACTTGTCTATTTTGTCCTGAGGAGTAAACAATCAATATACTGATGGATTATATGCCAGTGTTTGTCCTGGTGCATTCGTTATACATGAGTTTCCCATTCCAAGAAGAAGAAAAAAGGATATATTCCAAGAAGAAGAAAAAAGACTCGATAAAATATACATGTATACATTTATGGAAACTAAAATATAAATATTATTTTTCAGAATGACAAAGATGGGTTAGTGCAATTAATTCAGTTTCTACCAATGTTTATGATAAAAAAAATTTCTGGCAATTTTTGCATCTCTACCACTAGACACCATAAAGACATGTTAATTAATAATAAATTAGAAATCATTCAGTGCATATAACTGTCAAGTAGAGGCAGACATATTGTAAAATTTGCTGCCTCCCATTAACTCAGCTACAACATGACTAGTCTTATTTCTCAAAAAAAATGTATGCAATTGATAGATTGTTTTGGTTGGTTTGGTTTGTTTTTCTGGTATAGTCCATACGTATATGCTGATGTCATAGTTTTACACTGGGCAAACACCAGGCACCCATGACACCTGCTCATCATAAGGACTGGGAGAAAACACTTCAAGGGCAAATCAGGCTCACCTTAGAAGTACAAAGTGAACTTATTACTAACAAAATCAGAAGAGGATAATGAGAAGTAAAATAACGTCTTAAACACACCTTTCCCCGCTCTAGCCCCTTTGTCATTCCCACTGACAACTCAGGGAGACATGGCAGCTGTTTCAATTCATCACCGAGATTTTCTTCTTCTACTCCAGGAGAGCACTCATTCCCATGGGCCATGGGATCCCTCCCACAGGAGACAGCTCTCCATGAACTTCCCCAGCATGGGCCCACTCTCATGTGAAGCAGCCATACCGCACCTGCTGCAACGTGAGCTGCCCCTATGGCTACACAATCCTCAAAAAACTGCTGAGGCATTGTTCTCTCTTCCACAGGGTGCAGTTCTCCAAGGACAGGCTGCTCCAGCCTGGAGGCAGGGCCCCTCCGTCCCCTGGTCTCCCACTGGATCACAGCCTCCTCCAGGTATCCACTCAATCTGGCATGGGCATTTCCCCCACAGGATGCATTGGATCTCTGCATTCCACATGGATCCAATGGACTGAGAGGCACAACTGCTCCCTTCCCCTCCCTTCTCCACAATGTGGAAGGAAAAAATAAAAAGGACAAAACTGTACCATGAGCAGGAAGTTGTTGAAAAATTGAAGGTTGAATACGTGAACTCAGAGAGCTTATAAGCTAAATAGTTAATACCTGCTACGACTATTGCCATTGTCTTTTGTGATTTTAACAATTCTGATTTTATTTGGCACTGTTTGGTTTGGATTTATATTTTACATCTTTTCAAGCTAGTAGTCCATGGCATTGGGTTAAAGAACTATGATTTGACTGAGATATAGAAAAAACAACCGTGTTAAATTGAGACAGTCGTGTTGGCAGCCTGTCACATAGTAAAGAGTAATTAAATCCGTTTTCACTAGTGGCCCAGACAACCTGAACATCAAGATACTTTATTACAAACACACCTCCTGATGATCCTGCAAGCAAGGGCAATACCAGGCATGCTCTAGTAGTGCTTGGAGAGTGTTTGTGGGAAAATATTTAGACTAAAGACTAGGAGGGCTAATCAGCAAGTGATGTATTTTAAATACACTCTAGATAATTTTTCTGTTGTCAAAGGAAAGCAAAACCACTTACAAAATCTTATGTTGGACCAATATTTCTATTGTAAGTTCAATTCACAGTTGATGATTGTGACAACACTAGGTGACAAATGAGAAAGAGAATTTGGCTAAAGTTTATGAGAACAGAGAATTAATATTTAGTAATTTAGATTATTTGGCAATACTAGGGGCACATATCTAACACTGTACATCTACAATACAGTCGACTTTTATGAAAGTGGTTTCTCAGGACAGATTTTATTCATTGTTTTGGTCAAGAGAAAGAGAAAAGGAACCCTTACCTCTCTTCCAAGTGTCAGCTCTTTGATCAGTTCCATTATTTAAATGTATGGAAAAAATTATGTTAATATCTCTACTTCCAACAACTATTTTGTATGAAAGACTATTCAACTGACAGGTTTAAAATTAAATTGGAGTTTACTGTGGGGTGCTGTTGCTCTTGAGCAAGATGAACCTAATCCACTTCGAGGAAAAGAGAATTATATACTAAAACATAAGGTAAGTCTCATACTATTGACACATTGCAGCAATTACAAGCATCTGTCTAATCTGTCTGTCTGCCTATTTTAGGTCATGTTTTTCTGCAAAGATGTCAGGTGGTCCTGTAGCTAGAAACATGACTGTTTTCTAAAACTGACAAAAAAATACACTTTTTAGTCCTGTTAACACATATTTTTCACTGTACAAAGGAAAAGATATCACCAGAACAAGACTTTTGTGAATGTTATATATATGACCAGCAAGGGCTAACCACTGCATGGTGTTACCTTGTTGGGCTTTGTGCTTCATTTGGGCAATTCAGTTTTACCTGTTTATGTATTGAACAAATAGGTTTTCTTCTCTTTTCTTCTTTTCCAGTTTTTATAAGTGCAGATGGACTACAAAACTTCGCAATTGCTATGATTCAATTAATTTTTATATTTGCTCAGTCACTGCACAAATAAGCAGAAATTGTAGAAGTTACCTTGATTTAACAACATTAATAGATACTGAATACACCAATTTTCTGATAAACACCATTTTTATTTGTTGCAGTGGGCACTGTTAAGAGTGCCGCGACCTTCCCTGAGAAACGTCCTAAGAGGACCATCCTGGGAGCGCAGGCACATCCATGGTGACTAGCTCTTTTGTGAATCCAAGAGATGCAGGAGACTGGGTCTTTGAGTGGAGTTCCAAGGACTTTACTGCTTTATTGCTTCAGTTTCAAAGGGATCCAGGGACGAAAGACCCAAGAGGCAGGGGAAACGAGTTTCTATAGGAATAGTGAGGGATGGGGCAGACCGCTGGGACCAATGGGATGAGGGTGCAGGGGCAGCGCAAAGGGGAAGGATCAGTGGGGTACAAGGAATCAACATAAGGCTGTAAAGGATTCTGGGGGGGCAATATTTTTGCTCTCCATAACCACAAGGGCTATGGCTTAGGGGCATGCAGTAGGTGTTTCCTTGGATGGTTCTCTGGCCCTCACAACTCCCCCTTCTTTATGTAATAAAAAAAGCCTCCCGCAGAGACCTCACAAGAAAATTCTTTAAGCACGTAAACATGCATAAAACAATAATGATAACCCAAAATATGTTTTTCAGAAGGGTGTGAAGAAGTAGTGACACTTAATATGCTTCTGTTTGGGGGTTTAGATAGGAGATTACCAGTTTGGGGAGGGGGTCATTCTTTTCTGTAAACCTTTCATTTTCATCCCTCCTCCATCTTAATTCCCCTTATTTTCCATAAAAAGAACCACAGAAAGGGGTGGGTAAGGGGTCTAGGGAAGAAACTGGAGGTAAATAGGAGTTTTAGGGAGGAGTGGAAGGGTTGTGCAGGTAAGTACTGGGGAAAGTGGGGTTTTGGGGTGAGGGAAAGGGAGAAAGGTGGAAAGGGTGCTTTGCTTAGTTATTCTTTGTTGAGATAACAGCCGTGTCAAATGGAGTCTAGTCTGGAGTCTTATTTGGCTTGTGACCTGGTGACAGTATGGTCTGGTCTTCACTGTGGTTGTATCTGGCACCGCCTCTGCCTCTAGGCAGCAGTCTTTTGGTTTTCTAAGAATCCTGTGTGGGTTTCAGAAATATCTATATTACTGTCTGCTGAAACAGTGTTTGCAGGGCCGAGGTATGAGTTAATATTCTTTTTTGGGAGCCATTTGGGGCCAGATAGTGTGGACAAACAGGCATACTCCATTCCCTGCCAGGTAATCAGTGGGAAAGGCCCTGACATTTGCTATGTTTCAGGATCCTTGATGAGCACTAGCAGCTTCTCATCAAGCTTAACTCGGGCTTAATTTGAGAAGTACCGGAGTATGCGGGGGTTTGGCTCTGAGGCTGAGCAACTTAGAAAGTTAATAACGTAGAGAGAATTACAGAGCCTCTCAATGGGAGGCATAGTATCTGATTCTTCCCGCTGCTGATCAAGGACCCTCTTGAGGGTCTGGTGGGTCCTTTCCACAACTGATTGCCCTGAGAGAAAATGTGGTATACATGTGGTGTGCTTCATCCCCTGTCGTAATTCACTGTCCTAGATGTATTGAAAATGGTATAACCCTTGACCGCTATAGCATTCTATGGTCTGATCCCTCTTCCCTCTGGCCACAACTGGTTGGCTGAGATCCAACTCGCCTGTTCCTTCTCTGACCCTTGAAAATACAGGTGTCCCCTGACCTCTCCCTCTTTGCCATCCTGGAAGCTATCAAGAAATAAACCTCGGAATTCCCCCAAGAGGGGAAAGAGACTCTTTCGTTATCTTTTACTCTGTCCAAGCAGGGGTCTAAGGCTTCTTCTTGGGATCTGAGCTAGCCTGGGACCAGGGAGAAGTCTCAGACACCTCTGCAATCCCCCACTGGTTAAAGAAGTGCCTCAACATGCAAGAGAAGTAAACAGGCCCATTATCTGTTTTTATTTGCTCTATGACTCCCAGGATGGAAAATGCAAGCAGAAAATGCTGGATGGTGTGCTTGGCATTTTCTCCTGTGTGGGCCCAAGCAAATACTGCCCCAGACACCATATCTACAAACACATGCACATATTTCATTTTTCCAAATTATGGAATATGGGTGACGTTGGTCTGCTAGATTTGGCAGCTATTGAGGCCTCAGGGGTTAACCCCAGAATGCAGAGAAGGCATCTGATAAGTTTGGCAATTGGGGCACACAGCCATAGTTCCTCTGTCCGGGTCCCTGGGTATTTTGAACATCCTCATGAGGGCAGGCACATTTTGATGGTATAAAGCATGCTTGAGCAAAGATGTTAGGGATGTTGGCAGTCTCGGCGAGCATAGCCAAAGCCTCCACCCTCCTGTTTTCTCCAGGGCATCCTTATAAGGACCCTTCTCAGAGAAGGTCGCGGTACTCCTGCCATGGCCCGCCATAACAAGTCATACTCAATGCAGGGCATCTCCAAGGAAGCCCCTGAAGAAGTGTTAGGATGCTGCAGGACAAGTCTCTCTTGGGTTTTTGCCACTTCCCCAAGGAGAACCCCTTGTGTTGTAGTGATGGTTATCCAAGGGGTGACCAGGACCCTCCAAAGACTTCAGGAAAGACTCTGGAGGCCAGTTGACAGATGACCACCTGCCCAGAAGATTCTTGTTGGTCCATTAGGCATCAACCCAAAGAAAGATTGGAAGTTGTATTGGGATCTTTTGCTTTCTTTTTCTCCTTTTCTGCTGAGTGTGGGAATGATGAATTGAGGACATGCAAGAAACTTAGCTGCCTTAAGCTGAGCCCTCCTCAAAGGGATATTTATCTACATGTTGTGGGTGCCCTTGTTGTGAGAGATTTTATGTTTTCAAGGGGAAATTTTAAATATTTATTGATTGGGGTTTTAGGCATTTTCCAAAAGCTACAATAATTTCACAACTGTAAGGCGCAGCCTTTTGACTAAAATTTTGGTCAGAACCCAGAATTGTGTCTTATAATCCAGTGCGCCTTATATATGGGCAAAGTTCAGAAATTTGCCAACCCGGAAGTGGGAGTTGCAAGCCACAGGGGGAGCCGGCAGGGCCGCGGCCAGCGGGTGCCGGTGGGGCCATGGGAGCGCAGCCACCACATGGAGGAGGGGCTGCGGTTCCGTGGCAGACAGGTGGAGGGGGGGCTGTGGGGCCACAGCTACTGGGTGGAGGAAGGGCCATGGAACCACAGGGCCGCAGCTGCCGGGTGGAGGCAGAGCCGCGGGGCCGCAGCTGCCAGGTGCAGGTGGGGCTACAGGGCTGCAGTGCTGCGGCAACTGGGTGGAGGGTGGACCATGGGGCTGCGGCAGCTGGGTAGAGGTGGAGTCACGGGGCCACGGTGCTGCGGTAGCCAGGTAGAGGGGGGACTGTGGGGCCATGGCAGCTGGGTGGAGGCGGGGCCGCAGCCAGCAACCGCTCCTGGGCAGCTGGCGGCAGATCCTCACTGCAAAAAAAAAGTGCGCCTTATAGTCCACTGCGCCTTTTATATGGGCAAATTTTGGAAATTTGCCGACACCCGGAAATGCTCCTTATAATCCGGTGCACCTTATAGTCATGAAATTACTGTAATTGGGACTCTGTTCATTTAAGTTCATTTTGGGATGATGTGGGGAAAAAGTTACATATGGTTCAGGCAAACTGAGATTTATCAATTCCTTTGTTTCATATTATTGTTAAATCTTTTGATAAATTCGGGAATGTTTTGAGAGAGGTTTCAGGTCCCCAGTTAAAAACCTTTGCCCCTTCATCCTTTCCCCATGTTCCCAAACTCTCTTCCCCACCCGAGGGGCAATCGACAGGTGGTTGTTGCCACTCAGCACAGGGTGGCTACCATCTCCCTGAAGCCTCTCAATTTCCTCTCTTCCCTTGCCAGGACGGCACTAGCCATACCTCCCTGGACCTTCCCCTCGACCTCCTTCCTATGCCCACATTCCCTGTTTCATCTGCCCCAGTTGCTATCACCCCACAAAATGGCACCAGCAACATGGCCAGCCTCACCATTTTGTCCCCTCCATGTCCAAGTATTCTCACCCTAACACCTCAAAATGACCACTCGCCCAACACTCTTCTTCCTTTTCCTGCTCCCTTCATTGTGCCTGACCCCTCCCTTCCTTCTGCGTCGAGAGACGTAACAGCATTGGGACCCTCCCCTTCCACCAGGAATCCCCTCCCCATTGCAGAACCCATCCTTGCCTCCCACCCTTCCATTCAGAGCTCCTTCCCCAATGGTCCTTTCTCTACTGGTTCCCACAACACGGGAACTGGAAGTGACCATGCTTCCTCCCCTCCAAAAAAAGCACTTTCAAACCATAGGTATTCCCCGCACATCAACAGAAAAGCTTCTGTGAGTTTGAAGATATTTTTTGCTGTATTTATCATAGGGACAAATTTTATTCAACTGTAGTGTTTATTCTCAAATAAGTTAGTTGTGAGAAAATAGGCCCCCTCAGAAGTGCTAGCATTAAAAGACAGAAGATTAAGTAAGACTTCAGCTCCTAGAAAATTGTTTTGCCATATCTAAGCAAGAAGACAGATATTCAGACTCCAATCAATCAAACTTCTTAATGAGTTTTAAAATGCTTCATATACAGCACCAGAAGTAAAACCTCTCTTCAAAACGAAAAATCATTTTATCTTATGATTGAATTCAAATGAGAGTAGTTCACTAACCTGGAATCAGATAATCAACTTACATTGATTGTATTTTAACTGAGACTATAATATAAGAAACTTTGAAAACACATATTTATGTTTTTATGATTCTGATCCACGTTATGAAGTAATTTATCGCCCTCATTGGGCATGCAGGTAAGACAAAGCATACAAAGGCTGTGTCTGCATCTGAAAACATAGTAGTGCTTGTGAGCTACCACATGATGGCGCAGAAGCAGTTTGTTGATAACCATGCTAACCATTGCTTATACATTGATGGCACAATCCCTCGGGAATGATCCCAGCTGCTCATAGTAAAAAAGTTTAATGTTAAATAAGGACATATTTTCTCCCTGCATATGAACCTAGAAAACAGTCAGACAAATTCAAAGAAAAGCTTTGCTCTTCTTGCCTCCTGTACAATCTACTGTGACATGGATGGCAAATTGCAGAGAGGAACAGTGATGTGTTTGTGTATTTGTAAGGTGTATTGTGCCTCCTTAATATGTTGTCTAATTTATCACTGAACTAATTATCTGGCACATAGGATTTATAAAAAAGATGCAACTTAGGCTCAGTAGTTCTGTTATAGTACAGCTTAAATTATGCAGAAAATAAATGCTGTTTAGTTTGACTACTGTCCTAGTTTAGGGCAAATTTAGCGAAACCCTCCTGGAGGAGCCCCCAGAAAAAAAAAAAAACCAAGACTTCTCCCCCACCACCGGGTTCGGGAAGAATTTCCTCAGAGGAAAAGTGGAAAAAACCTGTTTATTAATCAAACAAAACACTCCCCAACACAAGAGAAGAAAATGAACAACCCTGGATGACAAAAAAAAACCTCTTTCACTGGTGTGAGAGGGTGACAAACTCAGAAAATCTCTCCTACAGGTGGTGTCAGTCTCTGGCGCTGGGAATGACTGCAGATCTCAAATTGCAGAGTCCAGATATTCCTCAGTGTTCCAGGTCCGGTCCAAACAGGTTCAGAAGGTATACAGAAAGGGAAAAAAAGGAAAGAACAAAAAAAAGTCCAGGGAAAGAGACTGGACTGTCTAAACTAAAGTAACTAATTAGTAAAAGCCAGCAAAACTAAAGCTAGCAAGCGAAGCAAAGCCAAGCAAAGCTAAGCAAAACTAAGCAAAGTAAAGCGAGCAAGCAAGCCAGTAAGCAGCCAGAGCCAGCCTGAGCCAGCTGAGCTAGCCTCCCAAGCACAGACGATGGGGGAGGGGAGCCAACTGATAAGTAGAAAAACAAACCTTCGTTTAAACAGAATACATGATTGGGGATACAAGCCACCATAACATCACCCCAGGACATTCCACCCCTTATCTCCATTATCATGAGTACACTACTAAACACCTTCTAAAAACTTCAGCAATTAAATACTTCCATCCCCCTTGCTCAAACCATCAACATGTACACGTTTCCTTCTATCTCACTTGCTCAGACCTTCGACACTTACACATTTCCTTCTGTCTCATGTCTGTGTGATTTAATTTACAGACAATAGTGGCAACATTCAGCAAACAATCATATTTGTCTCACCCCACAATCAGATCTCCCTGAGGTACACATCGTGTTGTTCCATCTCTCTGCATTACCCACCATGTACAACCTGGTCCTTGAGCAAAGACAATCCGACTAATGGATTTGTCTGTTCTCGAGACAGAATTTATCCATACTGTTTTCCCTAACAAACCTCTGACATGGGCCACTGGGACTTTATCTCCATCTATTACAGTGAATTCACGAATAGAAGCCGCACTGAGTATAAGCCGCATCTCTGGGTGTTGGCAAATATTTCGGTTTTTGTCCATAGATAAGCCGCACCCGAATATAAGCCGCTCTGTCGTTCACAGCGAGGACCCGCGTGCAATTAGTAACAGAACAGCGGGAGGGCGGGGTTTACTGGTTGAGCTAAGGCTGTGCAGGCTCGGCCCGCTAGGGGCCGCTGACGGAGCCAGGTGGCCCAGCCCGGTGCTGCCGCTCGGGGCCGGCCGCCGCTGCCCCTGGGCTCGGTCACCCCGGGTCGGCGCTGCCCCGCGGTGGCAGGCAGGGACGGAGTTTCCCCCGCTCCTACGGCAGCGGCGGCGGGTGGGGACGGAGCTTTCCCGCGCCCGTGGCGCCGGCGGCGGGCGCGGACAAAGCACCCCGCCTCCTCCCCGAGCCGCGGCAATGGCGGCGCGCAATTCCCACCCCCCCCGGGCCGCGGCAATGGCGGCGCGGGGCTCCCGCCGACTCCCCGAGCCGCGGCAATGGCGGCGCCCCCCCCCCGTCGGCTCCCGGGGCCGCGGCAATGGCGGCGCCCCTCCCCGTCGGCTCCCCGGGCCGCGGCAATGGCGGCGCCCCCCGCCCCCCCCCCTCCCCACCTCTCCTCCCCGGGCCGCGGCAATGGCGGCGCCCCCCCCCCTCCTCCCCTGGGCTGCAGCGGAGGAGGAAAGAGAGCTCTCCCACCTCTCTCCCCGCCCCCCGTGCTGCCTGCAGGGAGCCAGGGCAACACGGTAACACTGTAACAATTGCGAAATGCCGGCTTTTACTGGCCGGTGCTTGGCTCGGCACTCTGGCTGGCATGTCTGGGGTTGTAAATGTCAGAAAATTATTAATATATTAGCCACACCCGACTATTAGCCGCACTTCCGGGTTTCCACCAAAATTTTTGTCAAATTGCTGCGGCTTGTATTCGTGAAATTACTGTATATTGTAGATGTTCTGGAGCCTCACCCTTTTCTAGTGCAGCCTGGATCAGTCCATGGCAGATGGTAGGACTGTGCTTCCACCCCTGGGGCAGTCAGTTCCAGGTATACTGCACACCCCTCCATGTAAAGGCAAACTGAGGCCTGCATTCTGCTGCCAGAGGAATGGAGAAAAATGCGTTGGTGATATCGATAGTGGCGTACCACTTTGCTGCCTTGGATTCCAGCTCGTACTGCAGTTCCAGCATGTCCGGCACAGCAGCACTAAGTGGTGGAGTCACTTCATTCAACGCATGATAATCTACTGTCAATCTCCATTCCCGTTCAGATTTACGCACAGGCCAGATGGGGTTGTTGAAGGGTGAGTGGGTTTTGCTGACCACTTCTTGGTTCTCCAGCTCTCGGATCATCTTATGGATGGGAACTACAGCATCTCGAGTTGTTCTATATTGTTGGCGATGCACTGTTGAAGTGGCAATTGGTACCTTTTGCTCTTCTCCCTTCAGAAGTCCTACTGTAGTTTGGATTCTCGGATAGTCCAGGTAAGGTGTTCAGTTGCTGGATGCCCTCTATCACCACAGCTGCTATCCCAAATGCCCACCTGAATCCTTTCGGGTCTTTAAAATACCCCCTTTGGAGGTAATCTATGCCTAAAATGCATGGGGCCTCTGGGCCAGTCACAATAGAGTGTTTTTTCCATTCCTTTCCAGTCAAACTCGCTTCAGCTTTCACCAAGGTAAAGTCCTGTGATCCACCTGTCACGCCAGCGATAGAGACAGATTCTGCCCCCACATATCTTGATGGGACTAATGTACATTGTGCACCAGTATCAATCAAAGCTTTATACCTTTGTGGTTCCGATGTGCCGGGCCAACGAATCCACACAGTCCAGAAAACATGATTTTCCCTCCCTCACCCTGGCTAGAGGCAGGGTCCCTCTAAGCGTGTTTTTCCTTCTTTCTTTGGGCACATATCTTGGATGTTCCTTCAAGGGGATCGGACATGTCATCATCATCATTATACTTGGGAATTTGGCTACGGGCAACTGGAGCTGCTCTCCTTTTGGTGGAATTTCCTCTTTGAGCCTTGCCTTCCTTCAATTCACGCAACCATTGTGCCAGAGCAGCAGTAGATTTTCCATCCCATCTCCTCATGTTTTCTCCACAATCACGCAGGAAGAACCACAGCTCAGCTCGTGGGGTGTGCCTTCTCTCCCCATTGGGGGAACATCTGCTTTGGATACCAGGACCTTTAATTGGTGCAGCTGAGATTTGGAGAAGGTCCTCCTTAATCTCATCCCTGAGTGTCTTATGATTCTCCTCTATCTTGTCTTCTAATTTCTGCAGATGTGTTTCCACAGCTGCAATTCTAGCATATGTTGGACCATGTACAGCATCTGCATATGCTCGGAGCTTCTTCGCCATATCGAGCACAGTCTCATCCCTCTCATCCCACTTCATTATTGCCAAAGCAGAAGCGTATTCATGTGGCCCAAGTCGCACAAGTTTTCGCCACATCACAGGTGTACATGGTACCAAGTCTGGATTCCTAGTTGTTATGCCATCTGAGAAGATAGTCTCTGCCACTGCCATTTCTCTCAGGCGTTGGATCCCTTGTTCTATAGTCTTCCTCTGTGTCTGCTGCATACAAAGATTGTCTGCACACAGGTATCTTGTGCTACACTGTCCAGGACCCGTGCCCAGAGGCTGTGAGGGTTAGTCCCTCATCATCCCTTTGTCGATGACAGGATCATGTGACAGGGATCCCAAATGCCTCACTTCAGTGTCATCCAGAATTGTAGCCTCACCTACAGCATCCCAAAGACGGACCAACCAATTATAGACTCATAAGGTTGTCGAGTGTAATCCTTTCTTAGACCACGGAGGTCCTTTAGGGAAAAGGACTCAATATTGGCCTCTGATCTTGTACCAGTTGCTTTGACTCCTGGTTTTATGTCAGGAGGCACTGAGGGTCCTTCTCCTGCAACCTCATCATCATCATCATCATCATCCACTGGTCGATTGGTCTTGTCTGTGGACTTTCCACTTCTTGTGCTAGTAGCAACAGCTATTGGTTGAGGCTTACTGTCTAGTTTGGCTGCTGGCCTTGAGCCTGGGGTGTTGGCTGCAACCTGAGTGACTGGGATAGTGGCTGATTAATTTCCCTGTCCCCTTTTCTGTGTCTGCTACCCTACAGTATCTAGCAGGGTGCGATAAACATATGCCAGGGACCAACTCACTGCAATGATCTTTCCCTCCTTGGAGTTATCATGGCACTTCTTTTTCAGGTATTTTGCCACCTCAGTTGGGTTCTGAATTTGTTCAGGTGGAAAGTCCCAGACTATAGGGTCAGAAAATTCCCTCAAGATCTGGCCCATATCCTCCCATTTTCCACACCACTCAGGATTCCTCACACTTGGCTCTACTCCTAAGTCAAGAGTCTCATCAGCCCCTCTAGAAATCTCAGCTCTTATCCTATAGAAGCTGCAGACTGTATAAAGAAAGGTTACTAGATCAAACAGCAGAAAGATGGTCTCTTTAGCATTCAGGGGAAACTGAACATAACTCTAATAGGGAATTAAAAATTCAGAGGAGAGGAAGGAAAACAAAGGCTGAAAAGCCTCATCCCCTGCTTCTCCTCTAACAAACTGAGCACATAACAATAACCATGAACCATACATTCCTGGAACAGACTCCAGCATCTTTATAAACCTCCTACAAGCCATTACAACTAAGCCCAGCCCGATGGATATTCTAGTCATTGCCCCTCTACTACAGAAACTGCGTATTAGGGACAACACCGGAGCTTTTTCTGGATAAGAAAATAAACCTAGGGACCACAGAGGTATTAAGACCTCAAAAAACCCTAGGGAGCAAAAATACATGCAGGTGTCCACCCCAAGAGACATTACGAATTAAAACAACATTATTAGAACAAAGTTTTTTCACTTTCTCTTGCCCCACAATTGGGCGCCAAATATTTGCCATAGTTTAGGGTTCAGAAGGTATACAGAAAGGGAAAAAAAAGAAAGAACAAAAAAGAGTCCAGGCAAAGAGATTGGACTGTCTAAACTAAAGTAACTAATTAGTAAAAGCCAGCAAAACTAAAGCTAACAAGCAAAGCAAAACCAAGCAAAGTAAAGCGAGCAAGCAAGCCAGTAAGCAGCCAGAGCCAACCTGTGCCAACAGAGCTAGCCTCCCAAGCACAGACGATGGGGGAGGGGAGTCAACTGATAAGTAGACAAAACAAACCTTCGTTTAAACAGAACACACGATTGGGGATACAAGCCACCATAACGTCACCCCAGGACAACTACTTTCCCTACAGCTAAGATTTATTAAGAAATGAATCTTTAAAACTTCCTTCCCTGAATTTTGCTTTTGAGTAATTATACAGCCTACAGAAAGATCCTAAAGGTTTTATCTGATGCTTTTGTGATATATTGAAGTAAAACTTGTGCAGTTTTTTTCCCTGGGAAGTAATTGCATTTTTACCTTTGCATTTGGTCAATAATTATTTTCCAGTATGTCCGTTCAAATCTAAGCTGTCTTTCAATCAATGTAGGTCCATCAGTCAAAGACTAGATTCGAAATAAGCAGAAAATACATGAAATCTACATATTTGTGGAAGACAAATTGGGTGTGTGTGTGAAGGAAATGGAAAAATAAAGAGAATTCAGCTAGCAATTTAGGACATCTTAATTGAATCCCACTGAAAGGGATATTTGAAACCTCAAGAATAACTTTTCTTAATGTCTAGTTTAGAATTACTCATCTATTGTCTTTCTTTTATTTTTCTGCTGCATTCTATAAACTGCTAAATGTTCAGAAGTAAATATGATTAGAGCTATTGCAACACTTGCACTGAAAATACAATTTTCTCTTAGTGTTTACAGATTATTTTGAGGTTATTTTTTCTAATTGAAACAATACATTTTAATGTCCCAAAGGTGCCACTAGTTTATTTAAAAGGTAATTTTATCCTACAACACAGATAAACAGATACTTTGTGCTATGTTCCTTCCTGGAATATACAAGAATACATACCCAATAGCAAGAAAGAATGGTAGCTGAACTGACACTGTCTTTATGTTTACAGATCACATGATTCTGTTTGGAAGTGTATACCAATGGCTGTTATGTTTTTACAGTCCCCATTTTTATGATTATTAGATCATTACATTTAGCTTAAACCAATTCACGTATATATTAGCCTGAATTGGCGATCATCTCTCACCTCTGACCTCTGGGTTAATGAGAAGTTCCTCTGTGTAATAGGCATATCTTAAGATGGCACTGTGGTGTGTAATTATTATCTCTGTAAAATGGCATTCAAAGTTTGTTTTACATGAGCAAGTAGAATAACATTATTTCTGCAGTGAACAATAACTATCTGCCTCCTAGCTGAAAATACATAATGTGGATGAACTGTGTTCATATAGTAGCCTTTGTTTGTAAGGCAAGTTACTGTATTTTCATGACCATAAAGCACACCAGATTATAAGGCGCAGTATCAGTTAATGGTAAATTTTCAAAATATTTTGAGGCGCACAGGATTATGAGGCGCACTTTTTTTTGCAATATTGATCCATGCACAACTTTCTCAAATAAACAAAAATACTAATGAAATTGTGCAATCGCAGAGTTTACTGGCAGGTGCTCTATTTGCAAACATTTTTCACCGATTGTAGCCTTTAAAATCAACCTAAAAAAAATCAAAACACTAAAAAAATACAGAGAAAAATCACTCAATTTTATTAAACTTTTAGACAGCTTTATTTTACAGTTGGCTCCATTCATTTGTCATGAAACCTTCAAACTCTTTGTCCTTCGTATCGGAAAACATCAACTGGGTGAAGGCAACATCCAGCAAACCCGACCCTGTATCGCCCATATCTTCATCATCAGAGCAATCAGTTTCGATACTCTTGATGCTGTCATCTTCTTGCTTTCTCCACTTGCTTTCTCCACTTGCCCACCATGTTGAATTCTCTAGCTGCAGATCTATTTCCGTGTTCTTTTGCATGGTTGATTGCTTTCAATTTAAAATCTGTCTTGTAAGCAAGTCTCCTTTGTCGAGTCATTTCAAAGTCACTTTGGACTTACAGGACTTCTGATTTCACAGCATACTAATACCGTGTAAAGTTGGGGTCAAGGTCAACAAGCGCGTAGAATGAAGGAAATGTGTCTGTCTCCCCGTTAACACCCCCCCCCTCAAAAACACCTTCATCCACTTTAGGCAAGAGCTTTTCTCGAATTGGTTTATCATGGTCAAAAACACTCAAATCATCAAAATCGCCACACCCAAATAATCCCCTAATCTAAACAACGTAGACAAATCCACTTCAACCCATTTTTGCTTGGGAAAGGTACAGCACAGTATCAGTTAATGGTAAACTTTCAAACTATTTTCATATATAAGGCGCACCAGATTATAAGGCGCACTTCTGGGTTTTGATAAATTTTTAGGATTTTAAGTGTGCCTTATAGTTGTGAAATATGGTAATTAAAAGAGGTACGTTGAAAAATGCCTGGGTACTGAGTTCTGACAGAATAATATTTTTACTTTACAATAAAACATTCTAGACAAACAAACAGAAAAGTTGATTTTGCTCTGAAGATATGGACAAAATGAAATTAACATCCTGATTTTACCCTTTGATTATAAGAAAAATGCAACCATGAAAAGAAGTACAGTAAATTCACGAATACGAGCTGCACTGAGTATAAGCCGCATCTCTGGGTGTTGGCAAATATTTCGGTTTTTGTCCATAAATAAGCTGCAACCGAGTATAAGCCGCTCTGTCGTTCGCAGTGAGGACCCGCATGCAACAAAGTTGCCAAATAGTAACAGAACGGCGGCAGGGCGGGGTTTACTGGCTCGGCTCAGGCTGTGCAGGCTCAACCCGCTCGGGGCTGCTGACAGGGCCAGGTAGCCCAGCCCAGCGCTGTCGCTCGGTGGGGCCACTGGGGGCCAGCCGCCGCTGCCACTGGGCTCGGTCCCCACGGCCCGGCGCTGCCCTGTGGTGGTTGGCAGGGATGGAGCCTCGCCCGCTCCCGCAGCGGCGGGCGGGCATGGAGCCCCCCGCCGCCTCCCCGAGCCATGGCAGTGGCGGCCCAGGTCCCCCGCCGCCTCCCAGAGCCGTGGCAGTGGCGGCCCGGGTCCCCCCCCCTCCTCCCCGTGCTGCGACAATGGCGGCGCGGGCTCCCCCCCTCCTCCCCGGACCGCGGCAATGGTGGCACGGGGCCCCCGCCGCCTCCCCGAGCTGCAACAAAGGCAGCATGGGGCCCCCCCGTCTCTCCCCCGGCCTGTGGCAGAGGAGGGAAGGAAAGAGCTCTCCCTCCTCTCTCCCCGCCCCCCGTGCTGCCTGCAGGGAGCCAGGCTCCACCTGCGGTGCAACAGAGTAACAATTTATAACAATTGCAAAATGCCAACTTTGCAGCTGCTTGGCTCGGCACTCTGGCTGGCACTTCTGAAGTTGTAAATGTCAGCAAATTATTCACATATTAGCCGCTCCTGAGTATTAGCTGCATTTCCGGTTTAGGAGCAAAATCTTAGTCAAATTGGTGCAGCTTGTATTCGTGAAATTACTGTATATATTTTCTCTAATGAAATAAGAAATGCCTAAAGCTCTGTGTACTCAGTACATGAGTTGCTATAGGCATAAATTACTGACCCTGAAAATTACATTTTTCACCTTGAAATTTTCTGTATATTATAGGGAATTGCACGTTCAGTATTATATAGGATTTCTTCCTCTACTGTTTAATTAATGCAGCTTTAAAGAAGATATTGTCATCATTCCATGAATATTTCAACATTCAGAAAAGTTTTTATTAAATATTTATTTACCAGGACAACATTCACTGTGTGACAATTATTTTCAATTTCAAAAACTGTTTTCACATTGTAATATATGTTGTTATAATTTGTGTTTATATAATATAAGAAGGTTGTATAAAAGAAAATAAAAGAAAATAAAAGAACCTCTTAAACATTGCCAAGCACCCGGGGCCATAGACAATGGCCGTAATTAGTATATCAACAGACCTATCCCAGCAATCTCGACAACAGATCATCGATAAAGGACTTGTCAAGTACCACATATCAGACAGCCAATCACCTCCGCTGTTTCTGTAAGCGAGAAACAGTACTCCCAAGGAAAATTACATATCAATGCGGAGCAGACACAGCTTTCATCAGCATGCAGGAAGGACCTTTGTCCAGGGCAGCACCAGAAAAAAGGATTTAATCTAAATATAAGAATCTGCCGCAAAAACAAAGGAAACCCTTACCTCAGGCCAGAAAAACTGTATAAAAGCTGGGCTCCCTGGGATGGCAGTGTAAACACAGGGGGATCTGATAGAGGTCAGATCAGTGTGTGTGTCCACTCAGTACCGACCCCCCGGGCTCGGTACTGTTCTGTTTTCACTTGTGGCTTCCCAAGACCATATTTTCAGTCGCAAAAATAAAAACTTCTGTTTTACTATTTAATTCAACTTGATTCGGTTATTATCTATAACAACATTGTGATGATTTGTAAAGATTTCCTGATTTTTTTTTTTTTTTTTTTTTTTTTTTTTTTTTTTTTTTTGTCGGGACTTGGGAAGCCTCCTTTGAACCTGACAAGGGCCAATCTGTGTCTGATTTTTAATGTTGACACATTGTTACACCAGTAAGAAAAGTTTATGCGTCTTTGGGAAACACATGTGCAAAGACAAAAAGCCTCGGGAAAGGTCTTTTATTTCTGGCCTCACAGAAGGTAACTAGCCTGGTTTGGACCAGGCCCCACACAGCCCAAGAGCCTGACTGGGCCCAGGGCCAAGGCTGGGCTGGGGAGGGGAGGCCTTGGGCCTCTGAGCTCCTGGCTGCTTCCCCCTACCTCCCTGTGTGGTAGAAATGCTGCTGCTGATACCCCTGGGACAAGCTCCAGGAAGGGGCTGCCCTGCCATGCCCTTCTGACTCAGTGGGGGAAGGTTGGGCTGGGCCTACCTGCCATGGCACTGTGACCAGGAGTAGGGGCTGAGCCAGATTTTCCCCCCTTGAACAGATGCAGCCAAGCAACACACCACCATTTCTGTCTGGGCCCTTGCCAGGATCCTAGTCCAGCCCAACACGGTTGCTGAAAAGACTCTGTATCATAAAATAGCTCCTGGCTGTGGTCTGGAAGAGATCACATGCCTATCTGCAGGCCCAGGAAAGGTATGAACTCTTTCATTTCCCAGAATGAGACTTGCAGACACTTGTTCTCTCTTCTGAGTGAAAGAAAAAAACTAAAATGAAAAAACAGCATGAAAACATCAAGGTCAGACAAAAGGAAGAGTCAGGTCGCAGATGAGGGAAGGAAGAGGGTTGTGGACTGATTTTTCACTTTTTTAAACCATAGAGAAGAGATTCTTGTTTCCCTATAACAGAGACTATGGGGTGGCTGAATATTTTAACTCTAGATATAAACAGAAGCATTGGTGCTAAAGTAAGCAAATGTAGAAATGGCTGTGATCTCATACATTTGAACAGAGGAGATGAAGATCCCTGGTGTGTCCCCTAGGGAAGAAGAAGAAGAAGAAGAAGAAGAAGAAGAAGAAGAAGAAGAACAGGAAGAGGAAGAAGAAGAAGAAGAAGAAGAAGAAGAAGAAGAAGAAGAAGAAGAAGAAGAACAACAACAACAACAACAACAACAACAACAACAACAACAGCAACAGCAACAGCAACAACAACAACAACACAACAAGAAGCGGAACACGAAGCAGAACAAGAAGAAGAACAACAAGAAGAAGCAGAAGAAGAAACAGAAGAACACGAACAAGAAGAAGAAAAAGAAAGAAATAGGAAAAGAAAAAGAAAAAGAAAAAGAAAAAGAAAAAGAAAAAGAAAAAGAAAAAGAAAAAGAAAAAGAAAAAGAAAAAGAAAAAGAAAAAGAAAAAGAAAAAGAAAAAGAAAAAGAAAAAGAAAAAAGAAGACCTCTGTTTTAAAAAATGAAAAGAGCTTTTATTTGGACTTTTATAATCCTTAAAGTGTACCCCAAAAGTTGATATTAGTGCTCAACAATAGTTGTGGGAAAATTGTTAGTCAAGAAACAAATTTTTACATAGTGATCAAATTTCCATTCTCCTGGATGGCTGATCACTGTAACACTGAAGCCACAAGAAAACTCTTTCTTGGTAAAAATCTCCATAAACCAAAGAAAGAAGTCTACTCTCCCAAGTAAATTGGTAAAACACTTTTTGAGATGGTAAACTGACTGAATTGTTTCTGTACATGGTTGGGGTAAAAGAAAAAAATAGAGGAGAGGAGACATATTCTGAAAATTTTATTCTAATTCTTATTATTTTTCTTTACAGTTCCTAGCAATAGAAGTTTTCTTTGTACCCTTCAAAGTCCAAGCCTATTTTGCCTTCCTCCTAATTCTATCTCACAGTAGGAAATAAGTAAATAATTCTAGTAGGTGGACTAGGGTGCACTGGTGATTTGGCCCCAATGCTAAAGGTGGGCATAAATTGGTGCATTGGCTGAGAAATTTTAAATTGGTAAACCAAAACCATATATTATGCATATATAACACAAGACCCACTGACCTGGATCTACTATGAATCGCCTTTTCAATTCAATACAGAGTTGAAAGAAGGATGTTGCATGAGCTATCATGCTTGACTTTCTTTTCTCATCTTTTATATACTTGGCAAAGTATCAGTTGCCAGTTATTAGGAAGAGAATGATACTAGGTTTATTTGTAAAAGTTCTCCTTTATATCTTTCTCTACAAGAATAGCATACAATTCTAATATTAATCAACAATTGTATTCAGTTTTACTTTCTCCTCTAAAAAATTCACGTAGAATAACTCACTCCTCACTATAATTTCTTTATCAGCCTCAACAGTCAAGAAAAACATTTACAACATGCTGTGGACAAGATCTCTCATTTTCATTGAACTGGTCTAGTGCCTCTCTGAATTTGTAAACAGATTGACCTGAGCACACAAGAAAAAGACTATTTTTCTTGCATTTTCCATATATGTTGAATTTTGCAATTATTTAAAAAATCTATTTTTAGTTTACTTGGTTTTAAAAAATTATTTTTCCATTAATTGTAACATTTATAATGTTAATTATAACATTTATAATGTCTGTCATTAAATTCTTTGGTATAATTTTAAAATAAATACAATGCAGCATAGATGAATAACAAATATATAGGCACTCCTTTTACATGAGATGGAATTCCCAGTAATGATATAATTGATTGAACTGTGAAACTCCATATTTATTTCAAAACGAATTAAAGCCTAGTCATGCTACATCCAGGATATAATTTCATTAAACTCTGATAAGAAAAAACTTCACAATAAACACATGTGCTGATGTAAAGTATTTTATATGCATCTACCCTACAAAAAGTTAACCTCTGTATACATTTTGTCTACTAGAGGAAGAAAGTTACAATTAAGTTCGTATAGTAAAAATGTAATTAACTGTTTAGAGAATGGTTGGCAGTGCTCATGTATGCATTTTTTAGGAGGTCAAGAGTATTACAAATAGCATGCCAGAAAGAAAGATGTATATAGTAGGATTGAATATAATGTGGATGGAAAGCAAACTAAAAATTAGAAATTATTTACTTACATGCATAGAGAAATAAATTTAGACTGTCAATAAAGTTTGAAATAATGGTTTAAGGGTTCATATAACACTTCTATTTCCACAAAAAATTTAGATATCTTTTTTCTTATCTGAATTTCCCAAGACACATACATCAAAGATAGAAGTAGTTCACTACAGATATTTTCTACAGCAACAGGTTTTTTCAGGTTTTTAGCTGTCATCTTATTAGGCTGGATATAATTAAAATAATAATTCGAATTCACTCTATTTCATCCTTAACTGCAAAAGAAACACCCTAATCAGTATTAATCAACCAACCAAAAAATTCTGCACATTTATTAGACTGAGTACCTTCTTTATACCTGACTAAATACAGGATGCAATGTATCAGCAAACATCATAAAGCTGCTGAGGCATTAGGACATGCATTAAATCTTCGATTGCCCAAGAAATGCGACATAACATATTAACTAATGAAGGGTCTTGAAAAAGGAAATTGTACATCACAGTCCTCCAATTAAAATGATGGAGAAAAGCTAGGCTAGCTTTTTTACTTCGTAAGTGCTTGAATCCTTAATTCTCAGACAGTCTTGTAATATTAGGTCCCTTACACAGCAAAGAAATGTGCCATAAAATCCTAGGGATTTTCATTGAAACACTTGAGTATATTCAGAAACATACATGGAAAAAAAAATCAATATTACTTATAAATCTATTAGCAGATAGGATCTTTATTTATACCTGTTGCAATTATAAAATTATACTTGCGTTAATATTACCTGTTATAATGCACAGTCCATCAACAGCATCATCCTTAAGTAATGGAGTTATTTTTTTGGAAACCCAATTTCCAGATCTCTGCTTACATTCTTTCTTAAAAAAAAAAAAAAAAAAAAAAAAAAAAAAAAAAAGAAAAAAAACGAGATTAAACAGCACATTCACAATTCACCAGAAGGCAAGAAAGACAATTAGGTTAGGATTAAGTTTAGGCAGGGTTGTAGGATTTACAACCAAAAGTTTTAATTTGGTTTAATAATAAGAATAAAAATATTAATATTTTTACTAAGTTTGAACGAGTTGTGAGAACTACAATCCTGGCAAAATCAACATCTATTACCTCCATTTATTTTACTGATTTTGTAATATTATGTACCTAAAAAGCTTTTAATCTTTGGTGGCATTATCCGTGGTCAAGAAACTAAAAACTATCTGGACACAAAAGAAACAAAACGGAAGTCTTCACTCAGTGTGCTATAAAATGAAGTTTCAAAGACTTTACATCACTGGTGATGGGAATAAATAGTTTTTTCACTTGGTTAGTCCAACTTAGAAAACAAAAACTAACAGCAGTAGCTACATATTCTCCTATGGTAGGTAACAGACATCAGTGCTGCTGTATCAAGCTTATTCTTCTCACACAACAGACTCTAGACATAATTTCCAAGTATAGTGGCGAATGATCTGAAAATCAGAACAAACCTTGGCCACACTTTTTAGAGTTTAACTGTTTACAGAGAAAGTATAAACTGCAATGAGTTTCAATCACAGTCCAATTATGGTAGATATTAGGAAAATTGCACAAGGGCTTAAAATCAAATACATGATGTTTGAGTGTAGCTTCAAGGAGTCAATTGATATCTCTGACAAGTACAGTAATTTCACGACTATAAGGTGCACCGGAGTATAAGGCGCACTTCCGGGTGTCGGCAAATTTCCGAACTTTGTCCATATATAAGGCGCACCAGAGCATAAGGCGCACTTTTTTTTTCCCAGCAAGCATCCGCGTGCAACAAAGTAACCAATTAGTAGCAATCGCGCCAGCTGTGCTGTCTTTGGTTACAATACAGGATGTCATCAAAGTATCTATTCTATCACCATCTGTTGTGACTAGGTGGGGCACTGATCCTTATCTCCATGGGAGATACTTCTACTAATGGACCATCCATTGAAACCAGTAGGGTATTGTTCTTTATCTTTGCACTGCTGTCCTTCCTCCAGGGAGTTATCTTCTGCTAATGGCCCATTGACACTCACTGTGTGACTGATAAAATTACTTTATCCCATTGGGAGTTTGCCTGAGAGACCCTTAATTTCAAAATTATAGTATTTGGAGGGGAGGGGGTTAGCATTCTCCATTTCAAAGAGACTCTCCTGCCTTTCTTAGCAGACACCTGTTCTCCAAACCAGGACACGAGCTGAGCCCCGCTGAGCCCCGTGGACCAGCACGGTTCGGCTCGCAGCTCACGCTTCCGGGTTGGCAAATTTCCGAACATTGTCCATATATAAGGCACTCCGGGGTATAAGGCGCACTTCCGGTTCAGAGCAAAATTTTAGTCAAAAGGGTGCACCTTACATGCGTGAAATTACTGTAATTACAAGTCCACATAAATATCCAAAATCACATAAAGCAAACTTAGAGAATAAAGGCCTAGCTCTCCAAGGAACAAGGTAATTTGTCGGACGTATTCCAAAATAATTCCAAAATGGTTTACATCTATGAAGAAGTTAAGAGTTGGACCACTTGGGCAGGAGTAACAATGCAGTTGAAAAATGAATTTGCCAAAAATGTATTAGAATTTCATTTAGTGATGAGATGTTGAAAACTTAAATAACTTAAAAGAATGTGTATATTGAGATATTAGCAATAATTGTCCATCAAAACAGCAGAAATTCTCAGTTGAGAGAAGTGGAAGTCAGATAGTTTACAGCAAATAACACTAAGATATTGTCCTTTGTATTTATACATAAGCCATAAACCTAGAATGCAGAGGGAAAAAACCCAAGCAGATAAATACTGGCCCAGTGCCGTGTACCCACAAAAGTCATTCACTCACCCTCCCCTGCCACATCTGAGAAGAGGAGAGAAGAAAAATTAACAAAGGGCTCCTGAATTGAGATAACACTCCAAAGGCGCAGGCTCAACTTAGAGGTACAGAGTGAATATGTTACTAACAAGATCAGGAGAGGATAATGAGAAGTAAAATAACCCCTTAAAACACTGTTTCTTTGCACTCCCACCACCCCCAACCCCTCCCTCCTTCCCACTGACAGCTCAGGGAGACATGGCATGGGGGTTTCGGTCAGTTCATCACTGAGATTTTCTTCCTCTGCTCCAGGAGAGCAGTCCTTCTCCTTTGAAAAGGGGTCCCTCCCACAGGAGACAGCTCTCCATGAACTTCCCCAGCGTGGGCCCACTCTCAGGAGAAGCAGCCATACTGCACCTGCTGCAGCATGAACTCCCCCCATTGCCATACAACCCTCACAAAACTGCTGTGGCATGGCTCTCTCTTCCACAGGGTGCAGTTCTCCAAGGACAGACTGCTCCAGCCTGGAAGCAGGGCCGCTCTGTCCCCCCACTGGACCACAGCCTCCTCCAGGCACCCACCCAATCTGGCATGGGCACTTCCCCCATGGGCTGGGATGGATATTTGCATTTCTCGTGGATCCCATGGACCAAGTGGCACAGCTGCTTCACCACGGTCATCACCATGGCCTGCAGAGGAGTCTCTGCTCCAGTGCCTGGAGCACCTCCTGCCCCTCCTTCTCCACTGACCCTGGTGTCTCCACATTTCTTCCCTCACATGTTCTCACCTCCTCTTCTTCTCTGACTAGAGGAAATTCTGTGTCTGCTTTTCTTTATTTTCTTCTTAAATATGTTATCACAGAGGCACTTCCTATCTCTCTCATTGGCCCAGTTTTGGCCAGCAGCATGTCTGTCCTCAGAGCCATGAGCCATTGGCTCTGCCAGACGTGGTTCTGGCAACTTCTCACAGGAATCATCTCTGTGGTCCCCCTGCTACCAAAAACTAGCCTGTGCTAAACCAAATAAACCTGTACTCAGCCAAATAAACACAGCATGCTTTCCTTTTCCCTTTTTTTTTACCTATTGGTATTAACAGATACCTTTTCAGGGTGGCCAGAAGTTTTTCCTACCAGAACTGCCAAAGTGCAAGAGGTAACCAAGGCATTATTATAAGAAATAATACTGCATTTTGGAGTCTCATACAGATATGTCTTCAGACAGGGGGCTCTCACTATCACACGAAGGAAAGCAATGACAGCAACGCAGGACTTCTTCAGAGAAGGGAGCCGTTTATTGAATGAAATGTAGGTATTTTATAGTGTGGATCACAAAGCTCAGGCAGAACAAAAAGTTATTGGACATAAAGGAAAAACAACTTGTGTCACATATTCACCACACACATGTGAGAAAAAACAACAGATGCCTAATCTGTGTTTTCTTGTGCTCTATCACTGTTCTTTCATGCTCTATCGCCCAGCAGAGGTATCTACCTGAGAAGGTTGAGCTAAGTTCTGCAACCCCAATGCTGTGTATTGAAAACAGCCTGGGAACGTTTTAGTTCCCAAGTGAAACTAAAGCTGTGTACTTGTCACAGCCTGAGAAAATCAAGGTTGAAAATTTTCCTAGGCCCTAGACAGTTGCCGCAGGGGGGCACATTTTATGTCAAAAATTGTGTGGCAAATTAGCTGTCATTTAGGTATAGCATCCCCAACTGAGTGGCCAAGTGGACAAAATGAAGCATTTGATTCAAATTTTAAAACTGGGACAAGAGGCAAAGTTACCTTGGCCTCAAACTCTCCCATTAACATTATTACGAATTCAGACTAAGACAAGAATAAAAGAAAAACTAAGCCCCTTTGAAGCCATATGGAATTCAAGAGGGAACAACACCCACTCAAGTAGGGGAGGAAACTCTACACAGATATATGATGGCCCTAAACAAACAACTTAGAGAAATTGAGAAACATGGGGTTGAGGCTTGAAGCAGAGAATTGGATGGACCAGTACATGATGTACAGCCTGGAGATTATATATATGTTAAGTCTTTTGCAGAGAAAACTTTGGGACCACAGTGGGAGGGACCATTCCAAGTGCTCCTCACAACCTTTACTGCATTAACATCAAGATCAAGGAGCAAAGTGCCTGGATCCACCACTCCTGAGTGAATAAAGCTCCTGAGGGACTCTAGAAAATTATACTGCATGACAACGAACTGAAATTAAAACTTTCTCAGGAAAAATAAATATAGTGTAGGTGAAATGGTGAATATAGTATAACAACTCTCCGGGAAATAGAGAGGCTGGTAGCTGTAATGAATAATCAAGTAGGCACAGCCTGGAGAGTGGTGGCATTTATCACCATCACTATAGATACAGCTAATGCAGCACCATTACATTATAACGTGACTGGTATACCGAAGTGCCAAGGGAAAGCTTATGATTTTGACTCTCGTAAGTCTCTGGTTCAGATGCTAAAAGTTATAAATGCAACTGTGTGGGAAGGAAGAAATGTTTGGGGATGTGAATATGCATTTGTGCAGGATGCATTCTATTAATCTTATCAAGAACCATAAAACTTACTCAAATTAGTTCTGAATGCTGTGACAATGCTTAACTAACTATTCTGAGTTTAGGCTCAAAATAGAGGGTTGTGCAATTAAAGATTTTGAGATTGATTTCAATATAACTCAGGTTTGTACTGCTCCCTGAAAGGATGAGGTAAAGATAACTCAAGCGTCTCAACTAGTGACAACTCTAAAAGAACTACAAATGGTTACTCAAACCATTTTAGAACCCACATCTCCCATAATTACTGAAGTTGCACTGTACATTGTTAAGAAGACAGGAATTCAAAAATTGATAGTTAATCAAAAGTGATCATTGAAACGGGTAGAGAAAGCAATGCAAATGAATGCCTCTGATATTTGGCCCGAGTGTGCTCCATTTTTAAAGACCCCTTTTATGGATTGGGTCACCTGGCTGCAGAAGCAGACAGAAGAGACACCTTACTGGGTTATTAGGGATGGGACTCAGAGTACTAAATACCATGGATTCGGAAGTATTAATGAGCAAATTGACAGTAATGGGTAGTGATATGGTTAAATTGCAGCAGCCTCTACAATCTTCCTTATTGGCATTAGGGTACCAGCCAGTGGAAGTTGTCTAAAAAATGTCACCGGAATGGGAAAACATAGAAGAATGAGATCATAAATTGATAATTAGTATCTTGGGTGAAGCTAGCTTTCATTATAACTATATATGATGCATCAGTGAGCACGATACATCCAATTGTTGCTTTAGGGTTAAATCATGAGGCAACCATACTATATCCTTGTGAACACAGAATGTGGACATGGAAAGTTGAAGGAAAGTGGTGAACCATTAACTTAGAACCCTGGTCAGTGAGGGAACAATTGGGGTTTATATGTGAAGGTAGTATAGACAATGATAAAGATACTTTCAAAGCATTTGTCACTTTGAAATGCATCCTAATAATCAGACAATCCTGCTTGTGCACACAGGACAAGGTTGTGTCTGCCTGAGGGCATTATGCCCCACTATAATGGTGGATGGGATTACTGTGAATGAAGCTCAATTTAACTTGCGCATTTGTAACTTTCTCAAAATTAAAGGGTTTGATTTTTCCTATCAGGCACCTGTTGTATTGCACCAACACATAAAGGAGAACTTGACTACTGTCCCAGAAATATTGCCTGTGCCTATAAGGATGAATTTAACTTTGATTGCACAATTATTGAAACACAAAGGATTAAAAGAAATTCTCAATGAAATTAAAGATGAAGGAAAGAGAACTTTGATCACAATACATCATGATACAGAGACTATATGGAGTGTATTTAAAAAGTTAGAAGGCCCATCCATCATTCGTAGGATGTGCTTTTTAGGTGGTCACCAACTGCAACCGGCTTGCTCAATACCTTGGTTCATCCAATTGTTGTATTGTTTATTTTAGTCAGTTTGATTTTGTCTGTTGTAATACTTGTTTGGAATTTGAGAATGCTGAAGCAAGTAGCAGGCTTAACTTCAATATCAAGAGCATATGGTACGGTTTTAAAGGACCCCTACCACATAATTTTGCTAGATGATGAAGAATCTACATATTAGTAAAAGAATTTACTAACTTTGAAGAAGGAGTGGGGAATGAATCATGATTTTAAGAAGTTAAGATTTTTGCTAAGGGTAGAAACAATTTCCATGACCAAGATGTAAGTTAGTAGGCAAATGGCAGGTTAATAATTGCTAGGTGTTTAAGCTAGAGCTAATTGCTATATTATCTGCTACTATGAGCTTGCGTATAGAAGAATGTAGAGTAAGTGAACCGTTATAAGAGTAAACTGAAACTGATAAGAACAATTAACAACACCTGGACTGCATCATGAAGCATGGGGCCTTGGATTGTGCCGGAGAGTCACTGAGACCTGATGAAGACTCTCCTGACTTCATCCTTGAGACCACTTGCCCATTTCGAGACCACCGACCTGATTCAAGAGAAGAATTGCGCACGAGTGAAGGACTGATAGCCTTATTTTAATATTGAATGGGGATGAGAGGTGCTGGGGTTATGCATGTGTATTGTATGTAAAATCTTGGGAAATGAAGAGATGGCAAAGCACCTTGTTTGTGGCGGTCATACCTTTCAGAGGTCACTCCCGTGCTGCCTACCGGTGAATAAACATACCACTTTCTAACTATAATTATTTAGAGGGTCTTTGTTTAAGATTATATCGTTCTTTAACAATTCAATACACTCACAGACCTATTTAGCAAACCTCCTTCTGGCTTTCTGATCCACACATCTTTTTATTTCTTCCCACTCAGTTAACTCACTTTTGCACATGCTCATGTCAGTTTTGTTTTACAATTTCCAGCACCATAGAAGCATTTAATACCCTCTGTTAACCCAGCAACCTAAGTTAGTCTTTTGCTGTCTGCTTTTCCTGTCCACTGGAGAAGAAAACATAGTTCCAACACACTTAGTTTTGCAGAAGGCAGTAGATTTTGAGCTCTCTGAGTGACTGAGTCAAGAGCAGAAACAATGGAAAAAAATAAGAGAAAATTGATGCAGAAAGACATGCTTACTTTCTAATACTACAAAAGCCACAATAGCTCTGTTCATTTCAGAAAAACAACTGAAGCATCATGGCAGTTTCCATTTATGTCATTTTAGAATGGGAAAGCAACCTTGCTGGCAATTGAACTTTAGCTTTTTTATCTTTGTTTCCCCCCCACCCCCGCTTCAGCTGGCAGCAGTGGGAAGTCACACTCTGATCTAGCCAGCTACAGGGCCATTTTCTCCCCTTAGTTACACAGCTTCAGCTAGTGTGGGGAAAGCCAGATGGAGCTAACTCAGGAGCACTGGTATAACTAAGAGGGAGTTTGGACCACGCTATTGGTATGTATTTTGGACCATGAATGAAAGAGAAACACAAAGTAGAGTAATGTGTGGGAAGTGCAGCTCAGGCTGAATATATCCATCTTTCTCCCTGATAATTACTCCTTCTCAAAATCTGCTCATTCAATGGTGTTTCCTGGTTATCTCACATGGTTAATAGTGGTTATGCTATTGGAGCTGCACTGCAAACTGCAAATCCCAGATTATCCATTCCATTGAGTAACTTTGATCACCTTTGCTTGCTTCAAGGGTTATGAGTAAATTCCTTACCTCCTGTAGCATCTCACATCCCCTAGCTGCTGTTGGTGTGAGCTCCAAGAAAATCCAATGCTAATGCCAAAGGAGCAAATTTCAATTCTGAAGGTCAAATGGGTCAAAGCCAAAACAATGGACCAGTTGTTTCTGCTAGAACAACTGAAAGAAAATATGAGTAATAAGAAGTTGAAATGTCTTTCTTAGTCTATATAATGTCTGTGTGGTGTTTTCCTTCTTGAAGACTCTGCATCATTTAAAGATGCCATCATTTATTAAGTACAGTAATTTCACAATTGTAAGTTGCACCATTTTGACTAAAATTTTGGTCCGAACCCGAAGTGCAGCTTATAATCTGGTGCGGCTTATATATGGACAAAGAATGAAAAGTTGCTGTTTTAGTTTGGAGGACAGGTGTCTGCTAAGAAAGGCAGGAACCTCTCTTTGAAATGGAGAATGTAAATCCCCTCGCTCCAAATTACTGTAATTTTGAAATCAAGGGGCTTTCAGGCAAAAATATGGGAATTAGGAATAACAGTTCTTTGCTAGGGAAATTAAAATAGAAATACAGTACTACAAAGAAACGAACTCCAAACCCTGACAAAGTCAGAGTGCAACCTGACACCCCTCCAGGCACGGTGTTGGTAGCAGTCCCATTAAATGATGGTTGCAGTCCTCTTGCAGTGACCGATGTGATTCTGTTGAAGCAGTGTTCCTGCAGAAGGTGCAGTTTCCCTCCAGAAGTCCAGTGTCGATGTGGAGAAATCCGGTTTCCTCTGGACTCCAGTGGAGAAAAGGGGCTACCTTAGTGTCCCAAAACCTCTGGTTTTATTTTGGTAAGAAATGTTGGACTCTTCCCCCTGGCTGGAGCAACTTCCAATGGGATGAAGTAATTCTATCAGTCGCACAGCGAGACTCAATGGGCCATTAGCAGAAAATGACTCACTGGAGGAGAGATGGGTTGTGAAAAGATAAAGAACAATGCTCTGCCTGGTTTCAATGGATGGTCCATTAGCAGATAATACCTCCCACGGAGATAAGGATCACTGCCCCCACCCTCAACAGATGTTGATAGAATCAATACCTTTTATCCCACTCTGTATTGTAGTGTGCGGTTTATAATCTGGTGCGGCTTATATATGGACAAAGAATGAAAAGTTGCCGACACCTGGAGATGCGGCTTATAGTCAGTGCAGCTTATAACCATGAAATTACTGTAAAATCTTCGGAGAATTTTAGAGCCTCTTTAAAATCCCATCAGTTTTTCATCTTTAGAAAGGTGAAGCTAACAGAAAAAAAATGTTGCTTTCTATGCAGATGAATGATATACAAAGTCTTACTGGGACACTAATTTACTCTCAGTTATAGCTAAAGGAGAAATTCTTTAGCTGAGAGGTACATAAGCTTACTGCTTACTTACTTACAAGTAAGCTTACAGCTTGTTGCTGGTACATAAATATGATACTAGATTGCATATAATATCATTGTAAATATGTACCACCAGGTCAGCCATCAAGTAAAATGAACTTTCCAAAGGAACTATCCTTACTGTTCACAGACGCCTGAATAGGTAGAGAACTACTCAACTTTTCTTTAATAAAATGGTGACTTAGAATTTGAATTACTGTCTGAAAATTAAAATATTTTAAATTAATTCAGTGAATTTCTGAAAAAGAGAAGAAAACACTATATAAATCTATGATTCTTTTTCCCTTCGTATTTCACAGTACCTTCTGTGTAAAGGAATAATGAAGTGTTATATTATTTTATAGTTCCTAAAACCACAATGAAATATGAGGGACTGAAGGAAGGGAAGTATGAATGTATTAATGTACAATTACAGTTGGATTCCAGCTGTCTATTTCAGCAGATACAGGTCAGTTTAAACGGCCCTCAGAGAGGGCAGTCAGTTCCAGCAGAGGAGAGGGAAGCAGCAGTGGAGCCAGTCAATCACAAGCATTTGTCTGACTAATCAGTTCACACTGTTGATTGCAGCATCTTTGCTGACAGGGCAGTAACTCATGGCTTGATGGTAGTATTTTCTCAAAACACTAAGAATGTGAGTACTCCACGTGTCTTTAGGCAGATGTGCTCGGAAAGTAAAAATTATGGTCCAGTCTTACAATTCAAGGGTGCATTTACATAGAACAACACATGAATGCTTTCTGTCTCAGAGGATTCTAGATTATTAATTTTGGCATATTCACTCACTAGTAATACACTATTTTCTTCTCCTGAGAATTTTCTTGCTTTTTTTACCAATAAACAAATAAATGTATCTTCTTCCCGGGCAGCTTTATATCTCACAATCTCATTTAAGTTTCTTCAGTTGCTTCTCTATTGAGGTGGTTCATTTGAGCATGATCATGTCTGGGAAATTGCTCCAGATGGTTTGTACTTTCCGAAGAAATTTATTGAGTGCTTGCTTACACTAATAGAAGGTTACCATGAAAGTTCAAAGGTGTCATTCTTTTAAGATCAATACTAGAATTTTACCAGGATTATGATTAAATTCAAAGCCTAATAATTATTTCCTCTTTCATCATCTTGCTCCAGTTATTCACCATTGTTCAGCCATTTCATAAGTTTTGATCCAATCGTCTTTGATTAAATTCTGTTCTGTGTTTATAGACCGACTTTGTAAACAAAATGTGGTCCTTAAAACCAGAGGCAACCCCACTCTTACCCCAGATCTCAAGGAAAATTAAGTAGTGAACTTACTTGTTGAAGATTTCACAACTTTGATGGCCTGAAATACTAAAATCCTCACGGGATATAATACAGTATTCTAAAAGTAATTTTTGGTTTTGCATAACTTAGAGTTTAAGACATGTATGATAACTTTGAGTTTAGTACTAATTACTAACACATGCAAGTGTTTGCGAGTGTACCGATAGCACAGTGTTTTGCCTCAAAATGAGTGGAAACTCAATGCTGAAATATATTCTCACAATCTCTCTTAAATAGAACTGTTCCAATACTTGCTTCAATTTCATACTATTTTGTTATTTAGGTAGTGGCATTTAAGTATATTATGACTATTTTGTTATTTAAGTAGTATTATAGGAACTGATACTGGTCATATGTTAAGCTATGGACAAGAGACATGGCTAAAATTAAAGGTAGACTCTAATATATCTTCTTGAACAGTTGCTTGAATTTACTAAAGCAAATTTAGGCCACTAATTTCTTTTGCAATTAAATCTAAATATTCTACCTCTTGGGCAAAGACTGCCATTAACTTTCTAGCAAAATAGGTGGCTAATGTAAATGTTTTTCTCTCTTGTTGAATATTATGTCCAGAAACTAACCTGGCATTAATTCATATGATAATGAATTAATTTTGAAGTCAAATATATGGTCCATTTGCTTTGTGTGGGTGAAACAACCTACCATATGATTAGACAGGGAGATTACATTCCTGGTTATTGTATGCCTAAGAGTGAATCAATAAATCCTGAATAGTGTCAATATTTCTCAATATTTAAAAAAAAAATAGAAAAAATTAACATTTCAATGTGTCCTTGTCCCTCATGTGTCCTGTTTTCTGAAATTAAGTATTTTGCCATCTGTAAAACGTAAAACTAAACCCTGCCTGTTTAATAAATAAATGTTTTATATAAAATCCTTATTACTGAGATGGGATTTTTTGAGTTCTTTTAAAATATTGCATTGAATAAATATAATTCAGGTCTTGAACATTTTTATGCTTCAAAATGTCTTTCTTCTACTTTACTAGTCAGACAATTAGAAATCATATGAAATCTATTTAAAATTGCTGATACGTCAGACCATCCACTTCCTAATTATTTCTTGTATGTTTTTCTGTAAGGTGAGCTACCCCTATGCAGGACAAAGAGTCACTGACACAGAATATGGATGAGTGAAGTGTGAAGTTGCAAAACAGCATGTAAAAGAGAAAGTGCTGGATGCACACTAACTTCAGAAGAACCTAATTCAGTCTCCTGATTCTTCAGGAGTAAAATTACTCTTATGATGTATACATCTCTTGCAATTTTTGCTAAATGTATAATCTACATTGAAACTGTATTGGCAATTTTTTTCAGGGACTAAAGTGGAGGTCATTAATACCTTCTTAAACTTGCTTATATTTGAAACTAGCAATTTAGCAACAAACCTGATTAGTTTAAGAGGTATGGGGAAAAACCCACAAACTCTCTTACCTGGAAAATGATGAACATTTGTACTTTAAATATCATTCTTCTAAAATAAATTCATCTTATTGAAGAAATCACCTCAAAAAGAAAAAAATGGTTTTTTCTCTTGATAGGACTGTCAGAGACAAACTCCTACAAATGAATTTGTCTATCACTTATTATCTTCTATTCCTACATAAATACAGAACAAGCAGTCAAAACAGAGAAAAAAGCCAGGCTATTCTTTTTACTTCTTATAACACCAGATTCAGTCTAAAGTTATTTAATAATAAGGTGTTCCAGTGGCTAGCTTTGCAGCAATGAATGCAAAGTCTTCCTCTGCAAAGCTCTCAATGGAGCAGATAATCAGACATCAGTCTTCAATGTAGTCTTTTGGGAAACAAAAATAAATTCAGACACTTTTATTTCATTATTTCTCATATTCAATATTTCTCTGTTCTGTCTTACTTTTGTTATGACATATTTCTCTGGTTTTAGTCTAATGATATCCATATTTTGTCCTTTGTTTCTTCTAGAAATGTACACATTGCAAAAAAAAAAAAAAAAAAGAAGAAATTAATGATTTTTTTAAAAAAACAGTTTTCATCAAAGGGAGATCTTAGAGCTCTTATTTTTTTTCCTATCTGAATGTCATTCTTCTTTCTGAAAATAAGGCATAGTTTCTTATATCTTTTGTAGCTAAGCTAACATATTGACAATGAAGTGTCTTTGATCTGAGAACTTTAGAGGTAGAGTAGCCTGTAATGGTAATTGAGAAAACACTACATAAGCAAAATAACTGGCATTTTATTGCTATGTCAAATAATAAACATGACTTTCTGAGATTTTTTTAAATGAGAATGATCAGGATCTATGCTTGACTTGGATCAAACTAGACCTATACTTTATTTTTTAGCTTCTATCTTTTTAATCCTTTCCCTTAATTTCAAAGATTCAGCTTTATTTGATGGTCTCAGTTTCTGTCATTGACTTGTATATTTTATAAGCCAATGCCTGTCATTCTCAGGAATACAAATCTCTTCATTTTGCGGCATAATAAAGGTCAGCCTAGTAGTTAGATCTAATAAAGGCAAACCAAGGCTCTAGTCACAGTATGACTGTACACATATGCATTACTATAAGTGCAATTTATAATCCAGATTGTAATAATAACAGTATTTGTTTTTCTCCACCCACACATGGAGATTTTCCAACGTGGGATATCACCATGTTCCCCCTCCCAACTGAGAAAGCCAAGATTATTGAAGAGCCTTGTTAACCCTTCAAACACATATTTCTCAAAAAGGAGTATATTCCTCTGGTCATTGGGGTGGGTTTGCGCTTGCGAAACTACTGTGATATTTGCAGGTATTTGGGAGTTCTGGGGGTACTCATTAGAATATTTTGTTTCAAAGTGTCCCTCAGTTTTTTCTGGGACACTGCCCACAAAAATCTGTGTAAACTCTACCAGGTACATCTCTTGTGTTCTAAGTCTATTTTTTTGAGGCGCCTTCACTTCATGATTATAAAATATATACATTAATAAAAACCTCATTTCACTTGGTGAGTAAAAAAGACTGAGTGTAACATATCTTCAGTGGTCTTTCTTAAGGTACCAGAAAAAATTGACAGAAAGTGTCCATACATGCAGCTGTCTATTTAGATGAGTTGTATCTTTGTTTTTAAGACTTTGCATTTCATGAAGAAGACGAATAGCAGTTTGGAGTCTAAGTGCAGATACTACATCACTGAAGTGAGTAGGTAAATTTTACATGTATAAAGACTCCTGAATCACAGATAGTATTATCTAAAGAGTAAAATAACGATATTGTTCTTATTGCTTGAGCATCGTGAGTGTGATTCTCATTGTTACTCAGAATAAACTGATTGAAGCAATTTACTCTTGAGACATATGCATATCCATTATTGTCGAAGTGAAGTATAGTAAATAAGGCTTTGTGCTAGTTTCAGCCGCACAGCGCAGTACATAGGGGAATGATAAAAATTATGACACTTCTTCTGAGACTAAGGATCCCCTTCTGCCCCAAAATATTTTTGACTTATCTGTTTTTCTTGTAAACCAAAGTGTTCTGCTAAGACTGGCTGGTTAGATCATACTATGTAATGCAAATTACTTATGCAAATCATCTTTTCCCTTATGATTTTATCTTAATAGAAGGTATTGAATTAACATTTCAGCAATGTAGGGATATTTGTGTATTCAATCCGTAATATGACTGTACTAACAAGGAAGATGCTTCACTAATTTAGTGATTTTGAACTACAGTTGGAAGTTGGAGTTTTACATTATCTTGTTTACTAAGCAAGATTGTAAAGGACAGAAACCCATCATTATTATTATTATTATTATTATTATTATTATTATTATTATTATTCCCAGTCCTTTATTCAGTTCTTTCAGACTTGAATCAATTTGAGCAATATGGTTGTGGATGAAATAAAAAAAAAACTTTCTTGACAAAGGGGAAAGAGATTAATGGATCAGGAGGTGAGATAGGGTGATAGAGCATATACATGAGAAAATGGGAAAAATCACTAGGATGCAGAAATGGTATGTGCACTCAGGCATATGAGAAGGATCTATTAGGTGAGGGGTAGAAGATAGGACAGAAGAGGAAGATGGGGGTAATCTTCCTTTGCCAAGAAAAGAAATTGTTTCTGTTTTAATGTGTGAGGGGAATGGAATTAAATAGGAACCTGAAAAATCATGTGCAGATGTCAGTATGATGATCTTTTTGAATACCAAATTTATTGCTTGTTGTCCCGGGTGTTGTCTGTGCACTTTGTACAGATTAGTTGTTTGTATGAAAATCACTGGCAGACATAAGAATCTGTGAGCTGTAAATGTGGATGTCATGCAGAAAAAGAATGTACTGAAATTCACACAGGGTCATGGAGGTATTGATGCTGGTGGCAGAACTGAGTTTTGGCCATCATGTAGTCTTAGATTCTTTGCTGTTATCTCTACTAATGATTGATTATTCCTTTTAATCTCTGGTTTGAATAGCTGAAAGAGCCAATCTGTCTATTAATAATCACCATGTCCATAGGATCTAAAAAAGAATCCTAGACAAGAATCCTAGAAAATAATTTCTCTGCAGGAAGAAACAAAACTAAACAGTTAGATCTGAAAGTTATTGAAATTACCCTATATATCAAGAAACAGCAAAGGTGAAACATTCAGTAGTATCATTCTTCACTGAAAGAGATAAAGTGAGAACATGCCAACACCTTTTGCTTGCAGAAAAAAGTTTTCAGAGACACAAAGTGCTGAAGTATAGTAATTATTCTGTTTCATTACTACTTTATTGTCGTGTAAATGGAAACAATAGAAGCAGAATATAACGTATTGTTGGATTTGAAACACAGTATGAGAAAGAAAACAATGAATAGAAAAGTATTTCTGTTTACAGGTGATGTGAAAGAGGAATGTGGATATCATTACAAACCCACTTTTTCAGTATTTATGTGTATTTTTGTACTGTTGAGGCTCCTTATGGACTGACGGTTTTTGCAATCTGTTTCACAAACCTGTTTCTCTTCTGCAAAGTCGTGTTTCTGAAGGTTTGAATTTGGAACAGATATTCTAGGTTCAAGAAAAACAATATTATAGGTTGTTTTTGGTGGTTTTTTTTTCTTGCAAGAAAAAAATGCCTACAGAAAGCCAAATTCTCTAGTTAAAAAAATAGTATTGGTAGCTAGCAACCACTGTTCTTGGAAGGCAAACCAACTTCTGAATCTGAATATTTGGATTGCAAATAAAATCCATTTTTTTCCCACAAGTAAACAATTTAACTAGTATGTCAGAAGATTAGGTTTACATTTGTCTGAATTGGAGATTTTTACACTGTGGAAAAGACCTTAGAATTACTAGACCTTTATATCATTTTCTCTGTCTTTCTATCATTAGCTTTTTTCCCCTCTTTTTCTTATTCCTTCCTTCTTTCATTCCTTTCTTCCTTCTTTCTTTCCTTCCTTCTTTCTTTCCTTCCTTCCTTCCTGGAATTCTTCTATCCTTCCTGGAATTCTTCTTTCCTTCCTGGAATACTTCCTTCCTCCCTGGAATCCTTCCTTCCTGACATCCGTCCTTCCTGACATCCTTCTTTGCTTCCTGGAATCCTTCCTTCCTCCCTGGAATCCTTCATGGAATCCTTCCTTCCTGGAATTCTTCCTGGAATCCTTCCTTCCTGTCTCTCCCTTCCATCTTTTCTTTTTGTCATTGCTTAGTCAAGCAGCTTGGGATGCTCCCATTGAATATTGTGATTTGAGCTGAAATAGCTGAGCACGAACGTGGCCTGAAGAGGAAGTGCAGTAAGGATATTTGTGTTCCTCCTATTGAAAAAACATGGGGAAAGAAGATGGAAGAATGAAACAGGAGTTTGAAAGACTGCAACTTTAGAAGTAAAAAGGGGATGAGCAAATTAGTGACATTTACTGGGAAAGAAAGCAGTAATTCTTGTACTCTTGTATTCAAACCCTGTGTGCTCTTGTTTCTCCAGTCTCTATGGTAACAATAACACAGACAGAAGAGGAACACTGAGGAAAAACTGACAGAAACAAAGCATTCTTACATTTTCAAAAATGCATGGGGAATCCGAGTTTTGGATGACTTGACTAAAGAAAAATCTATTTTCTAAGTCCTTAGCATTCAGCTTCACTAAATGGAGCTCTTCTGAGGTGTCTAAGTTAGCATAAGGTAGCCTGGATTCCGTAAAGCCATTAAAAGAAAAAAAATCCCTATTATGATGACTTGTAGGTTATGGCAACATTTCTTAGCCTTCTGTTGTATTCCTAGAATGAATACATTTTACACAACACTTCAAATACATGAACAAAATCCTTTGAATAGATCAAGATACAGAACTCTTACACAGATACAGTTGATAATCTATTTTTAGCTCATCAGATTGAAATTTCACATCTAGAGCTCCAGTCTTTTATATATCAGTGGTTTGATTTTTAGTATTACTAAGCAAATAATATGCTGTACCTTCCTGTGGCAGCATGAAATCATTGGCATAGCTGTAAATGCTGTATATATAAAAAAATGAGTGAAACAAAAGAAATTATTGCAAAACATTTTCCCCCAATATTAGATTCAGATTTTCTGCAAATATTTTTTGCATTCTTGAGAGTCCTCATGTGACACATTTCTGGCATAGGAGAAATTATGTAGCAGTCACTGCTCAGATTGAACCTAGCACAGAGGTGAAACATGCAGCAGCTGAACAAGGACAGAAACTAAGAAGAACAGGAGCAATTACAACTGTGAAGGACAGAATTATTAATGGAATAATGCCAACTGTTTTCTTTCTCGTTGACATATCTTAAACTCTTACTATACCATTTATAAGAGTGACAAGGACATCTCTGACTAAATTTCAGCAATTTATGTAAAGTTCAGCTAGAAGGTAGGTGAAATGAAAACCTTTTTCCTGAAAGATCAGCATGGGGATGACTAATAAAGCACTTCTTCACCAATACATAGTAGCTTGATTAAAAATAAAAATTCTATTAGAGAATAGTATGCATTTTTGATCACAGATTCAAACTCCTTCTAAAAAAGTAACAAAATCAATTCAATCTTTCAACTTTGCATGTCTGTATGCCTGTTTTATATGGTTCTTGTTCTGTTTTCTGAGTTATATGGCTGCCTAGTGATCCTGGAACCTTTACACCAGCTAAGATAATTCTTCAGGAACTATATATTTCTAGTATTAAAAAATAAATCAATCCCTTTTCACAGCAAGATGCTCAGTGGTTGAACTCTGTTACCTGTGGATTGGGGTGTGTATGGAACTTCTAAGAATTTATCCTCACTGGAGCTTTGATCTTTGCCACTCAGCTAAAAGCAACCATGCTTAATTAGAAAAATAAACTTCACACAGTAGATATGGATTTAATTTTGTCAGCATAACAGTAAGAACAGTTAAATAATCTGTGTATTTATTGCTGGCATGATGTTTTATTTGAAACAATCATCATCAACACCTTTTTAAAGGAAAGTAAGTCATTCTGTTGCAGCACAAACTGACAAAATTAGGGGAAGTGCTCAAATTTTACTCACAGGTCTTGCTATTACATAATACTTAAATTCTTGAAAAAAGAGAAAATAAATTAAAAAGGATAAATAAAAATAAGAGAAAACTTAAAAAATTATATAAAGACATAAAAAATCTCTATAAAGTAGGTAATAAAAAACATGGAATTTCAATATAGCCCTCTAAGTAGAAATAGTTAATTAGCAAGAGACCATTAAGCTGGAAATTTGTATAATAAAAGCTTCTGATACTTTATTCAATAGATGTTAACTGTCTGCTAGAAAATACAATCCATTTTGCTTACAATGTAATTATAAAGGGAAAACATAAGTCTGTTTATTTTTTCTCCTAATAAATTTTGATTATTATGTCAGGATCAGTCAATCAGTTTTTTTTTTCCCTAATCATGATTCATATAATGTGCCTATTAGAATTTCCATTATATTCCACAATTGTGTGCATTAAAAATTTCTTAACTAGTTTTTGGTAATAAATCATAATTGAGTTTCATACACATTTTAATTGAAATCATGCATGTGCAAAACCTACTTGGAACACAGCCATGCTCCTAATGAAATAGAGAAAAGGTGCTGTGCTGTCATCTGAAGAGACATCAAAAAATATTATTATTTTCTGCTTTTGGTCATATGCACGGACATGTCATTGTCCTGAATAGGAAAAGGAAAAAAATACTGGGTTTAGCTGTTTCTTATGAATTTGGAGAAAAGCACGACTTGAATTCCAATTTTCTGTCTAGGTAACATGGCTCATATCCATTCAATTCTTTCATCTTCTTTCAGTGTTTTTCTATATGTTAAATATTTTATGTTTTGAGAAAATTCAATAGAGAATTCAAATGCATGTATGTTACACAGATTAAATTAATTTTCAGGAATTTAGATGTGTTCTTAATTAATATTTCTCCAGACATGGAGTGTTGTGACAGATAAACAAATGTATAGTACTTATATCATAAGGTTATCTATAAGTAAACATAAATATCATGCTAAGACTTCCTAGTACAGGATAATTTCTTATATCGTCGAAAAATATCTGGTGCAAGTATTAGGATTATCTCATTAACAGAGATTTATTCATAAATGAACTGCAGTTCCTAAAGAGACACATGAACTAAGGTGCTGTACTTTGGCTGTGGGCAGAGAGCTGTGTTGGGGGGTTGGGGGAGTTTTAGAAATTTTTCCCATTATTATGTTAAGCTGGGCGGAGCGGCTCCCCTTTAGCTGTTAAGTGCTCAAGACAAAGGGATGGTTGAGGGCTGCTTTGTCCTTCCAGGGGTGGGGAGACACTCGCAGCTCGCCAGCCCGAACTCGGGGAGAGAGGTGGCTTTTCTCTGTGGTGGTACCAGGTCCCCGCACTCCGACTGCTAACGCTTCCTGCTTCTGAGAACTGCGCTGAGAACCAGGACACCCACGGTGGGCATAGTGTTTTCCTCACCCTTCTCCCACCTGGGACGGCGCTGCTGCCTCACTCCCCTGCTCCTGCAGCAACCACGACTGAGAGGTTGCTCTGCCCTGCTCTATCGGGACTGTGCGGAGGAGGAGGGTATCTGTGACTAGAAAAAGGCACTGATACTGAGTTTCGTTCTGTTCTGTCACTGATTGGGTTTTTTTGTTTTTTTTCATAGTTGATGTTGTTTTTTGTTTGTCTTGTAGATGTATCAGTAAAGAACTGTTATTCCAAACCCATACCTTTTGCCTGAGAGTTCCTGAATTTCCAAATTATAGTAAACTGGGAGGGAGGGAATTTTTCACCATCCTTTTTTTTTTTTTTGAAAAAAAAAAAAACAAAAAACCAAAAAAACCTCTCGCCTCTTTCTTTTCCTGGCAATACTGTCCCTTTAAACCAGCACAAGCTGCATTTCCATTCATGTCTAGGTCTGCTACTCCCCTGGATGAAGTAAACATCAGTCTTGCACTCCTACAAAAGCTAGGTCACAAATCTAGAAATGAGCCTATCAGAATTATCTGAGAAGTCTTCATGAAGATGCATTACAATATTCATCATTGCATATTTTAAGATAAATTGTCATTGAGTAAAATCAAAAAGATGTCTGAAAGCACAGAGAAAAGTCAGTGCTTTTTGTTTTAATAAGTGATTTATTACCAGGCTAGAGGGAAATCTCTTGTCCTTGTAAGCCTTGATTTTCCTTATGGAGACATGTACATAGCAGAAAAGGTTAGAATATAGACTCTCTTTACATTCTAGTGTGGTTAAAGCGTTTTTTCTTGAAGGGGGAGAAATTAAATGGAGAAAATTGCTCAAATAATTTTCAATTACTTGGGGTTCTCAGGTAATTATACTTAAAGTGAAGGAAGAAGTGTGTCAGGAAACAGCTTCTAATTTAGTAACCATAATGATTGAAACTATTGAAAACTTAATTTCTGGAGGTAAATAATTTATATGGCTGTCATCCTAAGGCCTCAGAGTATTTTTTAACATGAGCAGAAACTCCTGTCTGAATCACAGTTAGATTTTCATTCTGACCTAACTCTCATTTCTGAAGTGTTCCAGAGAAGTGTACGCCGAGTATGTGCCTCTAACAAAAATTTTGGTGCTACAGTCCCTAAAAAATGCTGTTAACATATCAGTCTGTTCCTTTATAGATTCATTTGATCAGTCTTCCAATACCATCTTTGTGACCTGTCTGAGCATGCCCAATGATGGCAGTGAACACCATTCTAAGCACTAATCTCCTTCTGGGATGCATTGACGCTGCCAATTATCTTCTTATTTTGTTTCCAAATCTCCCGTTCAGTCATGTGATCTGTTTGTTAGTTTGCCAAGGGCTGTATCTGGATAAAACTAAGTTTTTATCTCTGAGACTAAACTGAGGAAGGATTATGGAGATAGTTTGATCTGCCCCCTACACACACCAACAGCATTATCTACTATGGTTGCAGTGTCATTAAAATACTTCCTCCATCCACACCACTGTGATGTCATTTACACATTGTAGTGGGAATGGCATCTGACATATATGGTCCCGATAAACAGTCTATGACATTGCCTAGCATGCACCAAAACCATAGCAAAGAAGTATTGTTGCGAATTTCAAATACATGTGCTGGTGACCCATAGTTTCTTTTATGTGACAGCTAAGTTACAACATATGAATACAGTGGGAAATTTGGAGAAAACAGAATGTGGTAGAGATGTAGACACAATGGAGATATTTAGCCTTTAAGGAAAAAAAATTTTGAGTTTCCATAATGAAGTTAGTGAGCCATATGTTATATCCCAAAATGGACCTCTTTCACACTGTAACCTGTTACCTCATTGTGGCTTGATTACAGAAATCATAAATCAGAAAGAAGTGAAATACTCTCATATAGCAATATCAGGAATGGAAAACATAGGCCTTTCCTACAAAAGTTGATCATTTTTAATCCTCTTCTGATCAAGCTTCTATCCAAACCTCTTCTCATGCAGACCCGTAATCTAATCTCACTCAGTAGTGCTCCCTTATCCTTAACCTATCCTGAAATGCCACAAAAGGACCTGAGAAAGGTAGAGCAATCACCTAAACCAGTTTCCAGAAATGGGGATATTTCCTCAATGAGACAGATGCTTGCACTTTTAAGCAAAATTAGCTATGAACCTTTTCCTGTTGAAAATAATCCATACATGCTGAATGAACTGTGGAAACAGAATATAACTTTAGCCTCACATACTCTCCCCTTACACTATATCAACCTCTAATTTCTAAAATTCTTCTCAATAAAAAATTTGGTTTTTCAATAAATACTTTAAAAGATAGAAAATGTTCATTTTACTTGTTCATTTCACCAAACATGATGCTTACACATGCCACATTGAAAAGTGAGATCAGCTGTTTCAACTAGCTTGAAAATCTTTCAAATTCATTTTAGACTTTCTCTTAAAATTCTGGGGTGCAGAGAGAAAGAAATCACTATAATATATTCTATTTTTCCCTCTGGACTTGAGGAGTCTACAGAGCAATAACTCAGAACAACAAACAAATGGAAAAGCAGCCAGACTGTCATGACGGACATTCTATCATCATAAATTTGATCCCCCTAGGAATATTATTTTTAAGGACTGGAAAGACAGAAAACTAAATTCTGCTCTCAGTTACCATGGAACAACCCCAACTTTACTCAGTTTCTTTACAATCATGAGGACATATTTTATGCCTGAGAAAAACTTAGTTTATGAGCTTATAGTCAATAACACAGAAAAAATATAAATACGCACAGCAGGTTTAGTGTATTTTTCCTGATTTGCAATAGTATAAGCAAGAAGTAAGGGGAAGGGCTGCAATCACATGATGAAGAGTATTTGTGTTTTTTTAAAAATGCATGTTGTCAGTGAAAGGAAATTACAAGATTTAATTAATTTTTTTCTTTACTTTTGGTGTGACATACAAAGAATATCAACGGAACACAGAATTTATTGCTCCCTTCCTTTCTTTTTTAATGGCTATGAATTCAATTTGCCAAAGCACCTATTCTTTACACATGTAGTTTGTACAGTAGATCATGCTGCTAAATGAGGATTAATAACTGTACCATAAATGTGTGGAGATGATTATCCAGTTAATCAGAGTTCCTGTGCTCAGCATTTGCTCCAATGTTCAAGGAAAAAAGGGAACTCCATCTAGTGATGTGTCTACTGCCCAACAGATTGTTCTTTATACAAGAATTGCATACAGGAAATAAAGTCTCTCCATAGTCAGACCTGATCCCCATTTTCCTCTGTTACTAAATATCCTTATTTATGACAGGGAATTTGAGGAGGCAACAGAAGAGAAGACATGCATACAGTTACATATAAATTATTTATATGATGTTTCCTATCTCTTAGAGTCTTTTCCCCCCTCTTATGTGTAAACTTCTTAGAAGATCTTCCATATGTGTCTGTTACATGCATCATTCAGGATCAGTGACCTGTACTGTCTCAGAGGGGAAAAAAATGCACAGTTGAAGTAGTTTAAAGGTCAGAGGTTCATCCTAAAGTAGCCTGAAATATTGGTTAAATAATTTCAAACTTAGGCCTTGTATTGGTGAAAAAAGCTGGTCTTAATTAAAGGGAATAGAGCCTGATACATTTATGATTGCTGGAAATGGAGAAGGTCATAGATACCACCTGTACCAGTTGGAATTTGCGGATAACTTTGTCACAGAGACTCAGAGGCACTGATCTACCATCTAACCCAGGAATGGCAGGAGTCTGCACAGGAGAAAGACTAAAGTTTCCCAGCAAACTGAAAACAGAAAACTATTCTGGAAATTAAAAGAAAATTTTAATCTTCACGTAACTGGGCTTAAAGGGAACTCGAATAAGAGTCCAATGCTTTGGGCCACTTGGTACTTGAAAGTGAAGGAAATGTCACAGTTCTTAAAGTAATTTATTTTTCAATTAAAATTATTACTTTCTTCAAATAGATTTTCTTTATTCATAACTGCATGCTATTAAAGGTCTTTACACTTTTTCAGTAGCAGAAGATGGAAATTAGACTTGTCTTATCATAAGACCAATTTGCATTGCAGAAGATCTTAAAATACTGCTTTTTGTTCATATCTAGCTAAGGAAATCTGAAGTTATTTAGTTGAAAGTTGATCTTCACTTTAGTCATGAAGATAAAATCAATTTTTTTTAACCCCATATGTTTTTTTGTGTTCCTCTGTTCATTTTTATTTCTCTTCACTGCGTTGTCTTCACTGCCACATCTTTCTTAGAGAGCAGAGCCTTTTAAAGAGCATGCTACTCATGCTTCAGGTATGTTTTCCCATAGCATGCACAAGCTATTGTAGCTAGGTTTGTTTGAGGTTTGTTTTTACACTTTTCCCTGTAGCATGGTCTACACTGATGATTTCTATATTTTTTTGTAAAACTCTTACAGCGTTTTTCCCCCAACCTTTCCCAAAGCACCTGATGTGCATTTATCAGTATTAAAAAGCAGCTATCTTCATCCAAATAAGTTTTTTTTAAGAATTTCTCAAATTTATAAAAAAAATGTCAATTTTAAGCCTCTTTACTAATTTAGTTTCATCCAAGTAGTTGTAATAAGCATTTGTGAAAATATGTAGGTATTTAATTCTGTCCTAGTTTGGAGGACAGGTGTCTGCTAAGAAAGCCAGGAATCTCTCTTTGAAATGGAGAATGCGAACCTCCTCCCTCTAAATTATAATTTTGAAATTAAGGGACTCTCAGGCAAAGATATGGGAATTAGGAATAACAGTTCTTTACTAGGGAAATTAAAATAGAAATACAGAACTACAAAGAAACAAACTCCAAGTCCTGAAAAAGTCAGAGTATAACCTGACACCCTGTCAGGCAGGGTGTTGGTAGCAGTTCAATTAAATGGTGGCTGTAGTCCTTTCGTAGTGACAGATGTGATTCAGTTGAAGCAGTGGTCCTGTAGAAGGTGCAGGTTTTTTTCAAAGGTCCAGTGGTGATGTGGAGAAATTCAGTTTCCATCTGGAGTCTAGTGGAGAAAAGGGTTACCTTAGTGTCTCAAAACTTCTGTTTTATCTTGGTAAGAAATGTTGGGCTCTTTCCCCTGGCTGGAGCATCTCTCAATGGGATGAAGTAATTTTATCAGTCACACAGTGAGACTCAATGGGCTATTAGCAGAAAATAACTCTCTGGAAGAAGGATGGGTTGTGAAAAGATAAAGAACCATGTCCCATTCGGTTTCAATGGATGGTCCATTAGCAGAATATCTCCCACGGAGATAAGGATCACTGCCCCCCACCCTCAACAGATGGTAATAGAATAGATATCTTTTATTACACTCTGTATTGTAATCCAGGACAAATTCTTGTGACTGTCTTAGGGCAAGTTTATCTAGATGATTCTTCATTAAAAAACCTCTTTTAAAAAGGGTGAAAAACTCATCTGAAATTATCTCCATTCAAAACATCTTTTATTTAGTTGAATATGACATAAAATAATATTTCAACTACTTTTTCATGAACATTTCAAATTCTGCATAAGCTCTTTCCTACGTTTAGATTTCTAGTTTTCTTCTGTACTGTGTTTGCCTACACAGTTCTGGAATCATGGAGTCAAAACAGGGACTTCTGATAGATGCCTTGAACTTAGATGAAATCAGTGCCAGTCAGCTTCAGACAGACACACTGCAGGCCAAAGCTGAGCCAGTGGTGGCAGTGCCTCTGTGATAACATACTTAAGGAAACTACTTTTCCATACGGGAAAGACTATAGGAAAGATGGCTAGTACTGCCTTGTCGCCATCAAGGTCAGTGAAAAAGGAGGGGTGGGAAGGTACTCCAGGTGCTAGAGCTGAAATTCCTCTGCAAGCATTAGTGAAGACCATGGTAAGGCAGCTGTGACCCAGAAGATCATGAATGTCTACCGGGAAGAAGAGATCCACCTGCAGCCTGAGGAGGTGTCCACATATGAGCAGGCAGATATGTCCTGGAGAAGTCTGTCAGCCATGGTGCCCTAACACCCTTTACTGTTTAGTAATTGGTGAGTGATCTCTACCTGTCCTTATTTTGATCCATAAGAATTTTGCTGTATTTTTTCTTCCTGTGCAGTTGAGAAGGGGCAGTAATAGAGTGCTTGGTGGGCACCAGGAAAAGTCAACCGATCTCTCTGCCTTAGCTGCTTTTCATTCTTTAACTTATATTGACTAGCTTGCTGTAGTCCCTTCATTAAAGACTATACAATTCTTTCCTTAGCTGGTAACTCATCTTTCACAAGACCATTGTGACAACCACTATGATTTAATGTGTTTTAGCAAACTCATAAATAGTATAGAATAAAATTTGTCTCAGAATCTAAAAGTGCCTAATTGTCCTAAATTCTCATTAGTTTCTTGTTTCCCAGGATGAAATTTGATTCACTTGCCACCATTTAAAATTGTTATAAGCATCTGAATACTTACTGATTTTTATTGGAAGCCACAGATAATTAGTGCATAGCTGATCACTATCATTACCATAAATGTAAGGGTTGAAGTAACATCTCCTATGTGTATTCTGTTTTTCTCTTGTAGCTAAACTGCATGCAGTGTGGTGTGCACTGCATGGCATGGTGTAGTTTTTAAATACCACAGACAAATTTTAGGAGTAAAGTATCCTTCATATTCTTCTTTATGGAAGAATTTTAGGGGTAAAGTATCCTTTTTAATTTTTACATCTTTAATTGTGTTGAGAGCTTGTGGTATTGGATTGTCTATTTTCTCTTTCTGGTAAGTAGCAGTGATACTGCTGCTCTGTGACTACTGTGTCAAAGACAGCAAATGGTTTTGGCAATATTATCTCTAGTGTAATTTCAAACACATATGAAAAAGACCTTCTTTCTCTATTTTTATTTTTTTAAACTTATTTGCTAATTTGTTTTAGTAGTAGTATACCATAATTTTTGAGACCCTGGTGTGGGGAAACTGTAAAATTAGTTTAGAACCAGAAAGTTTTAATTTTGGGAGAGCTGGACTTTGTTGTCCTCCTTATTTGCCAGTCAACAAAGTCACTAACTTAGTAGAGGAGGATAAATTTGTTCCTTGAAAAACAGCCAAGGTACACTTAGAGATCTTCAAACTTCCTATGTTGTGTAGAAATATACATACATATACACACACAAAAATATACATATTTTACATATATATGTAATGTATATACTTAAGAAAGATAGATATATCTATCTATGATAATGAATTTATACTTCGGATACATTCTTAGATGCCTTTTACAGGCTATGGAGAGCCTTCAGTTACTAATAAGGTATTTTTCCTCTGTGAAAATTTGGATTAGTTATATTTTCTTTCTGAATTTCATAGAATAAATATCAATGAAAAATAAAGATTATATGTTTTCTGTGATGTAAATCTAGGTTCAGTTTGTGCAAAACTAGAAGAGCATTTGTAGATGGCACAATATTTGTTTCCAGTAGGTATTTTAAAAATTCATCTCTATACTCTTTAAGCAAACATCTCTATACCCTTTGACACAGTCATTTTATCTAGTTTACTATATAACAATTGCCACCAGAGGGACAAATGAAACTTTACCAAGAATATAAAATAGTAAACTCTTATCTTAAATAAAAATAATTAGTGTCTTTTTTCATCCAACCGTGTCTCAGTTGAAAAACACTAACAAAACTGATTATGTCATTCTATTTAAAAATGCTGTCTCCAAGTTGTAACTGAACTGGCCCAAGGACTGATGTTTTCAATATTGTAGAACCTATCTACTAGGTTATGGCATCTGATTAAAAAAATAAAAAATAGCTGCAACACCGCTATTTAGTCAAGGGTAGTAAAATAATCCCTGAATGATGTTCGTGTAATCTGTTCAGGAAAAGATATGAAGAGGTATGAAATACAGCACATGGGGTTTTATAATCCAACAATACCTCAAAATGTGCTACTAGAAATTGACCCTATAAAAACCAAAAAGGCAATTCATGGCTACTAATTCTTATCTTTATGTATATTCTGACCTGTTGTTTTCCTTTGAAGCCAAACATTTTAGAGATAATGAAGATAATGGAAGATTTTAGCTTAGACAGCAGCAGCTGCAGAATCACATCTTCTAAAAGAGGGGCTCATTGAAACTGTCAAAGAGAAAAAGGGTTAAAGTTACAGTAATTTCACGTATATAAGCCGCACCATTTTGACTAAAATTTTGGTCCCAACCCGGAAGTGCAGTTTATAATCAGATGCGGCCAATATATGAACAAAGTTCAGAAATTTGCCAACCCGGAAATACGAGCCCGCTGCCCCAGAGGGGCAGCGCTGGGTGGTGGCAGGCATGCCCCGGTCCCAGAGGGGTGGCCGTGAGCCAGGTCCATCTGACCCTGAGCCAGTAAACCCCGTGATCTCGCGATTCTGTTACTAATTGGCAACTTTGTGAAAGTTGCACCCAGATCCTTGCTGCAAATGAAAGTGCAGCTAACAATCCAGTGTGGCTTATTTACGGACAAAGAACAAGATGTTGCCGACACCCGGACATGCGACTTATAATTAGGTGTGGCTTGTAATCGTGAAATTACTGTAAGTGAGTAAGTAGAGGTAATTGTGCTGTTTTACTTTTTTTTCCTCTTCACATAAAATACTATGTGGTAGCGTGCTCTACAAAAAAGAGTAGCAGATAATGAAATACTGGGAAAAAACTAGGTTCAAAATTAGTGCTAGAGTAATGATCACACCCTTACTCTGGTGTTTGGATGCATGTACTGTCAAGCGGACATGGTGAAAAGAGTAGATGCCTTGGTCATTTTCATAAGAATAATCCAAATAAAGAACAATGCTAGACCATTTCTGAATTGCCTTGTTTTTGGGTCTGCCACCTACAGTCCTTAGCTTTGCAATGAGGTAGATTCATTATAGGAGAGGAGAAGGAAACAGGCTGTTGAGGTGGTTGCTAAATGATCTGGAGTGTTTACTATGTGTTTTGAATGCACAATTCTAGAGGGTGAGGAAAAAATGGCTCCATTTTAAAACTGGTTGGGAATCTTTTGTTCACCGACAAATTCTATTCTTACAAAGACATTTTTAGTAACACTGTTTTCTTTAACTGCATTGTATCAATTAGCATTACCATTCCACATCCTTTCATATTACAATCACATGCTCCTTACTGTGAAAATATTTATATTTCTAGATTTCTCTATTTGTTGCACTTCACAGGCCTCTTGAGATGCTATAGAATGCAAGGCATCGAAATGAATTTAAAATACAAAACATGTTTTTTACACAATAAATAAGATTCAATACAAGAGTTGCAATACTGTGTTGCCATGACCTTTGCTGAGGAAAAATAAATTGTCTTCTCTACATGGCCATCTAAGGCCCATAAAAACTTATTTATAGATATCTTAGAGACCCTTGGCATTAGTGGAGAAAAATATTCCATGGTGGATATAAAAAGCAGCTTTATAAATCTTGAAAATATTTTCAATACAACAGAGCTATTTCAAGAACGGTTGAACATAATCTTTGTAAGAAAACCTGATGTGCACATCACCATGTTCCCAACAAGGTAAGAAGGATTTAACTACTCAGACTGCCACTAGAGGGGAGTGGTTGCACAGACTCCCTCTCTAGCGGCTACACAAAAAAATATTTTTCAAGGATGGATAACAATTGTTTCCCGGGGAAAAAAAAAGGATGATGTAGAACCCAGGGGGCTGGAAATGGCTACCTGCTTCCTTTCCCACTCTCAACCCAAATAGTAGTAACAAGATATCCTGTCTCCAGTGTTTCCTCTTCTCTCTGTTGCTTAACAGAGTGTTCGTTCAGCATCTTGCCTGCTTCAGATGCCATCTTGAGGAAAGTAAGTTTCATTAGTTCAGAATTGGGATGCTGAAGACTTAATAAAGTTGTCTAGGTTTCTAAAGTTATCCATGAGTATGCCTTCCTTATGTACGACAGTTTAACACATCTAACTACAAATGACTGAATGCTGCATACAGAAGACAAATGTGAAGAATGTCCAAGCGCAGTTCCATTTGTTTTGATTAATTGTATCAAATCAGTTGATAAGATGTTAAATAAATATTGTTTCTAGCATAGCTTATTGCTATTTCTAACCTGCTGCACCCACTACACAGAGCAAAATATGTATTTTGCAGTTTTCTTCTAGAAGTCAGGATGGTGTGCAATCAAATTAATCAAAGTAGATGAAAGCAGAAGAAGCAGATTGTGATTGTCCTGGAGCTCCTGGCATCAAAATATGAAATTATTATAATAAAGGTCTTCAAAAGACATAAAATTACAACAGTTACAAAAATTAAAGGGGGACATGAACATTATTTAAGTGGAGAAAACAGGTATGAAAATTATTGCTGCTCTCTTAGTGGAGAAAAAGAACTCATCTGTCATGTGTGAATGAGATAGTTCTCACAATAGACAGTACCTTCTGAAATTACTTTGATCATCAGAGTTCCAGTGGCTGATTTAAGACAAAAGGGAAGATGCATATTCTGATACTAAAGCAGTGAAAATGTATTCCTTCTCAATGACAGACAGACAAAACAGATAATGCTATAAGGAAGCATTTTACTGAAAAGTGTTTCAGCTTTGTAGTTCCCTGGGGAAATTAAGAGTAATGTAAAAATTGGACAAGATTAAATGAGCTTTTTAATTTCACATGTTGACTGCACAAGTCACTTTCAATAAATCTACTGATTGTAAGGTTTAAGGCAGCACTTTGTTAATTTTAAGAAGGTTGATACAAAATTTTCTGTTTAGTAAGACAGCCTTCTGGCACCAGATACTGAAGTTTATTCCGAAGAACATTTCTGAGTATGTTTTCCAGTGTATAAGGGAAAGAAACATGAATTAAGTGTAACAGGTCTGTCACAGAATGGCTGTCAAGACAATCTGATTAGAAAGTTTCTTTTTTCAGACCAGTATAGAATTAAACCTCTGTGGTGAAATGAATGTATTGCTCTTTTACCAGATCTTGGTAGATTCCATCACAATGTAGTACCTCAAAACCTGAGTTGAGACTAGACTAGTGATTTCAGTTCCTAGGGTTAAAGAAAATCAAGAATCAAATCCACATCAAGACGCAAAATAGAATCCAAATTCTTGTTTACATTAAAATCCCAGCAGGGTCTTTACCCCAGCGGTGTCTCTGGGGAAGTGGCACTGCTCCACAGGATCATGATGGTCAAAGTTTGTTGGAGGACATCTGGATCTGACTTGATTTTTTCTCCTGAAAAGGATTTTTCCCCTGAAAACTAGCAGAGTAGTCAAGTAGTTGCTGGTTGCTCCCCCAATAAACAGGTTCCAGCAACACTTGCCTTGAACACTTGGACAGGACCCACTGAACTGTGGAAGCTGATGGAGATCCCTTTCTCTTCTTTCCATGACATGCCAGAAAAAAAATGTCCAGACACTGACAGCATGAAAGAAACCCTTATATATTAACTGGATTCTTTTTATTTCTGCTCCTGCCCTTTGTTCCTTCTCCAGTACCACCTGAATAGATGACTAATTAGCTGACCCTGAATTTTTTTCTCCTACCACAATATATCTAAATCTGCTAGCTGACTCACCTACATGAGAAGCGTCAGAAGTCAGCAGAGCTTTTCCTAGTATAGCAATCACCATACCCCAGGTTAATACTTTTAGATATTTAGAGTGGAGGATGTTTAGCAGATGGTCTTGGTCTAGCACATTGATACCCACCATCAATGCACTGAAAGACCACTGGAAAGAATTACCTTGTAAAGGAACTTCAGAATGTCTTTTTTAGAAACTGTCTAGACAAATGTTCCATGTTATAACCCTGTACCCATGATGTATTAAGAATGGTATGTCCCTTGATTCCTGTGGACCCTGTAAAATCTATGGACTGATCTTAACTCCTCTGCTATCCTATTGGAAGGAAGCCAAGTTCCACCCCCGCTTCTTTTCCTGACCCTACAAAAGATCTCAGACTTTGGGAAACTTTCTCTTTGCCCCCTGGAATCTATGAAGAAATAAACCAAGGAAAACCCTGGGAGAAAGAACCTCTTTATATCTTTTACCCCTAGTTCATTCATGCTATTAAACCCAGGCTTGCCCTGCTAAAGTTACCAGGGAGTGGAGTAAGCCTTGGTTACAGTAGCAGTTCCATATTAGAAACACAATTTAAAATAGCTTGGAGTGAATTGCCCAAATCACCAACTATTAGCATAACAATCCCTTAGGAATTGAGGAAAAAAGCTGAATAGTGCTACTTCTTGCCTCTATTTTAGGACTTTTCCAACAACAACATTGCACATGATGAAAGCCTTAATGCTGTTCAAAGCCAATGTTAAGACTACAGAGGACAGCAGCAGAAATGGGGAGGGTGTAATGTCTTCCATTAAATGCGAGAAGTGGTTCCACTTAAATTCTGTCTTAGTATTCCACAGATTGTATGTCTGGTAATCAGAAGAATATATTCCAAGTTCCCATTGAATGCTGTGATCACAATATTTACTGATTATCATTTACAGTAATTTCACGAATACAAGCCGTAGCAGTTTGACAAAAATTTTGGTGGAAACCCGGAAGTGCGGCTAATAGTCGGGGGCGGCTAATATGTGAATAATTTTCTGACATTTACAACCCCAGACGTGCCAGCCAGAGTGCCGAGCCAAGCACCTGCCAGTAAAAGCCGGCATTTCGCAATTGTTACAGTGTTACCGTGTTGCCCTGGCTCCCTGCAGGCAGCACGGGGGGCGGGGAGAGAGGCGGGAGAGCTCTCTTCTTCCCTCCTCTGCCGCAGCCCAGGGGAGGAGGGGGGGGGGGGGCGCGCTGCCATTGCTGCTGTTCAGGGAGGACGGGGGGGGGGGGGGGGGCGGGGGGCGCCGCCGTTGCCGCGGTCCGGGGAGCCAACGGGGGGGGGGGCGCTGCCATTGCCGCGGCTCCGGGAGCCGACGGGAGCCCTGCGCAGCCATTGCCGCGGCCCGGGGAGGACGGGGGGTGGGGAGCGCCGCCATTGCCGCGGCCCGGGGAGGTGGGGGGAAGTGCGCACCGCCATTGCCGCGTCTTGGGGAGCCGACGGGAGCCCCGCACAGCCATTGCCGCGGCCCGGGGAGGAGGCGGGGTGCTTTGTCCGCGCCCGCTGCAGGCGCCATGGGCGCGGGAAAGCTCCGTCCCCACCCACCGTCGCTGCCGTAGGAGCGGGGGAAGCTCCGTCCCTGCCTGCCACCACGGGGCAGCGCTGACCCGGGGTGACTGAACCCAGTGGCAACGGCGGTCGGCCCCGAGCAGCAGCACCAGGCTGGGCCACCTGGCCCTGTCAGCGGCCCCTAGCGGGCCGAGCCTGCACAGCCTTAGCTCAGCCAGTAAACCCCGCCCTCCTGCGGTTCTGTTACTAATTGCACGCGGGTCCTCGCTGCGAACGACAGAGCGGCTTATATTCGTGTGCGGCTTATCTATGGACAAAAACCGAAATATTTGCCAACACCCAGAGATGTGGCTTATACTCAGTGCGGCTTGTATTTGTAAATTTACTGTATTTATTTTTAACTGTGTTATATGACTTTTTGTGTCTGTTTGTACTGTAATAAGCAGTATTAGCACCAGAATCTTACCAACAGCTCAAAATCTTTGAGTCAGCGTATGAAAATTTCAATCTAAACTTTGCTTTACAGCATAATATCACCCTCAACTTTCCTTTTAGTTTACTAAAATATGAAGTGAGATACTGTTGCTGGCATTTTAATGTTATCTGATTTTATTACATTAGCTTTTTATAATGACATTACATAAATAATTATTTGTCATAAAAATATTTATGAATCAATCACTTCTGCAATAGATAAAATTGTGATTACAGCAAATTCACAAATACAAACCGCACTGAGTATAAGCCGCATCTCTAGGTGTTGGCAAATATTTCGTTCTTTGTCCATAAATAAGCAGCACCTGAATATAAGCCGCTCTGTCGTTCGCAGCGAGGACCCGCGTGCAACAAAGTTGCCAAATACTAATGGAACCACGGCATGGCGGGGGGTTTACTGGCCCAACTAAGGCTGTGCAGGCTCGGCCCGCTAGGGGCTGCTGACGGGGCCAGGTGGCCCAGCTCGGTGGTGCTGCTCGGGGCTGGCCGCCGCCTCTGGGTTCGCTCACCCCGGCCCCGTTCCTGCTGTGGCGCCGGCCGGACATGGAGAGCGCGTCCCGCTCATGCACCCCTTGCTCCCACCACGGCAGCAGAGGGCGGGGGCAGAGCCCCCCCCTCCTCCCCGAGCCGCGGCAATGGCGGCGTGGGCTCCCCCCCTCCTCCCTGAGCCGCGGCAATGGCGGCGTGGGCTCCCCCGTCTCTCCCCCGGGCTGCGGCAGAGGAGGGGAGAGCTCTCCTGCCTCTCTCCCCGCCCCCTGTGCTGCCTGCAGGGAGCCAGGGCAACACAGTAACACTTTGTAACAATCGCGAAATGCCGGCTTTTACTGGCAGGTGCTTGGCTCGGCGCCCTGGTTGGCACATCTGGGGTTGTAAATGTCAGAAAATTATTCACATATTAGCCGCCCCTGAGTATTAGCCGCACTTCCGGGTTTCCACCAAAATTTTTGTCAAACTGCTGCAGCTTGTATTAATGAAATCCCTGTAATTAGAGCCTCTTGTAAAAGCAAAGAATTGATATTCAGGTGTGGCTTTCCTTTTTAGTCCCTGGTAGTATTTACCAGGATCAGAGAGTGCTAACATGTAGCTATCTCTCAGAAAGCTCACATTTAGCCAGCAGAGAAAGACCAGAGGCCTTACTTGACAAGTTCCACAAGAGTCTTTATTTCATGCGAAAGGTGGTGAAGCAAGGATCTCTCAGAACAAAGGGCAGACAGCTATATTTATAGGTTCAGGGAGGATTCAAACTATAACCAATAAAAGTTTATCCAAAGAACAGCATCCAATCTAAGTGAGAAGTTCTAAAGGTGAACTGACCAATTACACAGACTAATTTCTAACCAATTATCATCCAAAGTGTTGGGAGAGTGACCAAATTCTTAAGGAATTTGGCTCAACCTTGGTATCTAGGACACCTTATCTATTATAGCAAGGCCAGGGGAAGATGGTTTTGGAGGAATTGTATCATCCACATTCAGGGAAATCGGTTGCCTGCTTAAAATTTAGGTAGCTTTGAGGAGTATTGTCCTGGTTTAGGGCAAGTTTGGGAGGAAACCTCTGAATGATGAAGTTGATGACATCTGATTTCCTTTTAGCATATTTGAGTGATATACTTAACAATTATGTATCTGCCATCTATCTGTTAGAACTTTAATACTTTTAAAAAACTTACACTTTGACCTTGTCTTGCAGCTAGGTCAAAGAGCAATTAGAACACATTTCAAAAAAACGTGTGTAAGTTTATACATGTCCTATAGAAGTTCATTGTGTGTGCTCACTCCATAATGTGTGAAGAAAGCTGAGAATCTCTAAGGTACCTCATAGATGTAAGCAGATATTTCAGTAGAATTTCATCATATACTGGACCCAGAAGTGAGCCAATTTCAGCCTTTAAGATTGTTCCAAATCCAGGCCATGGTTTTGCAACACTGCAAACCAGGTTATAGGATGAATAAAAGGAACGTTTCAAACTGATGGAGGGAAGTGTAAATACGTACAATAAATAATACAATTTTGAATGCACTGCTTTGTAAGCAAAAAACCCTTTGATAAAACTGAGCTTGTCCTGTAAAAATAATGATTCACTATTATTGATTCATGGCCACAGTCAAGTTTACAAAGCTATTAACTGCAGATATTAAGTTTTATCTGATCTGGGAAAGAAAAATGAAAATAATTAGAGATTACTAAATGGATAAGAAAGCAAAAACTTGCCCTGTCACTACCTCAAATTAAACATTTGAAAGCCAATGTACTCTGCTTTTACATACTCTAGTTTGCTATTATCCGATCACAGGGGAAAATTAATATTACAAATGTAGGAATCTCAGTAACTCTTTCTGACTCATTAAGGTGTTTTAATAAAAAGGTCAAAGTAAATAGGACAATTTATTATGTGAATTGCTCAGGAGTTTAAGGATTTTTACTTATTTATTACAGTAATTTCACTACTATAAGTTGCATTGTATTATAAGGTGCACCTCAAGGGTTGGCAAAATTCCAAACTTTGTCCATATATAAGGCGCACCGGACTATAAGGCACACCTCTTTTTTTTGCAGCAAGGATCCACTCCGTGCGTAACAAAGTAACGAATCAGTAACAGAATCGCGTGATTGCGGGGTTTACTGGCAGGTGCTCAATTGTAAACATTTTTCACAGATTGGTGCAGCCTTTAAACACAGCCCCAGGCGCCCTGCCCCTGCCACGGACTCCAGCATTCCCGCCTGCCCCCGGTGCTGACTGGTATGGCTTGTGACTCCTGGCTCCCATCACGCAGCCGTGGGTCCCGGATTCTCCTGCCCGGTGACCGCGGGTCCTAGTTTCCCCCTCCCGGTGGCCGCAGCTGCCACAGGTCCCAGGTTCCCCCACCCAGTGGTTGCAGCTGCCCCGAGTCCTGGCTCCCCCCACACAGCCGCAGCTGCTGCGGGTCCCAACTTCCCCCACCCGGTGGCCGCAGCTGCCACGGGTCGCGGCTCCCCCCATGTGGTCGCAGCTCGCGCAGCTCCCGGCTTCCCCCGGCTGGTGGCTGCGGCGGGTCCTGGTTTCCCCCAGTTGGTAGCCACAGCGGGTCCCGGCTTCCCCCCGGCCAGCGGCTGTGGCAGGTCCCGGCTCCTCCTGCCTGGCGGCTGCAGCTGCCACAGGTCCCAGCTCCCGCAGGTCCTGGCTCCTGCCCAGCGACCACAGCTCCCGCTGGTCCTGGCTCCCTATTGGCGGCTGCAGCTGCCACAGATCCTAGCTCCTGCCCAGTGGCCACAGCTCCCATGGGTCCTGACTCCCGCCCGGCGGCCGCAACTGCCATGGCTCCCAGCTCGGCTCGTGGCTCGCACTTCCAGGTTGGCAAATTTCTGAACTTTTTCTATATATAAAGTGCACTGGACTATAAGGCGCACTTCCAGGTTCGGACCAAAATTTTAGTCAAAAGGGTACACCTTATAGTCGTGAAATTACTGTATTTATTTACTGCCACGTCATTAATTAAAGACATAGATTATGATCTCCTGGTCTTACTTCTCTCCTTGATATACAAAGAGAAAAAAAAGAGAAAAATAAGTCATTATTAAAGAAGCTCATTCCAAAATGCACCTTGCCTTCAAAAGTAAGTGAAATCATGGATTTTAAAGGAGATACATGTGTGACTGAATAATATTAACTGAATGGTTTTGTGAAAAATGTTTTTTTAAGGATGATAAATGTTTCTATAGTGCTGTATTGATACAATTAAAAATCATCTAATTCCCCTGCTTTGTACAAGGATACTACCACCAGACTAGATTACTTAGACTCTTGCAATGGGCTTTGAACAACTACAGGGAGGTAATGTCCACAGATTCCCTGGGAAACCTGTTCCAGTCCTTCACTACTCTCTCGGTAAAGAATTTCTTCCCCATGTCTAATCAACGTGTAATGTTTTTCAGTTTAAAACTGAAACCCCTTGTCCTATAACCACAACCCTTGATACAGTCCATTGTCACTTTTCTGTAAGTCCCTTTAAAGTGCTGAAAGGTTGCTATAAGGGCTCATTGGAGCCTTCTCTTCTCCAGGCTGAACTCCAACTCTCTCAGTCTTTCTTACTAGAGCATGTGCTCCAGACTACTTGATAATGTTGGTGGACTTCCTCTAGGCCCACTCAAGCAGGTCCATGTCTTTTTGTGCTGGGGACCCCAGAGCTGGACTCAGTGCTCCAAGTGGGGTTTTTCAAGGTCAGGGTAAAGAGGTAAAATCACCTCCCTTGACCTGCAGCCCAGGATGTGGTTGGTCTGCAAGCACACACTGCCAGGATATATTCAGGTTTTCAGCATTACCCTAGTTCTTGGCAGAGCTGCTCCCAATCTAAAGAGCCAGGCTGTCTCCATGTTTGGGATTGCCCTGACCTTGCACTAGGCTGTATTGAAGGTTAACATGAACCTACCTCTCTAGTCTGTCAAGGCATGTCTTATTTGCACTCCTTCCCTCTGGTACCTAGACTACTAAGCCTAGTGTCATCCACAGTTTTGTTGAGTGTACACTCAGTGCTACCATCCTTATCCCCAGAAAAGGTACAGTAATTTCACAAATACAAGCCGCAGCAATTAGACAAAAATTTTGGTGGAAACCCGGAAGTGCAGCTAATATTTGGGTGCAGCTAATTTATGAACAAAAATGTGATATCTGTCCTTACCTAGTATCATAACAGTCCAGTCCCGAGCCGAAACAGTTTGAAATCCATGGTTTCCCGTTGTTCTGACGATGAACCAATCAGAGAACAGCTTATTGCCTGCCTGTGGATGGGGGCGTTACTGAGGGGCGGGGGGTGTTATCTAGGTGAGTTCCCTTGACGAGTTACCTCGGTCGTTTGATAAAAGTGTGTGATATTTCTCTGTACTTTTTAAAGTGTTTTCAGTCTTGTCCGGCTGCGGGGCTGGCTGGGCTCGCAGGGAGAGGGCTGGGGGAGCTGCTCGGTTCGCAGGGAGACGGCTGGGGAGCCGCTCGGCTTGCAGGGAGAGGGATGAAGCGGGCGCTCGGCTCGCAGGGAGAGGGATGGGGGAACTGCTCGGCTCACAGGGAGAGGGGTAGAGCTGCCACTCACCCCGCAGGGAGAGGGGTGGGGGGGGCCGCTCGCCCGCGGGGCTGAGCAGGGTGGCTGTGCCAGCACGGAGATGTGGCTCCGCTCGGAGCTCAGCTGCCTGCCCGCGCGGCTGAGCGGCTGTTTAAAGGCAACACGGATCCATTGGGAATGCTCGCAAAATGACCACACTATTGTTCGTGTCTTTTTCGGCCTGTAAATAAAGGGTGCTGCCGCAGCTATTGTCTGTGTCTTTTTTCACTTGGAAACAATGTTTCCGAGGTCAGCAGTAAGCCAGTAAGCCCCAGCAATCCCACGATTGTGTTACTAAATGATGACTTTGTGAAAGTTCACCGTGAACTAAAGTGCGGCTAATATTCCGGGTGCGGCTTATTTATTGACAAAGACATCAATGTTGCCAACACACCGGATATGCGGCTTATACTCCGTGTGGCTTGTATTCGTGAATTTACTGTAATAGTGATCCCAACACAGACCACATACTTTCCTTTTTCCTTCTACTTTTCCTTTAAATGGGTGGTTATATCTCCCTTCTTCCAGGGACTAGGAACTTCACCACTCTGCCATGACTTTTCAAATATGATGCTCTTCATTGTCATTATTACCATCACACATACTAATTTATCAGTAGGATGCAGACATGGTAGGATGAGTTCTGTAAGTGGCTCAGTCATCTGTACCAGTTTCTGGCCTGGAAATTGTAGATTTCAAATTCCATATGTTGGCACCACTGTGCTATATACAAGATCAATGAAACAACTTGTGTTTTAAATGCCACTTACAACTTTTCATCAGGGTTTTTTAATTAATTTAATTCCAGTTCAATCAAATGATAGGAGATGCTCAGTTGGAAGGATGTGGGAACTTAAGCAAGCATGGATGTCCCTAAATCATGGTACTGATGCCTGATATAGTGTCTGGCCAATGTAAAATACAACCCAGAGAAGTTAAGCCTTAACTAACTTTTGAATCAGGCTTAAATAATAATATTTCTCAGTCTAATGAAGAGGAAAAAAGATTAGTATGTTAGCCATCTGTGGAAACTGCAGATTTAACCATTTTAATGAATTCATAAAAATTATTAATTTTGTCAGGGCCTTGATTCCCCCCTGATCTCTGAGCTATAGTTCTAGAAATATTTTGTAAAACTCCTAGATAATTCTAAAATTTGGATTTCCATGATAGATTAGGTACAGCAATTTCACGACTATAAGGCGCACCCTTTTGACTAAAATTTTGGCCCAAAACCAGAAGTACACCTTATAGTCCGGTGTACCTTATATAATGTACAAAGTTCGGAAATTTGCTAACACGGAAGTGTGAGCTGTGAGCTGTGGGGGGAGCTGGCATGGCCGTGGTAGCCGGGTGAAGGTGGGGCCATGGAGCTGTGGTTCTGTGGCAGCCAGGTGGAGGCAGGCCAGCGGGGCCCCTGCTTCCGGGTACAGGTGGGCCCGGGAGCCTGTGGTGCCCCTCCTGCCGGGTACAGGCGGGCCTGGGGGCCCCATGGTTGCCGGGTGGAGGTGGGCCCAGGGGCCCGCGGGGCCCCTCCTGCCGGTTACAGGTGGGCCTGGGGGCCCATGGCTGCCGGGTGGAGGAGGGCCTGGGGGCCCATGGCTACCAGGTGGAGGCGGGGCATTGGCCAGCAACCACACGGGGGAAGCTGGAGGCGGATCCTCACTGCCAAAAAAAAGTGCGCCCTATAGTCCGGTGCGCCTTATATAATGTACAAAGTTGCGAAATTTGCCAACTCCCAGAGGTGCGCCTTATAGTCCGGTGCACCTTATGGTCGTGAAATTGCTGTAGTTAAAATTACTTTTAGAATGAGTTCCTGAAGGCTGAGGGACTTTTAGAGAAAGCTCCACAGTGGAAAGAATGTTTTAACTGAGAAGACCAGTAAACATTTAAACTGATATTTGAATTTGTGAATTCTGCATTGACAATTGGTTTCCCAGTGCAAATAAATATATATTTTCACTCAGAAAAGCTACTAGAAACATATGAAAGTCCTCAAAACACTTCAAATTTTGTATTTAAAGTTGACTGGTAGCAGTCAAGAATAGAAGACAGCATGATCCTTCTTAAGTGAAGCATCTCTGAGAGTATTTCAATATCAGGACAGGATCACATAAATCTACCACTTCAATAACAATATTATTAGTGTTTTTCTTAATAAGAATTAGTTTTATTTAATTTAATATTCAAATGATACAAGAGCTCAAGCTGTGTTAAGCACTGCAGAAGCACATAAGAAAGTTTTAATCTTACATGTTTTTTGTGGAATGATATAAGAATATGTGAAAATCAATTTGAAAATTGAAAACAACCAAACAAAAGAAGCAAAAGAAACACTGATGAAATAATTCTTGCTCTTTTTTTTTTTTTTTTTTTTTTGCCAATAAATGCTCAGAGACAGATTAGTGTTCTATAATGCTCCAGGAGCTATAATCAGAAAATATTCATTTGGGCACCTGTTCAGCCAGATTTTTCATTCTTAAGTAGTTATTACTCAAGCAACAATCACAACACATGTAAGGAAAACAATATACATATTCACATTTATTCTGAAAATTGCCCTTTGCATTTATGGTTGAATATATTTGCACTTAAGCTCTAAAATAATTTGGTTATGCTATCCAACATTAGTTTCCTTTATATCCTGCAAGGCCTGGATGACTTTGGAAAAAAATCCATGCATTTTTTCCTTCAAAATTAAAATTAATTAGAAAGAGATACCAGACTTCAGTTTTACAATGTTTAGCAGGAGCTGCTGTTAACAACCTCAACATAGCTCTCCATTTTAGCCCTGAACCATCAGCTATAAATATTATTGTTGAATTTATGGGGGAAATTCCTTGATAGTTGTTTGGCAAAGAAACAAACATCTCCATCCTGACTTTTTTATTCATATGAGGAATCCTTATTAATCACCACTGAAAATAGAAATTATTTGAATAGAGATGTAGGGACTACCATGGTAGTGTTGAGTTTTTTAGCACTGAAAAACATTAGAGTTGAAAAAAGAAATTCTAAAATTCTTATCCTTATGGTATATGGCATTTGGGAAAATGTGACTTTTAGGTTAATATGTTTTTGCCTGCACAAAAACAGACTGTGGAAGAGTGAACCTTGAAAAAAGACATAGATGAAGAATATGCAGCAACTGTTCCACATAAAGGCCCATATGATTGCTCTGCCACACAGTTTTTTCAAGCATATATGTGAATAAACACAGTGTTTATGACTCTTAATTGAGTATACGTACTAAGTACTAACTCAGACCTCATTCAGTAGTTAAGCATTATGTGACTTTTAAAATGGGGTCATTGAAGATTTGTTAGCTAAATCCTGCCTGAAATAAATGTCTGAAAGCAGTTATTAATTTAAAGTTTTGGTTTTCCTGTTTTTTTTTTTCTAACCGACTTTAAACCTTTCCTCTCAGTTGGGTACTTAGTACACAATAATGATATTTATAGAACAATGGGTTTTCTGCAAGTGATACTAAACCCAAAAAGGTTTTTAGGAACAAGCCAAACCAAACATATACTAAACTCTTTATATTTGGTTGTTTTCCGCTACCAATTATTTTCTAGACAGAAGGAGAAATATTGACCCACTATCAATTTTTTATTTTTTTAATAAAACCTCAGGTATTTAATCTTTGGAAGTAATTACATAGTCTCTCTTTGCTAAACTGAAGAAAAGCTCTAAATACTTTTGTGTGGAATGTGCTGTGCCAGTCAAAATGTCACTAGAGACTCAAAAAGTATAATCATCACCAAAGCAAGATTCTGGAATAACCCAAAATTTTTATCACCTGTCTCCAGACACAGTCTAATTGGCCCCTGTTTCTCTTGCTCTGGAGACCCCAGAGCAATATTCAGCACCATAAGCTGGGTCTTTCAAACACAGAGAAGAGGAATGGGATGATCAACTTAGTGTCTCTCCTCTGGACTCATTTCAACAAGTCTCCTGTCTTATTCTGTGGTCTCACAAGACTGGAGTAGAGGGGAGAGAGTAAATTCAAACCCATTTGAGTAATAAGGTCCTTATTCTGAAACTGACATGGAGCACTAGAAAGATCAGGTTTCACACAAAACATAGCTCTGCATTTTAGCTCAAGGTTGCTCAAATAGAGTTTGGTGTATAGAGTGTTTGGGACAATGAGGATGTGAGTTACTTAGCACAGAGAGGCCAGTGCTATAGTAGAATACACTAGAGTATAATACTACAAAGAAGGAAAGCAGGGAAAACCACAAAACTTTCTAATTTTGAAGAAAAAAAGATAAATTTGTACCTCTTCATTTTTCCCTATACGAAAATATCTTCTTGGCACCAAGTGTTGAAAAGATATCTAGAAATTCTGAATAAAAACTTTAAGTTCTTGGAAGGAATCCATTTTCAGAAACGTTGCTTATTGACAGAAGCCTAATATTCTCTAAGATGTTTTTTTCATGGTTTAGTTCTGTTCTGAGATGTGTAATTTTTTTAGTGTTCAGATGAGTCAGGCTTATGAATTCTGTCAGAGAATCAGAAAATATTTTCCAATGCCAAGACTTTAACAATATGCTTTTTTACATCATACACAACAGTTTCTATATTTTCTGCTTGGACCGGTTAAATTCCTCTTTTGACCATAACCATGAGTTTGTTGAAATGACTGTGATTAACTCATATAATTAAATGACTTGTTGAAGAGAATGTGTCCTAATGGAGGCCTATGCTTAAATGTACTTTATTAACTCTAAAAATAGGTACAGTAATGTCACGTTTATAAGCCACACGATTTTGACTAAAATTTAGCTCCCAACCCAGAAGTGGGGCTTACACTCAGGAGTGGCATATATATGAACAAATTTCGGAAATTTCCCAATCCGAAAGTGAAAGCCTGTAGCAGCCCTGAGGCGAACCAGAGCCTGCCCGGCCCTGGGTGGTGGGGCAGCGGTGGCGCAGCAGCGGCACTGCCCACTCCCAGCAAGCGCGGTGGTGCTGAATGCCCCCGAGAAGCACGGTGGCAGTGGCACTGCTTGTCCCCGGCAAGTGTGGCGGCACTGCCCCGCCTCGGCAAGTGCGGCAGTGCTGCCCACCCCCAAAAAGCGTGGCGGCGGCAGCGCTGCTCTCCCCCAGCAAGCGCTACCGGCCCCCGAAAACTTCAGGGGTGCTGCCCAGCCCTGGCAAGCGCAGTGGTGCTGAATGCCCCCGAGAAGCACAGTGACGGTGGCACTGCTTGTCCCTGGCAAACGAGGCAGCTCTGCCCAGCCCCAGTAAATGTGGTAGTGCTGCCCACCCCCAGAAAGCGTGGCGGCGGCAGCGCTGCTTGCCCCCAACAAGCGCTGCCTGTCCCCGAAAACTGCAGAGGCCTGCCCAGCCCCGGCAAGCATAGCAAGTGCAGCGGCACAGCCTGCCCCCAGCAAGTGCGGCGGCGCTGCCCAGCCATGGCAAGGGCAGTGGCACTGCCAGCCCCGAAAAGAGTGGTGACGCCCCCCGGTCCCAGCAAGCGCAGCAGCGCTGCCCGCCACTGATAACACATCGGTGTCGACACTGCTCGCCCCCAGCAAGTGAGGTGGCAGCGGCACTGCCTGCCCCCGAAAAGTGCAGCGGTGCTGCCCAGCCCTGGCAAGTGTAGCAGTATTGCCCGCCCCCTGTAAGTGTGGCAGTGCCGCCCAGCCCCAGCAAGCGCGGCGGCACTGCCTGCCCCCGAAAAGCGCGTCGGCATCGGCGCTGCTCGCGCCCGGCAAGCGCGGCGGCGCTGTCCAGCCCTGGCAAGTGTGGCAGCGCTGCCCACCCCCAAAATGCGCGGCAGTGCCACCCAGCCCCGGCAAGAGCAGCGGCGCTGCCTGCCCCTGAAAAGTACAGCGGGGTTGCCCAGCCCTGGCAAGCGCGGCAGCATTGCCTGCCCCCAGCAAGCGCAGCAGAGCTGCCCAGCCCCGACAAGTGTGGTTGCGCTGCCCAACCCCAAAAGCACGTTGGCATCGGCGTTCCTCACCCCCAGCAAACGCGGCGGCGGCGACACTGCCCACCCCCAGAAAGCACGATGGCGTTGCCCAGCCCCAGTAAGTGTGGTGGTGCTGCTTGCCCCCAGCCAGTGCGGCAGCACTGCCGGCCTCCGGCAAGCACAGCAGCTCTGCCCAGCCCCAGCAAGCGCAGTGGCGCTGCCCACCCCCGGCAAGCAAGGAGGTGGCCGGACACACCGCTCTCCTGCTTCCCGGCGGCTGGGTCTAGCGGGGTAGGGCTGCTCCCTGGCAGGCACCACGAGCGGCCCCAAGCCAGTTAACCCCTTGATCACGCAATTCTGTTACTAATTGGCAATTTTGTGAAAGGCGCATGCAGATCCTCACTGCAAACAAAAGTGTAGCTAATAATCCCTTGCGGTTTATATATGGACAAAGAACAAAAAGTTGCCGACACCCGGACGTGCGGCTTATAATCAGGTGTGGCTTGTAATTGTGAAATTACTGTAATTCTAAAGTTCCATATTGAAAGAAAAATTATTTACACAGAGATTTTTCTCTTAACATAGAGAATTAAAAATAATCCAAATTAGCTAGGAAAAAATAGCAAAATAAAATACCTCTCCCTCAGATAATTTGATTCTTATTCATAATTTTCTGAAAAACAGCCTTTTTTCTGCAGTTAAGTAACTGCCAGTGTTTAACCCCAGCCAGCAACCCAGCCCCATTCAGCTGCTCACTCACTCCTGAACCAGCAGTATCAGGGAGAAAATTGCAAGAGTAAAAGCTACAAAGACCATGGGTTGAGATACAGAGCATTTAATAGAGGAAGCAAAAGCTGCGCACACAAACAAAGCAAAACAAGGAATGAGTTCACAGCTTCCCATGGCTGGGCAGATGTTCAACCATTCCCAGCAGAGCAGGGCCCTATCATATGTAATTGTGACTTGGGAAGATAAACACCATCAGTCCAAATGACCCAATTTCCTCCTTCTTCCCTCCATTTAATATACTGAGGATGATATCAGATAGCCTGGAATATCCCTGTAGTCAGCTGGGATGAAGTGTCCCAGCTGTGTCTGCTCCCAGCCTCCCACACACCCCCAGTTTTCTCACCACCATGGCTGTACAAAACAAGAAAAAGCCTTGGCTCTCTGCAATCCCTGCTCAGCAGAAACAAAACCATCTCTTAATTATCAACCGTGTGTTCAGCACAAATCCAAAATACAACTGTTGGGGGTTGGGGGAGTTTTTACTCTTTCCCTCAGTGGAGAAATTTTTCCCATTATCATGTTAAAGAAACCTGGTTGGGCAACTCGATTGGCTTCTAATTGCTCAAGACAAAAGAGAGGGGTGGGGATGGATGGCCGTGAATTGCTTTGTCCTCTCAAGGGGACACTCACTCTCACCGGGCCCAAACGCAGAGGAGAGAGGTTCTTTTTCTCCAAGGTGACACCTGCCCTGCACTCCAGCAATGCTAAAGCTTCCTTCTGAGAACAGCGCTGAGAACTGGGACGCAAATGGTGAGTGGAGTTTTTCCTTCACCCTTCTCCCATCCGGGACAGCCCAGCCACTGCTGCCTCGCCTGCCTGCTCCAGCAGTTGCTGCGACTGAGGCCACCCCACTCCACCAGGACTGTGCGAAGGAGAAGGGCATCTGACTGGAAAAAGGACTGAGTTTCATTTTGTTTTGTCACTGATTTTTCATAGCTGATGTTGTTCTTGTTTGTCTTGTAGATTTATCAGTAAATAACTGTTGTTCCTAAACCCATATGTTTTTGCCTGAGAGCCCCTTAATTTCCAAATTATAGTAAACTAGGAGGGAAGGGATTTTCAGTCTCCGTTTTGGGAAAAGCTCTTGCCTTTTTTTTCTGGCAATACTGTCCTCTAAACCAGGACAACAGCCATTGTGAAGAAAGGTAACTCTACCCCATCCAAAACCAGCACATTAACATACAGCATTTAGTAGTGTGTTTGAGTAAATACCATATTAATTCCACCAAAATGAACTTCAAAATTTATCACTCTTGCCAAAATACAAATATATATATATATATATCTGTAGCTTTTTCCATTTTTATTTGTATATATTAACAAAATATGAAAGAGGCATTGGGACAGCAGAATACTATGATAGGAAAATAGTTTATGTTTATATGTGCCTATTGTCTTCTGTAAGTAAATAGATTGTAGGGCGTCTGATTTTTTTAGTGATTGCTGAATGCTGTGACATCAGTGTTTTCAGAAAAATGGTGGACAAAATAGGTACTTACTTCTTGCTTGAATTTAAAAAATACACTTCAAAGTATAATCATAGGATCATAAAATGTTTTGGCTTGAAAAGGACCTTCAGAGATCATCCAGTCCAACCCACCTGCCGCAGGCAGAGATATCTGTTACTAGACCAGGTTGCTCAAAGCCCCCTCCAACCTGACTTCGATCACTGTCAGTGATGGGTCCTGTTTCAGTATCTCACTTCTCACATAGTAAAGAATTTCTTCTTTTTATTTAACCTAGATTGGCCCTCTTTATGTTTAAAATCATTGCTTCTTGTCCTGACACAATATGCTTCAATTAAAAGTCTCTATCTATCCATCTATCTATCTATCTATCTATCTATCTATCTATTTTGTATTTTGAAAGTCTGTCATAAGGTATTGCCACAGCCTTGTCTTTTCCAAATGAATATCCTCATCACTCCATCCTGTTTTCATAGGTAAAATGTTCCACCTCTTTGATCGTTTTTTTCACTCTCCTCCAGACCCAGTTGAATTGTCCCAGGTTTTTTCTTGAATTACCTCCCTTGTGCTGACAGTCTTGCTCAGGATGTAGTTGACTTTCTGATATGCAAGTACACATTGCTGAATCATAATGAATGATCCACCAATACCCTCAGTTCCTTATCTCAATCAATTCATCTGCCAATCTATTTTTATATGGCACCCAAACTGGGTGCAGGTCCTTGCTCTTAGCCTGGCTGAATTTTAGGAACTTCATGTGGGCCCAAAGCCTTTCAAGGTCACTCTGTAGGACATCTTGTTCCTTTAGCATACTTTCTTTCTTGATACTTTTTCTCCAAACCTTTTGCAGATAGGGCAGAAATGCAGGCTAACTCATGAATATTGGTTAAGAATGCTTTTCCTTTACATTAAAACTCAATACAGAACATATCTGAGCCAGTCAAACAATGCATGGAAATAAAAATACCTCAATTATCCCTTTTTCTTCTTATCCTATTACATGAGGCATCCACCAGACAATGATTTATAAGTACAGTAATTTCACGAATACAAGCCGCACTGTTTTGACCAAAATTTTGCTCCCATACTGGGAATGTGGCTAATATTCAGGTGCGGCCAATATGTAAATAATTTTCTGACATTTTCAACCCTGGGAGTGCAAACCAAGTCAGTGCAAACTACAAAGTCGAGCTCCTGCCAGTAAAACCCTGCATTTACGCAGTTGTTACAAATTGATACTCTGTTGCACGGCGGGTGGAGCTGCTCTGTGCAGCCAGCACGGGGGTGGGGAAGGCGGGGCAGCTCTCTCCTGCTGGCCCCACGGCTCAGGGGAAGCAGGGGCAGCTCTCTCCTGCTGGCCCTGTGGCTCGGGGGAAGGCGGGCAACTCTCTCCTGCTTGTCCCTGCGGCTCAGGGGAAGGTGGACAGCTCTCTCCTGCTTGTCCCCGCAGCTCGGGGGAAGGCGGGCAGCTCTCTCCTACTGGCCCCGCGGCTCGGGGGAAGCAGGGGCAGCTCTCTCCGCTTGGCCCCGCGGCTCGGGGGAAGGCAGGCAGCTCTCTCCGCTTGGCCCCACGGCTCGGGGGAAGGCGGGCAGCTCTCTCCTGCTTGGCCCCATGGCTCGGGGGGCTCCCGTCCCCGCATGCCGCCGCTGCAGGAGCAGGTAGGCTACATCCCCGGCTCCTATGGCCACCACAGGTGCCGGCAGGCTCTGGGCCCCCCCTGCCGCCGTGGGGCAGCGCCGGGTCGTGGTGACCGAGCCCAGCGGTGGCGGCAGCCGGTCCCGAGCCCTCATGGCCCAAGCCGAGCCAGTAAACCCCGCCCTGCAGTGGTTCTGTTACTACTTGGCAACTTTGTTGCACGCGGGTCCTCGCTGCGAACGCAGAGCGGCTTATACTCAGGTGCGGCTTATTTATGGACAAAAACCAAAATGTTTGCCAACACCCGGCGATGCGGCTTATACTCAGTGCGGCTTGTATTCGTGGATTTACTGTATGATATGAATATGCAAATATGCATGTGTAAGTTAATTTAAAGACAGGCATATTTATAGCAAATTACTAAGAAAAGAAAAAGGTTTTCCCCATGAGCGATGTAAAGTGGTCTTCTACAGTCTTTAGTTGGCACAAATAATCAGTGGTGTTTTTAACAAACTAAGAGATTTTTCTAACATTGATTACTGTAGAATATTTTGTCCAAATTTTAACATTCCTGGAAGTTGTAAGCATTAGTTTTACGCCAAGGCAGATCAAGTCCTTTATTGTGATATGTAACTGAATGATAGAACACCGCTTCCTAACTATGTCTTTGCTTAAATTTATATCAAAACTTTAAATTATTAACCAACAACAATTTCGTTTTCTCTTTGTTAAAAATAAATAATTTGTGTATGCATTTTGATAGTGATGTTCATGGAAAGGGCAGATTTTTATTAAATCATAATCTCTTGAGGTAAAATGCTCTGTCTCCAACTTATTGAACTAGTTACTTTCTAAAAAGACAGTGTACTGCCCAACTCTTAGCTAATGCTATTAAATTCCAGAAATTTTACAGTCGATTAATATAACATGGATTTTGAACAGGACCCATCTTTTATTGTTAATAGGATACAAAGACATATCCAGAGCTAAAATGTGTCCTACATATCCTCACTCATTAAATAAAATCACCAGGTCTGACATAAAATATTGATTTTGAAGTAATAATGTACTGGCAGCTGTAGAGGATGGCTGTTTCCAAATAGTGCTGCAGCAGTTGAACTATAACTGCTGTAGAGTAAACCACTAACATTCAATGTTCATAAAATTAATGTTCAAAAATTCAAAAGTAAATCATTACCACATCTGACTTATGGATGGGTGGGATTTACAAGTAAATAAGGAGACCAGAGCTGGAATAAATCTAGTATATAAAGACCTAGAAAAAATAATGAGACAGAGAAGACAAACAGGAACAGATCAGAGGGTGGGAGTAAACCTGGAATGTGAAATATAAATACAATTCTAAATACATGTTGTATAAGATACTTCCACTGGTGGATCAAGGAAGATTACAGTCAATTAGAGAGCAAATAAATTATAATTAAAGTGGAATAGAATAAATATAGTTTACAAGCCGCACCTGATTATAAGCCGCACTTGCATTTGCAGCGAGGATGCTTGCACAACTTTCACAAAGTTGCAAATTAGTAACAGAATTGCAGGATCGCAGAGTTTACTGGCCCGGCTTGGGGCTGTGCAGGCTTGGATCGGCCCCACTTTTCCCCTGTCAGGGCCAAGCGAGCTCGGATCAGCCCCACTTTTCCCCTACTGGGGCCAGGGGGGCTTGGATCGGCCCCGCTTTTCCCCTGCCGGGGCCGGGCAGGCTTGGATTGGCCCCACTTTTCCCCTGTATAATGTTAAAGAAAGTAATATCTTAAAGGTTTTTTTGATGGCTAATAACATATAATGCTAGTGCAATGTATACAAACAACATTAACAAACGTTGTGGTGCTAACATCAATACACTTTTAAGAGACATTAACATGTATTTGCTGCATTGGTAAGACACATTTTTAGCAACTGCAAGATAACAAGTTAGCAAGGCAAATATTAACTTAGTAAGGTTTGCAAAATATATAGGCTTTGACAAATTTAGTTTTGAGATGGGTAAAGCAGCTGTTGAACTTTCTTGAGGGCAAACATTGCTTGGATTAATGTCTTTAAGTTTTCTGGTTTTTATTTTTACTGGGTAGATATTTTTTAAGGGTTTTGTCTACATTCTAATTTGTGTAGGCGTTTGAGTCTCGCATCTTGCTTGAGATGGTGGCTTTCGTGTGATTGGGGCTGTTTGGAAATGATACTTGGTTGCGAACATTCTCTTTTTATATCTTTGTTTTTTTCTCCTTTCTAGCTTAATGAAAGGTTAGTGTTTAAGTGTTTGTTTCCCAGGGAGAAATTTTCCTGTTTCCGTGGACGCTGAGTCAGATGGAGCCGGAGTTACTTTTGGTTACGTAATATCAGCAGGATAGCTTGCGTTCGTTTCTTGGATGTTTTGAACGTCCTTTTGTGCTGCAGCCTTCTGAAATTGGTCTACTTTCGGCTTTTGATACAAAGAAACAATTGCCGTAGCATCATAGCTAGAAGTTTTCTGGGCTGGAGAGGCTTTCGTAGCTCTGGGATTTTCACTTCCTGGTTCTGGTGGCTTCCCAAGGTGCGTCTGGGCACTCTCAGTGACATCTTTGGGGCTGTGGGCAGGTGTGGGCGGCTGTGGGCAGCCTTGGGCAGCCGTAGGCAGAGGCTTTCATGGTGGCCCGGGACAGAAAGACGCCTTCTTTCTCTGCCGACAATATGCCCTGCAGAGGCTGTGGTGGGGTTGGGAGCACCATCCGGCTGGAGCTCGACTTGGAGTTGGAAGTCGACTGGCTGGGTGTTTCTGGGCTTCAGAGCCTTTTTCTCAGGCTCCGCCCCCGCCCCTCTTTCTCTTAGGATTGGGACGCTCCTTCCCCCTGGGCATGCCCCACCTGATGCTGAGGGAGGTTCTTATCTTATAAGGACATGGTTCAAAACAAGCACTTTGAATGGTCCTAAGTCTCTTTCCAGGAGTTTCCCCGCCTCCTTGCTTGCCCGCGCCTGCACCGTTTGGTGAGCCTCCTGCATTTCCGCCCCCCGCGTCAGAGTCATGCGGTCCAGCGCCATTTTTGAACATGCGCGGCCTCCGCAGTTTTGCAGCCGCTTCGGACTCTGATATTATAGCAGCATTCTGTGCCTCTTTCGCGAGCCCCTGCCAAAATACCCACATGCGCTCCCCCTCCACCAGCGGTGAGTCCAGTCGCAGAGGGAGTTCCGGCATTCGCACCCGACCAGTTCAAACTCCTCCACGGTTTGCGTAGCTGCCCCGATCTCCAGCTGCAGCATGGCTAATAAACAAGTTCACACGGCTTTCCAGGTCTCTTGCTCCTGCCGAGCCTTTTGCAGAGCCTGGATAACTCTGCCTCATGATTTGAGGGTTTTCCCTAAGCCTGAGGACATGGTTTCCTCGGCCAGAGCCGTCGTGCATTTATCCCATATCTCCGGATGGAGAATTTCTACCGGGCTTTCTATAGCCCCTATCTTTATCAGTCTCAGCACCACGAGAATAAAATCCTTAAGCTTACACTCGATACTCCACTGCGTGTGGATCTCACTTACGACCTTCGCGATAGCATCCATGCTCCTTGCTGGTCTGGGGACATCTCCCCACGCTGCACTAGACCAGCTGTGCAGCCGCCAGTTCCTCGTCCGGGTGATCCCTGAATCCCGGGCGGTAATTGTTTCCCGGGTTTCGGCACCACATGTTACCTTCTCAGGCATGGCGACCTGGTCCTTAGTCCGGCACGGCGACCCACCCCGGGGTCACTCGGTCCATATGCTCCTGGACACCAATGTGGTGGACAGCAAATGGCATTTATTGAGGGGTCACAAGGGTTTTTATAGCTTGGGCAATCAGTGTCATTTCCTTCTGCTGACGTCCAGCTGGGTGCCGCCAGGTACGGAGCAAGCGTCTGACTGCAGGGAGGAAGGTCCTGATTGACTGTACAGCCCGATGTCTTCCGCACACATATCCCTAACTCTCCACATGAGACAAAATAGAAAAATAAATTTACATTTCAAATTCAGTAAAATCTCCCACCTTATATTTTCAAAAAGGAAGAAGGGTTTTTTGAAAGTAAAGACAGTGAAATACATTATGTAGGAATTTACCACTCCCATTTTTAGAATGTTTTTAGAACATCTGCAAGTGGACAAGTGAGCACAAAGCTCTATCTGCCTACAAAAACAAATAGTATGATGTTTGTATTTTGAGAATTTGTCACAAGAGAATAAACTGATTTAGAACACACAATAATTGATAGACACACAGAGAGAGATATTGCAAAAAACCCCATTTCTATTTACTTCAAATAATAAAGGTATATAAAATCCAGAATGAATGAAGACTGGAAACTTTATTTCATTAAAATTACAGTTCACTGGAATCATAACTACCTATCACAGAAAATTTCACAATGAACAAATTATAAAATTTATAAGACCTTTCTGCTGACCTGTGAACAGTTTGATCATGAGATATTATTGCTTTTTTATTCTGGTAAATTTAAAGTTACTTGAAAAAGTAAAAAAAATTATTTTACAGGTTTTAAAAAAACAATTAATTAATGAATGGTAAAATTTTGCAAACCAGTTCTTCTCATCTTTTTCCCCTCTTCTTTCAGTTAGCCTGTAGAAACTGTCAGGATTTCAGCAGCTGTATTTAGTCTGAGAATGGAGAACATGTTGCTATCTTGGGAGGAAATCCTATTTAGCTCTATCCTAGCTTAAGAGGAATGCTACCTGAAGCCTAATTATCAGGATATTGGTGGCTCATGTTTACAGATATACCAACTGATTGGACAGCAAAATGTGAATTTTGCAGTAAGGGAAATGAAGAATTCACATTAAGTTTAGTGAATAGAAGAGAATGACTCACATCTCTTACTTTCTGTTATTGATCATATACATTCTCAAATAGATAAATTTTATCTGTTTGCTCAGGTTACCCAACATATTTACTTAATCTGCAGGGCTAGTCATGGATTTTGCTGCTAAGAAGACAATATTTTTTCAAATTTTATTTTTCTACACTTTTTCAGGCCAGAGTGATCTGGATGATGATATAAAAATACATTTATGAGTATATAATGAAGAAACCATCTGATTAACTACTTTTACTACATGCTTTCTTTTGCATATGAATATTAAAAAACAATTGTAGCATGCATTATGAACATAAAAGAAGTGTCATAGTCAGTATAAATTTAACAAGTTGTTCTTTGACTGAATGTGACACTGTGTTCAGCCCAGAGTAATGTGCAGGTTTTTGCTCTCACTCCTTATCAAGAGCAGAAAGGTGTGTGGGGACAGTTGCTCATCTTCCTTGGGCATGCTGTCACCTCCTAGTTCAGAGATCCCCACTTAGCATCAGATGGCCCTTTCCCAGGCACTGACAAGCTCTCTCTATGTGCCTGCAACCTTTATACTCCAAACCTGCAATTGGTTGCAGTGGCTTTCTCACTGGCCTACCCTGCAGTCACACCACAGGGGCTCAGGTCCATGACTTGGGTCAGCCCATAAAAACTGAATCTTAACTGACTGGCCATGTTCTACATGGTGAGCTAGAAACAAAGACTAAGTCAGAAGGACCAAGATTTTAGGTCCCCTGGGGAAAAGTTGTGGTACTAGTCATCTGACAATATTTGGCTTCCACAAAAAACTAGCAGACACTCTTACAGAAGTCTTTCAGAAAGGTGTGTCAGTCCAAAGGACCTGAGTATCCAGTGAAGAAACTGCGGCAAGAAATGATGCATGGTCTATTAAAAAAAAATCTAGCTATGCTAGCTATGCTATTTTTTCCAAAATAAACCAGAAAATGTATATTTTGTTCATGTATAAATTGCTAATGAATAACTGTGATTCTGTGATTTTGCCATTTATAGAGAAATTTCAGAAAATTAGTCAATTGCCAAGTCTACAAAGCTAATTAATTTTTCTGTATTTTAATAATCTCTTATATTTCAGTGTTATTAAATAAAGTAATTTAGGCAATCCTTCTTGTGCCACTTAGCAGTGAACATGTATTGGGTTTGCTTAGCCAGGTATTGGAATGGGAGCAGTTACAGGGGTGGCTTCTGTGGGAAGGTGCTAGAACATTCGTCTGTGTCCAAAAGAGGCAATGCCAGTTCGTTCCAGCATGAGTTCACCATTAGACAAGGCCAAGACAACCAAGAATGACAGTAATGCCTCTGTAATATATTTAAGAAGATTATAACACAGATATAATTGTGCTCAGAGAAAAGAGGAGTGGGAACATGTGAGATGAAAACTCTGCAGACAGCCAGGTCAGTGAGGAGGGGTAGGAGGTGCTCCAGGTGCTAGAATTAGGATTCCTCTGCAGCCTGAAGTGCAGCCCATTGTGAGGCAGCTGTGCCCCTGCAGCCTGTGGAGGGCTGTGGGGATGCAGAGGACCTGCAGCCCGCTGAGGACTCCACACCAAAGAAGGCTGGGATCCTGTGGGAAGCCCACACTGGAACATTGTGGCAGTGACCTGGAGACCCATGGTGAAAAGAGCCCACACTGGAGCAAGTTCCCTGTAGGATTTGTGACCCTGAGGGGTCCCAAGCTGGAGTAGGCTATTTTTGAAGGACTGAACCTTATGGAAAGGGACCCAATTGCAGCAGTTTGTGAAGAACTGTACCCCATGGAATGGACCCACATTGAAACAAGGGAAGGACTCCTCTCCCTGAGCAGCAGCAGGAATAACATGATGAATGGACTACAACTGCCATTCCATTTCTCTGCACTGCTGGGCAGAAGGAGGTAGAGTCTGAGCAAGAGGGAGGGATGGCAGGGAGGTATTTTTAAGTTTTGTTTTACTACTTATTATCCTGCTCTGATTCTGACTGCTAGGAAATTCAATTAATATCTCAATGTCGAGTGTTTTACCAGTGATTAAGTGGGGAAGAGTCTCTCCTTGAACTTATCTAAACACATGAGTCTTTTAATATATTTTTCTTCCCTGTCCAGCTGAGAAGGGTAATAGTGATAGAGAAGCTTTGGTGGGTGCCTGGCATCCAGACAGGGTCAACCTGTTGCCCAACAGAGAGACACGAAACAACTAGGTTGTTTAGTGCGGTGCTTTATTGAGGGCTCTGGGGTCTGAGGACTAGCATCCAAAGTCAGAGCCCACCGTTCCCCTTTTTCATCAGGTTTTTATATCCTTTTACAAAGTGATCTACATACAGAAGTACACATTCTTCAAGACAATACAGTTACATAAGTCTTATAGATATTATTTCTAAAAATCATAAATTCTACACGCTTGTCTACTCAAAACTATAGGTTACCCCCCTTTAATCCCCCTTGCTTGTCTTCCCACCACCAGAACCCTTTATCATTGATTATACATTAACCTTTATTATTTATTATTTCACTGTGTTCTGCATGCTCTACTAGATCCTTTAATTATTAGTTTGTGGTTCTTAGTACATTCCCAGGCCTGTTTCCCAGGGCCTGCTTGTGAACTGCTGCTTTCTAAGCCTTAGCATAACTACTGCTATTGCTATATCTACATTAGTTCTTTTTCTCGTTATTTCGGTATCAAACCCACTACAGGAAACTTTGAATTCAACATAGTTTACTAAGAGTAAAAAGGACTACATAGGCATCCAAACATATGAAGCATATCATCTGTGCTTTAAAGGAAGTAAAATATAGAAGTGGTTTAATAAAAACAACTACTTTATTCAGTTACTTTTTTTACTAAGACTTCAATTCCCTTCAAATCAATTAGCCAAAATAGCTGTACTATTCCCTTTGCATACAAAATAAGGACAGTATGTTCTCCAAATTATGGAGCTGCTATATATTAAGTACTTTCTATTTCTAACTGGAACATTGTTAAGTACAGTAATTCCACAACCATAAGGCGCACCGGACTATAAGGCACACCCTCCGGGAGTCGGTAAAATTCGCAACTTTGTAGATCAGATAAGGCGCACCGGCCTATAAGGCACACATTTTTTTTGCAGTGAGGCTCCGGCCCCAGGTCCATCCGCACGGTTGCTGGCCGAGGCCCCGCCTCAACCTGGCAGCCATTGGCCCCCGGACCCACCTGTACCCAGCAAGAGGGGCTGCTGTATCTGGTGGGGCCAGGGCATGCCCACTACCCCTCCGTGCTGCCTCCACGGGGCCGGGGGGTGCCCGTGTAGGGGCCGTGCTGCCTCCACGGGGCCGGGGCGTGCCTGTAGAGGGGCTGTCCTGCCTCCACGGGGCCGGGCATGCCCCTGGAGGGGCAGCTCCGCCTGCACGGGGTTGGGACGTGCCTCTGGAGGGGTTGTGCCACCTCCACGGGGCCGGGCATGCCTGTAGAGGGGCCGTCCCACCTCCACGGGGCCAGGGGGTGCCTCTGGAGGGGCGCCTCTGCCTGCACAGGGCTAGGGCGTGCCTCTGCAGGGGCCGTCCCATCTCCATGGGGTTGGGGCGTGCCTCTGCAGGGGCCGTCCTGCCTCCACGGGACCAGGGCATGCCTGTAGAGGGGCCGTCCCACCTCCACGGGGTCGGGGGGTGCCTCTGGAGGGGCCGTCCTGCTTGCACGGGGCTGGGGCGTGCCTCTGGAGGGGCTGTCCCACCTCCACAGGGCCAGGGGGTGCCTCTGGAGGGGCGGCTCCGCCTCCACGGGGCCAGGGGTTGCCTGTGTAGGGGCCGTGCCACCTCCATGGGGCCGGGGGGTGCCTCTGGAGGGGCGCCTCCACCTGCACAGGGCCGGGGCGTGCCTCTGCAGGGGCCGTCCCGCGTCCACAGGGCCAGGCTATGCCTCTGGAGGGGCGGCTCTGCCTCCACGGGGCCGGGGTGTGCCCGCTGCCACTCTGCCCTGTCTCCACCTGGCAGCCATGGCCCTGCCAGCTCCTCCCATGGCTCGCAGCTCTCACTTCTGGGTAGGCAAATTTTTTGAACTTTGTCCATCAGATAAGGTGCACTGGACTATAAGGCGCATTTTCGGGTTCCGGGGAAAATTTTAGTCAAAAGGGTGCGCCTTATAGTCGTGAAATTACTGTACTTATTATTATGTGCATAATATTATTTATTATTGTTAATGAGAGAAGACCATATTTCCTTTCATTGATTAAGAAGAACCCCATTAATTTAATTTTATTGTATCTCAGGTATGGTAACATCTTTGTATTATCTATAATTTCTACACTTTGCTTATATTCATTCTTTTATTCCTTCTTTTGATTTCCCTGCATAAATGTTCCAATCTCATTAGATCCTTTCTAATCAGAAGCCTCCTTTATTGTAATTTTCCCCCTCTTTTAATCATAGTCATATCTTTTACTGTTACCCTTAATTATTTTTTTATGATCAGGTGACCAGAACTACATCTGTATTCAAAAAAAACCCAACAAGCATTTAGAATAGGTGATTAAATTTTCCTGAACTATGCTGTTTTTCAAGGTACATAGATCTTCATAACCCATCATTGTAAGAAATGAATTTCTGTGAACAGATGGTAAACTATTTCTAAAGATTTAAAGATTCATGACTATTATAAGATTTTCCTCAGACTTGTTCTCCTGGCATTAGCAGTATAACTCACAATAACATTAATGTTACAAGATCGTGCTGCAAACATGTCTCTATTAAGACTATTTTCATGTTTGTAAAAGTACATGATATCACAGAATTGTATAATATCTCAAGGTGAAAGGTACCCACAAAGATCATCAAATCAAATTCCTTAATCCTTTCAAGACTGTCAAAACAAGCTATATGACTAATGGAACTCTCATTTTGTGCTGTATCCCCTTCATTGGAGAGCCTGTTCCAACCAACCACTTTGTCAGTGAAGAATTCTTTCCAAGGCCTTGAACATCACCTTCCAGCTTCATTCCATTTCTTTGTGTCCTATTTCTGGTCACCTGAGAGAGGAGATCAACAACTCTTCAGCCATTTACCCTATTGAGGAAATTGTAGACTGAGATGCATGGCCTTGCACTCGGTTTTGATGGATTTTCTGTGAGCCCTCTTCTGGATTTTGTCACTCAGCTTCCTGTCATCTGCAAAATTCTTGCAGCTGCACTGGAAACCACCATATATGTTATTAAAGCAGTTATTAAATAGTACTGGTCCTAACACAGACCCCTGGTTATCACCAATCTCCATTCAACACCTTCAAAAGCAGACTCCATTGACCGTTTCAAAGTCATTCCTTAACCAGTCCAGAGTCTGCTCTTCCCATATCCAGGGCAAAAGTTTTGTTGGAGGTTTTTATCCTAGAGCCAACAATTTGAAACTTAAATATTTTATAGTCACTGTGACCAAGACAGCCACCAACCTACACTTTGCCCTCTCTGTTTGCAAGCAACACATTTGGGAACATCAAACCTCTACTACCTGTTTCCCTTAGTATCTGCTCCAAAAGGTTACTTTCAGCATGTTTCAGGAATTTCCCGGACCATTTCTGTCAGCTGTATATGTTCACAATTTGTGCCTAGGAAGCTGAAACACTCATAGAGAGAAGTGCAGGTGGTTCTTGACATACTCCTTAATTTCTAGTGGAAAAATGCATCAATTCATCATTCTGGATGGATGGTTCACAGCACAGTCCCCACAACACTATGTATTCATTTTCTTTCACCTTCATGTCTTCCCAGAGACTCTTGTGTGTTTCCTTGCCAACTGCAAGTATCATACAATCCCATCCCTTCCTTACGCACAGTTTCCCCCTGCCACCTCACCAGCCCTATCCATCCCTTTGGAAGAACCTGCAAACGTCTACCATAACACATCAGTCATACGGCTCACATCAGTAAAACAAAGCTTTTGATTATGACAGTGGTGTCGTGTGGGTTCTTCCTTCACTCTGGTCCTTCTGGCTAGCTCCAAACCAGGGGAGAATGTGGAACCCACATGGACAAGGCAGAAGAGAAAGGAGGTTCCCTTTTCCAGGATAGGGTCAAGCAGTTTATTCCCGAATGGATTCCAAGGGAAGATAGAGAGAAAGAGAAGATGGTGGAGGAATTTTTAACCCAGGGCGAGGGGAGGGGAAAAACTGAATGGTAACCAAGGAGATCCTGCCGGTGGGAAGGGCCGAAGGGAGGGCTGAACAAACTTCACAGACACGGGGGAATACAGAACAGTGTACATACAGTGCAATATGCAAACCATAACTTAGTGCAATACAATAATGTCATAGCTATGGGACCAGGAAAAAAAAATCTGTTTCCTCTTACTTTTTTTAAAGGTACCCCATTGTACACAGCACATCAGCAGACTGAAGGACTCCACACCACTCCACACCATCCCTCAAACACTAGCGTGTTGCTCTGGGCTTTCTGGTCTGCTGCAGCCTCCTGCATTATTAGTGTCTCCTGCCATCCCTCTTCGTCCTTTTCTTCTTGGGTTGGTATTCTTGTTTCTGGACCCAGTTTCTGGTCAGTTATTTCTTGCTGAGCTCCTCTGCCTGGGGATAGCCTGCAAGCCTTGATGCGTATGCTTGGATTAGATGGGCAAAGTCAGGAGGCATGAGCTAAGTCTTTTTTTGTTAAAAGGAGCCAATGCAAGTGCCTTTTACCTGCTCTCTCTATTTGGAGGCAAATCTGGAGGTGCCTAAAGCGTCTGGAGGTGAAAGGTGGCAAGAAAGAGGTTGGAGGAGTAAGGCAGCAAGTACTAAATTGCCCCCTTAGCTCCACAAAGCAGATGTGGTTTCACCATCAGCCCCCTCTCACACAGTCCAGATGCCCCCAAAGAGAATGGAGGGAGATGGCATAAACTGCCATCTGAGCAGAAGCTCCCTCAAGTTGACAGTTCCTCCCCTCCTGCTCCCATCTGCAAGTCTTTTGTCCATTGATGAAGCATGATCCTAAAGCACTGGAGAAGCAGCTTGTCCAGTCTGTGCTAACATGTGTCAGTGTACTTGCTATAAGGAAGGAAGGCACAAAGGTCAAGAGAAGGGTGGTGAGCAGAAGCGACAGTAGCTCCTTGGCCTCCTGAGAAACTGTGCGCCTCTCCAGGACACACTGCACCAGGAAGGAACAAAGGATTTCAGGAAGGAAGGAAGGAAACAAGTTAGGCAAAAGGCGAAAAGAGGCAGGTGTTTAGCAGGAGGCACAGCAGATCCTTGGCCTCCCGAGAAACTGTGCACCTCTTCAGGATGCCTTTCACCCAGCTTTGTGCTGCTGACATAACTCTGTCTTTTGGGCCTCCAGCATTGTCGCCTCTACACCATCATCTTGACAGATTTTTGGCAGCAAAGAAGATGCATGGACATAGCTCTTTGCCTGGAGCTCCTCATCATCTTGGCTTGCAGGGCCACTTTGCTCTTCCCAGTGCAGCTCTAGAAAGCAAAAACACGTGCAGCCAAGCAATGTGTTGGAGGAAAAGAAAACAGAAAACAAAACCCTCAGGGAATCCCTACGCCACATTTCTTCTTGATGTTCACATTCCTCAGAGCCGAAGTCCCAGGCTGGACAAATCTCCTTTCTTGCTCTTACCTGTGCATATCTCTGTGGGCGCTTGTGAGTCCTCTGGGCCAGCAGTCTCCTACCAAAGATATCGTTCCACGTTCTCCATCATGAAGTCCACCAGCACCTTCACCTGTGCACGGCAAAGCCTTGCTCTCAGCCCAAGGGCCTGAGAGTGTGCTAAGCAGCCCTTGTCACCATGGTTGAGCACTGCATCTGTACAGAAGGAAAGCAATGGCTGGGGGGCAGCTATTGCAGGCATCTCCTGCACTGGCCCTGGCTGGAGACAGGGGGCCAACAGATAAGGCACAGGCACTTCTGGGCAGCCAAGTTGGCACTGGCCAGAAAGGCTGCAGCTGGCTGCTGAAGACATCATTACCCAGTCGTTTTTGGCAACACGTGCCAGAGCTCCAGTTGCTCCTCCTGTGGTGTGCTTAGCAGGTTTGGCCCCAGGCAGATGGCCAGGTTGCTGCAGGTCATGAGGCTGGTGGACATGTGCTGGCTGATGTGTGTGAAGGCTCCCTGTGCATTGCCCCGCAATGGGACTGCAGGTCGGCAAGAGGGAGCTGCCCAAGAACAGAGCCTCTTCATGAGAGTGTCCCCTTTCAGGCGAGTGCCAGGTTTCTAGCAATGCTTGCTGCTCATGCTTACACTTTCAGCTGAGAGATCTTGTTCTCCCTGCTGGCCATCTGCATGTCTGCCATCCAGCCCTCATAGGTGAGGAGCTTGGCAGGGATGCTTCTCAGGAAGCCTGCAAGACCAAGGGCTGCCAGTGAGCCTTGGAGCATGGTGGCCCAGGCAGGAGCCTCTGCAGCGCTAGGTCAGGAAGGCTCACCTTGAAGACAATGGCCAGAACCAGCATGACCTGGCTTACCATGACCACAAGCACGGTCCAGAGCCTGCTCTAGCTCCTGAACTGCACCAGCAACTTTGTGAAAGATGCGTTGTGGGCCCTTCCTTGTGCAGGACAGCCAGCAGCTCCTGCAGGAGAGGCAGGAGGGCAGGGACGCGTGTGAGGAGGTGCCCTGGTACAAGAACAGTGGCTGGGGCCAGAGCTCTGCCCTCTGGGCTCCCTGTCTCCTGCTGCCGAGAGAATGGCAGCAGAAGGCTGAGACATGGTTGAGGAGCTCAGTGGTGCTTGTGCAGACACTGGCTGCGCAGCAACTGGATGCAGGGATGGGCAGTTCTGGTTCAGGCTGCCTTACCTGTATGGGCTGAGGCATTGTGCCTCCTCCACACCGAGGCTGCCAGGGGCTGCCCAAGGAGTGCCCTGCTGCAGCCAGAGTCCTCCTGCCCCGGGACCTGGGCAGCCCCAGAGGGGCCCTGCTGCAGAGCAAAGGCCCAGGGCAGCCACCTCTTTCTCGCACTGCTGCTGGTCCCTCCTGCTGCAAAGGAAAAGAGAACCAAAGCCTTTCAATGGAGACCGCCAGGCCAGTGCTGTTGCAGCCAGCCCTGCCCTGCCCCACCTGCCCTGACTGCCTTAGGGGATATGGGTTAGGGGAGGGGAGGGGAAAAGAGGGGAAAAGAGGGGAAAAGACCAGCATGAGGCCCTGCTGCCCCCAGCCCTTTGGGAGGGCGAGAGATGCCACTGCTACTTGAGTGCTAGCTAACATGTTCGGGCTGTCTCGGACTTCTACCCCAGCACAGCGGGCATGTCACAGCCCACCAAGAAACTGCCTATAAAAGGGGCAGTGACCAGGGGTAGGATGGATGTATTAGTAGAGCACAGACTCCCCATGTCCCCAGTGCTGCTTGCCTGTTCCTTATCAACGAACTAATAAATTGCCTTATTAATTGACCTACCTGATTTTGGCGAGTAATTTATAACACCAGGGACTTGAAGCCCTGTGGTTGGGGCAGGACAGAAGTGCTGCCCAAGCTCCAACTCAGCTGCCAGAGCAGTGGCTTTTGCCCTTGCCTGCTGGCAAGACAAAGCTGACCAGGCCACACAGGCCATCCTCTGCTCCTGCTCTGCACAGAGACCAGAGGCCATTGCAAGGCTGCCTAAGGCCTTCTGCTTGCCATGGCTGCCTAGCTCTCCTGCCCTGCCATGGCATGTGGCACGACAACTTACCCAAAAGTAGCAGGGTGTCCACTGGGCAGGACCCACTGGGTCATATGAGGATGATGGAGGTGGCATCCTTATTGCTGCCTTCCTGCCACAGCTCTTGTACTGCCTGCAGCACTGCCTCCTCCCTGGCGCTCAGCAGCCACAGTTGGTCCAGGGCCAGACAGAGCCTGAGCACAGGGTGATGCTCCAGCTGTGGAGAACAGAGGCAGGCAGTGAGGGACATGTAGCTCCCTGGTATCCCTGGGCACAGAGCTCTGGTGTGCCCCCACTTCCCCCTGCCACCCAAAAACACACACTGGTGCATCCAGCCCCAAGGGCTCCGGGCCAGGCTCACACCCAGAGATGGGGCAAAGCTCTTACTGCAGCTTGGCAACCACCAATTCCTCCTGAAGGAGGTCTTTGGGCCGCAGCCACAGCCACACTCAGCACTCCCTCATCGCTGCCAAGAACCTTCTTGCAGGACAAAGGGTGGCGGCCCTGAGCAAGTTGGCCCCTTTTGCTGTGGGACCCGGCTGTAGCCATGTGTCCCCAGGCTGTGGGGGAGGCCCGTGTCCTGGCTTGGCCCATCCTGCCTGGCACAGGAGTACCCTGGTCTTGCCACAAAGACACAGGCCACTTGTTTGAGCGAGGTGGCGAGATGGAATGACGTTACTGCCTGCCCAGAATTTTATTTTCTTGTGCTTTTTGAGTCGCACATCAGCTGCTCTGGGCTGCTGCTGTTGCTTCTCATGGACAGTCAGTCCAACTGACCAATGCTTCAAGGCCGTGGGGCACAGCTCTGGGGCCTGGAGTTCCTGCCAGCATGTCCACTGCTGCCTTTGCACATGGGAGCCTCGCACTGGGCACACTCAAGGCACATTTTTAGTGTGCCATTTTAGCCTCCCTCCACGTGCTGCCAAGGCTCTGCCTCCCCCAGCCCTGTGTGCATTCAGCTGCCTGGGCCCTCCCAGGATTTTAGGTACCTCCCAAATGCTCAGCCTGGCCTCCAGCAGCAGCTGTTTTTACAGCTGCCTCTTCCTCAACCTCTAGTTCTGCAAGAGCTTCTTCCTGTTCCTCCTTCCCAGCTACACAACTTGCCGCTTCCCTTTTATGGTCAACTCCAGCAGGTTCCAAATCCAGTGCTTTCTAACAACTGAAACAAATTATGGCATGTGATACTGATATATAGCTTTTTCACATCAGTCAGAAGACCACAGCTGCAATTTTTAGCTTTTCGTATCAATGAATTAAGCATTTTCTTGTATTACTTAATGTAAATATGACTCTATAATTCAGTTTATACTTTCTATGTGTAAAGCTTGTAGCCAGGAAAATCTAGCATAACCTATTATTTTGTAGTGGTCTTTAAAATACTGGTTTTCAGCTCTTGCATACATCAGCTACTTGTGGGGACTTACGTGAACTTTTTTGATTAATTTTCAGATTTAATTGTCCTGTGTCTGAATTAATTGGAAAAGCTGTTGCTTTAGTTGAGGTCTGACATGGTGACATAATTTGAAAAGTTTAAGTGGGATATGTGCATTTCTTCAAAGGATGGAGAGGAGGGGCAGGGTCCTTAGGATGTATTGGATAATCTGTTACTTGAACATGATGTAGAATGAAGGGTGGATAATGTGCTGGGTTTGGTGGGATACAGTTTATCTGTTTATCTTCTATATCTCAATCCAGAAGTTTTCTCACTTCTACTTCTCTGATTCTCCCCCATCTGATTCTTAAGCTGGCTAGTCCTGATTCAAGGACTGCAGAACACACTGACTCACTACACTACTTTTTTCTATATGGCTTCTGGGAATTTCACAGCGATGGCAAAATATCTTCATGGCTTTCTGAAATATGACTTGGAAATATGTCTTAGGCTTTCATGTGAATCTTGTCTATTTTGACAGATGGAGCCAATCTTGCACAATTCTGTGAATGAAATTGAAGAAAAACAGCAAGAGTTATTAAATTCCCCAAAACAATGGATAATCAAGGACTCCCAGGCTTCCTGATGGAGCTTACAAGAATATCAGTGTGACTTGCAATTGCTCATCAATTGCTAGGGTCATTTCCCAATCAGTATTTGAGTTAGTAGCTCCCTTTTAGCACAGTTCCCTGCTAGCACCTGGAAGTTTTGTTCCATCTGAGTACTCTGCTGTATGAACTCAGTTGACGTTGAAGCCAATAAGGAAGTGTATTTTGGCCATCAGAGTAGCAAAAAGGGGTTACAAAAGAATTAAGATTCATACTCATTTCAGGAAGTGATTACAGAAACACACAAGGTGAAAGGCAGTAACAACAAATAATTTGAGAGAGAATAAGGGAATTTTAAAAAGTCTGGGAGTTCTGGGTCTGCCAGCTTTATGAAATGAAAGCACTTGGAAGGAAATGATATTGCATAGTCTTAGTATGACTGACTCAACCATTACAAGGGTGGTGTTGAGAAGGCATCTGTTTTGGAATAGAATTTTTCAAATTGTGTGTTATTATGAGAAAAAAATGCACTGCTTTAGTAAGAGACTATTATTAGTAATATCAGCCAAATCATTGTCCTCTGCCCAGCCTCCCAGAACGAAAACATCTCTATTACACAAATATAACATATCTAGTGTTGTGCATATGGCTGCATGTATTTGGAGCCTGCTTCGTAATGCTGACACCTCAAGCTTGGCAGGTCAGAGATCATTCAGAGAGAAGGTAAGACTTACCACCATATGACTCCAAAGCACAGGAATGCTATACCTTTCTTTTCTTATTTCTGCACCTTTGTTCACAAAGAAGAAAGAATTTTTTTTCTTTTAAAAGCCATATGTCATTTTGAATTGAAAAAAATAGCTCCCCTTCATTTGTCAAACCACACTAAGGAAAGCAACTGCAGCCGAAGTTGAATGTTACAGAGACTTACAAGTACATAGCCAAGAAATTTAACACAAGAATTTTGGAATTGTAATTGCCAAATTAATGTCTATCTACTTATTTAAATTCAGATTACAAACAAATAGTTTTGACTACTGTGCCTGTATCTCTGTTCTGCTTTCAATTTTCTTGTGTTTTCCCATTTTTGACCATGCTGTCCTCCAGCCCTGTCATGAAGATTTACACTAATCATCAGGAATCTTATTAATTTACTCCTCTCTGGAAGTAATGAAATGGACTTTTAACAGCCACAGCATGAGCCATGGATTTCAAAAGGGTCTGTTCAAGATGTAGGGGTCCACTTGTGCATGTCTCGCAATTGGACTCTATCTCAGAAAACTGAAATTATTCTTAATGACAGAGGGAAGAGAAGAAAGTTGTGTCTGCTTTGGGGCATTGACTTCTGAGAAAGTAGGAATGTAAATTATTTTGTCTAGAATCCTAAAGATGAGAGAGAAGGATAATGTATGTTCAGACTCATGTTCTAAACACACATTTTGTGTCTGGTTTGCTTTAAAGCTCAAATTTCTGGTAATGCAAGGTAGAAGAGCCAAATGGCCATAAATTGCTTTCAAAATATCCATCTGCTACTGCAAAATCTATATGAATTGTTACATAGCAACCTGTATTTCCTCCTGTAGTTGGAATCCCTGGGTTACTGTTGGTTGCTCTGTGGGTATGTTGTTCTTGATAGAGACAGGGTAAATCCTGTTGTGATGGCAAAACTATGCTCAGTAGATGTTAGAGCACACTGTAAAATGTGCTTATGTAAATGCTATTTTGCAGATGCTTATGACATAGAAAATATGATTGCACCTGAATGAAACATCACTCCTCTCCATTCTCCACTCAATTGAACCACTGATTAGCATCTATCTTTTCATTTACAGAATGTAACCATTTAATATGAAATAACTCAGGAAACTACAGATTTGATAAAAAACAATTTTAAATGTTTAACTGGGTATACGTTCAGGAGAAATATTTCCATTTATGGTACACGGAGAGAGTATTTTTAAGAGTCAGTATATGAACCAATTTTGCTGTAATGTAATGTAGAGTAATAGCTGATTACAGGCTTTTAAAAAGGTGTTATTCTTAACAGCTATTTTAATAGAGTGAAACCTGACATTAATATACAGTTTTCATAGAAAAACTATACAGCTTTGCTGGTAAGTACCATACTGATCTTGAATTTTTTCTCTCTCCATTTCGTCATTTTCTGACAACTGGAAAATGTTATACATGTAGAAGTACAGTTATTTTTCTCATTCAAGAACTACAATGAGGAACAGACTAAAATTAATACAGCTGTTTGTTAATGCAAAGAAGCTAAATGGTTATTTCTTGGTATCATTACATACTAAAATTTTTCAGACTTACAATTCCATCTAGAAATGGAGAAGGGCTGTTGTTGCTGACACAATTTCCTAGCAAGTTCTTCTCTTCCATTAAAACAAGGTGATTTTAAAGTAAAGGGGTTGTATCCTCAATTGTGGCTTACACTTATTGAGAATTTGCAAATTTTGGGGAAGCAGTCAGAATTAAGTTAAGCTATCTCTCATGACATTACTCATTCTATGGTTTCCAAATTCCTTCCTCAAAAATATCAGAGAACTTCCAGTTGTAACAGAAAATACTAACTTAGATAATACTGAAATCTTTTGATGGCACGCTTTCATTTGTGTACTTTATTAACATTCTGCAATTCTCATTAAGTATTCTTTATACATATAAAGCTAATGCTACTAATTTGTTTATTAGATCAAGATAAATAAAGACTTTTCTAATATAGATAAATTTCACTATTTCTATGAAACCTTTGGACTTATAGGAAACGATTTTCTAACAGAAAAGGGCTCAGCAAAAATGTTTTTCCAGCATCTATTTTATATAACTTCTAAATGTATTTTTTTACTACTAGAAGGATCTCTGACCTTGTTTTTCAAATACTTTTTAAATTATATTGCCCTTGAGCAGTAGGCATTTTAGAAAAACTTGTCAACGAATTGCTGTCTTGCCTGACAATGCACAGGCATATTAATATTCATGTATCATTAATTTTCATTTAGAATATGAATAGACTTGTTTGTACAAATAGTTACAAACTACATCTAAAATATTCTTTAATGTAACTTGTTTTTCCGTACTTATCTATTTGGTGAACTGTAACAGCATAAATGTTTTTCCTTTGTTATTATCATGACATAATACATTTGTACGTGTCCAAGGACTATTTTAGTGTAGGAGACATAGCTCTGAGAGGACATAGGAAAGATAGAAGAAGTATCTATAGGTCTATAAAATTTATTAATTTTCACAGCTGATGAATAGATAATGTTATTTTTCTGTTAAAAAAATTCCCAAATTACATCAGTGGGGGCATAAGTGACATGCTTTTTTAATGGAAAGAGTAATTGAACATAGAAAACAATGCTACTTTGTTATTGGTACAAATGTCAAAGAAATAAGAGCGGTAAAACAGAGACTAGATCAATTTCTGAAATAGGGGTTTAACGGCACCTATCAAGCACACTGCTTCCTCCACATCAAGGCTTCCTTAATTCAGTGATTGAAAGAAGAACACATCAGAGGAATTTCATGACACATATGTCATCTTGTCTTTTTTGCTCCCTAAATATCCACTGCCAGTAATATATCAGTATCATCATCTGGATGGGTAGCTCAAGTGAAAAATATGAAAAATCTTAGGACTTAGAAACTGAAAAGAGTTTACAATTAAGAGAAACATCTAGTTTAACTCTTGAATCAGAAAGCAACTTTGTTATCTTTGTGTAATATTATAGTATGAGAAATAACTCATTTCCAGACGATCTTCATATGGTGGTTTTGGTTCGCCAATCTGAAACTTCCCAGTCAATGCATCAATTACCTCACACCTTCAGCATTGGCCAAATTGACAGTGCACCCACAAGAAGTATTTACTCATTTCCTGCTGTGAGATAGGGTTAGGAGGAAGGCAAAACAGGCTCAAACTTTAAAGGGTTCAAAGAAAAATTTTATTACTAGAAATTATTAAAAAAAAAAAACTAACCTCAGAATAAATCTTTTGGAACACTCATCCTCCCCACACACACTGACAAAGTACAGAAACAAATCAGTCAGCTTACCATCTTTTAAAAACAGTCTTTCACCAATTTACTTGCGAGAGGAGCTTCTCTGTTCAATCTATGGAGATTTCTCCACAAGAAACAATTTCCTTGCGACCTCAATGTCATGGTGATCAGCCACCCAGGAGAATGGAAATCTGATCACTATGTAAAAATTCCTTCTTCAACTAACTAATCGTCTTCCCACAAGCGTTATTGAGGACCATATCAACTTATGGGGCACACTTCTAAGGATTGTAACAAATAACAAAATAACAATAATCATAACAAAAGTTCAAACAACAGCTCTCTTCATCTTTGAAAACAGAGGTCTTTCCTCCTCTTTCTCCCTGGAGAGCAATACGGATCTGCATCTTCTCTGTGTTCAAACTTATAGGATCACAGCCATTTCAACATTTGCTTACTTTAGCACAAATGCCCCTGTTCATATCTAGAGTTAGAACATTCATCCATCCCATAATGCATCTCTATGTGTTACAGAGAAATAAGAGTCTCTTCTCCAGTGGCTTAAAAGAGAAATTTCAGTCCACGACTCTCCTCTCATCTGGGACCTGACTCTTCTTTTTGTCTGACCTTGGTGTTTTCATGCTGTTTCTGTGTGAAGTTCATCTTGATCCTCTTCTTTTCACTCAGGAGGGAGAGCAAGTCTCTGCAAGTCTCATTCTGGACAGTGAAAGAGTTAATGCTGGAGTAGTTGGGGTGGAGAATTTCAGGCCGCGCTGGGGGCTGGGCCAAGATAGCAGGGGCCCATCGAGAAAGGGTGGTGGCTGCTCTGGCTGCATGACTATTTTCTGGCATTTGCTATCTTCAGTTCTAGCCGCGGGCTGGTAAGTCTTCCCTACCCGTGACTGGCGGGAAAAGGGTGGGACGGCCTTGGCAGAACAGGGCCCAGCTGTGTCTCACCTAGACCGCACAGGCGCTGCGGTGGGGCGGGTCTGGCCGGCCCAGAGCCGCTCCAGGCCTGTGGCATGGCAAGGTTCTGCCGAGCCGTTGGCTCCCTGGCTGCGCTGGAGGAAAGGGGAGGGAGCTTGGATCTTAGCAGACACAGGTCTCCCCTCCCCCTTTTTATCGGGGGCTCCATCTGAAAACGGGGCCCGCGGGCTCTGTGGAGGGGGCCTGGGCCGGCGTTACCTCTACTGAGGCCGGAAGGGAAAGAGCTTTTCAGGGCTTTTCTGTCTTTATATGTATATTTGACAAAGACCCATAGACTTTCTCCTTGGTGTAACAATGTATCAATATTAAAAATCAGACACCTTTCGGTCCTTGTCACGTCCAAAGGAAGACGTTGTCAGGTCCTGGCAGGGAAAGATTTCAGGAAATCTTTACAAACCACCGCAATTCCATAATCAAACAAATGGCTAAACAAACAAAACTACAAGACCAGACTCCCCTGGGCCTGAGAGCTCTGATTCTGTTGAAATTGGGGAAAGGAGTGAAAGAGTGTGGCTCAGGATGTAACTCTCATGGTGTCTTTAAAGAAGCAGAAGATATCAGAATTCAGTCTAGAACTGAACACTCCATGTTAGTAATATCACAAATACACCTGTGTATATGTGGACATAAAACCCCAATACATTGAATATATTTTAAAATAAATAAATATTCTGAATAACAGTAAGTTTTAATTTTTTAAGTAGATAGTATGAAGATAATGTGAGGATTTAGTTAAAATAACATCAATTAATTTCTATTCAAAATATTAATCAAAGGCAAAATTATATTTTTCTTTCAGTCAAAAGAAATTATTAGCTATTCCTCCTCCCAAAACATTAGTTGACTGGCTAAGTTACTGCTTTGTAAAGTACTGCAACATTTAACATGTCTATATTTTTCAAACAAACAGTTGAGTTATTAGTGATTTATACTTCTTTTGAATTTGGGAGGGGTGCTTTTTTATATTTCTGGTAAAATAAAATTTTAACATCAGTTTTACTGGTAGCTGTGAGTAAAAGAAGAACTGCCCAAAATCAATTTCTAATTTACACTTGGTGGTGAAAGTAAGAAAAGTTAATGAGTACTGAACACTCTGGTCTTTTGAAGGGGATTCTTTTTTCTCAAATCTTTGTTAGAAAGATTACTGAACATGTTTAAAAAGGACAGATAGGTAAAAACCAAAACTTAAAACAGAGCTAAATAACTGATTTTTACAATGTCTTTTTTAAGAAAAACTAGTTTTGTAACCTTTTTAAAACTTTCAAACAATTAGTAACTATCCTGTGATGTATGAAAATTGTTACATAGTCTATCTTTATGAATTTAAACAGTATCACAATCCTATAATTGAGGAGCTATATTCTAATCACAAATAGGGCTAAAAAATTTCATGGATCAAGGCATCTCTGAATTCTTTCCTAACCAATTGTTCTTAAGGTAAAAGTAACCAAAAAAACAAAGATACCCATCCCCCCTCACTCCCTCCTACACCCATTCTTCCCCACCACCATCAGACTACAGGGCAAAAACCCCTAAACAACCAACCAACAAAAATAATTCAGAAAGGAAAATTTGGTAGCTGCCTGCATTGCATTTAAAATCTCTGGCAGAATGTCAATATGACTCTTGATTCTAAATGTTTCTGAACATATGTTAGCAAAGAAGATGTAGATGAAAATCTTCTTTGGCAAGAGTAATTCACAGTTTGGGAATTTCAATACTCAACTCAGAGCTGTTTGATTCTACTTCTAAACAGAAGAGTAAGGCATAGTATTGCTCCCAGGCAACCAGTTCCATTATTGTCAGAGAGCTACTTTTTTTTCTTTAGCCTAGTAGGACATTATTAGACTAATTAAATTTACGAATAGGATTTGTCAGTATTCTAGGCAATTCTTTGGGGTAGCAATTTCCCCTCCCTGAAGGTTTCATGGCATTCAACATATTGAGATAATACAGTACATTTTTGTCTGTCAAATTTCAGTACTCAATCAACCTGGCAACCACTATGAACTGGCATAAAAGATCCATATTAGTGTCAAGAAACAATTTTTGTTTTGGGGGATGGAAAACAAGATTTTTGTTGTGGTTATTTTGTTTGTTACTTAAATGACTGTCCAGAAATAAGAAAGTACAGTAGTTTCACGAATACAAGCTGCACGGATTATAAGCCGCACCCCCGGTGCCTCGACAATGTTGCTGTCTTTGTCAATAGATAAGCCGCACCCCGAATATTAGCCGCACTTTCGTTCGTAGCGAGAATCCGTGCGCAGCTTTCACAAATTGGCCAATTAGCAACAGGATCGCGGCATAGCGGGCTTTACTGGCTCGGGGCGGGGCCAGGCAGGCTCGGCCCGCTCATGGTTGCCGATAGGGGTGGATGGCCCGGCTCGGCGCTACGGCTTGGCTGGGCCGGCCGGGCGGTGTTGCTGCCGCCGCCGCCGCCAGGCTCCCTGCTCCCGTCTGCACTGCCACTGCTGCGTTTGCTTGCCCTGCGGGTGGTGCTGCTGCCGCCGCCGCTGCCAGACTCCCTGGCTCCCCGCTCCCGTCTGCACCGCCGCTGCCATGTTGGCTCGCCCTGGCCGGCACTGCTGGCCGCCGCACCGCCGGGCTCCCCCACGCTGCTAGCCCTGGTTCCCCTGGGCTCCCGTGCACTGCCAGCCCTGCTTCTAGGGGGCTTTTCCCCGCCGCCGGGCAGCCCTGCTCGCCGGGCTTCCTGCTTCAACTGTCCTCTCCTATGCAATGTGGCTCCCGTGCACTGCCAGCCCTGCTTCTAGGGGGCTTTTCCCTGCCGCCGGGCAGCCCCGCACCGCCGGGCTTCCTGCTTCTACTATCCTATCCTATGCAATGTGGCTCCCGTGCACTGCCAGCCCTGCTTCTAGGGGGCTTTTCCCTGCCGCTGGGCAGCCCCGCGCCGCCGGGCTTCCTGCTTCTACTATCCTATCCTATGCAATGTGGCTCCCGTGCACTGCCAGCCCTGCTTCTAGGGGGCTTTTCCCCGCCGCCGGGCAGCCCCGCGCCACCGGGCTTCCTGCTTCTACTATCCTATCCTATGCAATGTGGCTCCCGTGCACTGCCAGCCCTGCTTCTAGGGGGCTTTTCCCTGCCGCCGGGCAGCCCCGCGCCGCCGGGCTTCCTGCTTCTACTATCCTATCCTATGCAATGTGGCTCCCGTGCACTGCCAGCCCTGCTTCTAGGGGGCTTTTCCCTGCCGCCGGGCAGCCCCGCGCCGCCGGGCTTCCTGCTTCTACTATCCTATCCTATGCAATGTGGCTCCCGTGCACTGCCAGCCCTGCTTCTAGGGGGCTTTTCCCTGCCGCCGGGCAGCCCCGCGCCGCCGGGCTTCCTGCTTCTACTATCCTATCCTATGCAATGTGGCTCCCGTGCACTGCCAGCCCTGCTTCTAGGGGGCTTTCCCCCGCCGCCGGGCTTCCTGCTTCTGCTATCTTCCCCTATGCAGTCGGGCTCCCCTGCACTGCTAGCCCCAGTTCTCCTGGGCTTCCCCGCCCTGCTGGCCCGGGCTCTGCCGCCCTCCCTGCCCCGCCCTGCTGGCTCAGGCTCTGCCGCCCGCCCCCAACACTGCTGGCCCCGCCTCTGCCCGGCTTTCCCACCTCAGCCGGGGCCGGCCGGGCTCCAGCTTGGCTTGGGGCTGCCGCGGGCTCTCACTTCCGTGTTGGCAGCTTTTAGAATTTTGTTAATGTATTAGCCGCCCCGGAATATTGGCCGCACGTCCGGGTTTCCACCAAAATTTTGGTCAAATTGGTGCGGCTTGTATTCGTGAAATTACTGTATTTACTAAAAAGAATTCTTTCTGGATAAAACAAACAGGAAATAAATTTGGCACCTCATTTGGAGATGCTTCTTTGGTGCCTTTTCACCATTCATTTTTCAGTGAGAATCAAGGCAAATGAACTAAATCCAATACACTATCTAAAGGTCACTACATGTGCATCTCTACTGGTTCATACCTCTTGCTTCTTGGCTACATAGCTGGCAAAGCTAATGACTACCTCAGGTACACACTTATGAAAAGGCAATTGTCCAGCACTGTTTTATTTCTTTGGTGATTTCCACACAGTGCGTAAAAAGAAAGATCACACAACTTTTCGCCTTCTTTTTTAACAGTCTAAATATGCAGGGATGAAAATTGTATTCTAGTTAAACGGATTCACTCCATATTAAAGAAAAAAGAATATTAGTGATGTCTAAAAATCACTCATTGTAGAAAAAGTTACTGCCTTGAGGAAATTGGAAAGCAATGCTTCAATGACAGTATTAAATTTTGTAACAGACAGAGAAATATCTCAGTCATTGGCATACAATTCAACATCAAATAGATGGATGAGTAATGATACTCTGCCTCTGGAGAGCAAACAAGATGAAATTCCCCAAGTTTTTTAGTTTTTTTTCCCTTTCACTGAAGTTTCAAAGGGCTAGGTCAAACATCTTAAGCTACTAGACAAAAAGAATACATGATATAAACACCTAAGAAAAAACTCACAACCTCAAAAAATTATAACTGAGCAACTGAAACTGGCGTCCCAGAAAGGAGAACCCATCTTGATTGAAGTAAAAATAGCACAAGGGTAACTTTATGACATTGCAACCAAAAGGGTGCAGAACAGTCAATTACAGAAAAAACCACATCTCTCCTCATTTCATGAAAGTACATGTTAATTTGTTTGCAGACAGATGCACAGATTTTATTGAATTAATGGGAATTTTATAAAGGAAGACATCTGGGCAAGTGATACAGGCACAACCAATTAGCAGCCACCTTACCATCTGACAGACATGTTAGTTGTAAGTTGCCGGTTGTCTATGAAACCTGCCAAAAAGCCAGATGCCGGCATGGAGTAGCACATATCAGAAATTCCTGCCCTAGGTTAAAAAGAGTTTAACATAATGTTGTATTGGTTAAAAAAGCATGAGTCTTCCTTATAGTTGAAAATTCAGGATTTTATTTAGAAACTAAATAACTAGTAGAATTTGAAGTCATAAATTGTATGTGAAATTATGGGTTTCATGAGACTTTCAAAGAGCTCTGGATTTTCAGGTACTCTTTATTGCAAAACATGCAGTCTGTCTAGATTTTATGGCTAGATTTTAATTTAAATTATTGATTTAATTGAAATTATTGATTGCATTTTAATGAGAATATTTTTAATTAATTTGTCAGGAGATTGGAAAATTAAGTGTAATCCATAGAGAAGCTTGTAAATATTCAGAAGTATTCAGAGGAATGTAGATGAAAGGTTGGCTCTATTAAATATTGAGTTCTGCAATTTCACACAGAGAATCTACATATAGCATATATGTATTTTTATTTTACATATACATATGTATAGAGATACATAGATTATGAATGATGAGGATTAGGTCTGCTAGGAATCCTGACAACAGCCAAGAAAATTCTGTCATTTTCCTTCTGTATTATGGTCTTTAACTACTGTCAACCAAAGGCACTAAACAATACTAAGTGGAGCTGAGAATAAAAATGATTCTCTAGATTTCCAGACCCGGTTTCTTCTTCAAGTTTAGCAGGAGGTTTAGCAAGGAAATCAGGAGAGTTTTTTGTCCACCATACAACCACTCCCACCCCTGTATGCACAAGCAACTGTTTTCTCTGTCAAAGAACTATGCATTTAAAATTATTCCGGCAAAAATCTTGTCTCCTGTTTTTATCTCCTGCCAGGTGCACAGTGGCTCCTTGTGAGGCTGTAGTGAGGAGAAAGTGATTATATATGGAGAACTGGAATTGGGCATAAACAGCATCATTAACCAACAACTCTCTTTTCAGATTCTTCTAAAATTTGAAGTTCTTTGATGTACTGGAAGTACAGTAATTTCACAATTATAAGCCCCACCATTTTGACTAAAATTTTGCTCCCAACCTGGAAATGCGGCTTACACTCAGGAGCAGCTAATATATGAAAAAGTTTGGAAATTTCCAACCCGGAAGTGGAAGCCAAGGTGCCGAGCCGAGCACTTGCCAGTAAAACCTGGGATTTTGTGATTGTTACAAATTGGTTACTCTGTTGTGCAGCAGGTGGAGGCGGGCTGCGTACCGGCAGTGTGGGGGGAGGGGAGGCGGGGGTTCCCTCCTGCCCCTGCCAGCCCCGTAGCCTGGGGGGGAGGCGGGGGGCTCTGTGCTACCGGCTCTGTGGCCCAGGGGGAAAGCAGGGGCTTCCTCCTGCCGGCCCTGGGGCCTGGCGGGAAAGTAAGGGCTCCCTCCTACCGGCCCCGGGTCCTGGGGGGAAAGTAGGGGCTCCCTCCTGCCGGCCCTGGGGCCTGGCGGGAAAGTAAGGGCTCCCTCCTACCGGCCCCGGGTCCTGGGGGGAAAGTAGGGGCTCCCTCCTGCCGGCCCCCCGGTCCGGGGGGGGTGGCGGGGGCCTCTGTGCTGCCAGCCCCATGGCCCAGGGGGAAAGCAGGGGCTCGCTCCTGCCGGCCCCGGGGCCTGGGGGGAAAGTAGGGGCTCCCTCCTGCTGGTCCCGCGGCCCGGGGAGGAGGCAGGGGCTCTGTGCTGCCAGCCCCATGCCCAGGGGGAAAGTGAGGGCTCCCTCATGCCGGCCCTGTGGCCCGGGGAGGAGGCAGGGGCTCTGTGCTGCCAGCCCCATGCCCAGGGGGAAAGTGAGGGCTCCCTCCTGCCGGCCTCGCGGCCCAGGGGGTGAGGCGAGGACTCTGTGCAGCCGGCCCTGTTGTGGGAGGGGGAGGTGGGGGCTCCGTGACTCCCTCCCCCTCCCACCGCGGGTGAAGGCGGGCTCCGTGCCACCCTCCTCCCACCATGGGTACGAGCGGGCTCTGTGCCTCCCGCCCCCTCCCGCCGTGGGTGATGGCGGGCTCTGTGCCTCCCTCCCGCTGCCACCACGGGTGCGAACGGGCTCTGTGCCTCCTTCCTGCTGGCACTGCAAGGCAGCGCCGGGCCAGGGCGAGCAATCCTGCGATCGTTACTAATTTGTTACTTTGTTGCATGCGGATCCTCGCTGCGAATGAAAATGCAGCTTATATTCCAGTGCGGCTTATATATGGACGAAGACATAAACATTGCCGACACACGGACATGTGGCTTATAATCAGGTGCGGCTTGTAATCATGAAGTTACGGTACTCTGATGTCCCACTAAAAAACTACAAAACTTCCTTTTGCAATTAGGGGAAATAGCTTTTAAAACACACATTCTGATCAGACTGTACTTTAGCGGGGAAGCCAGGAAGAAAATGCTTCTCAGTCTGCCTAGACTGGGAGAATTCACTTCCTCTTTCTCGACACTAGTGATAAAGCAGTCTCTGTCAGCTACTGACAGTCACAGAATCTGATCAAAGATTAGTTACTGAGTGATGTCATGCCAAATACAATTAAAAAAAATATGTTTGGCAGATTTCTTACTCAGGTTGTCTATTTCTACATGTGAGCAGAAGGCATATGCTTTTCAACTGTATCTTGGAAAAAAATGAACGGATACTAGTGATAAAGATGTGGGTATAATGAGATACAGACGGCAGATCTGTATTTTTTCTAATAAAATATGAAAAACTAATATAATCATGGATCAAGAGGTAGAAAGAGAATGTGAGAATGTACTGGCATAGGTAGCTTGCATTGAAAAATGCTTGGACTTGAGGTGTTGTGGGACCAGCCATCAGAACATTCAAGAGGGATATCCAAAAACCTTTCTGTCTGATTTTTAGAATACAGAAAACAGTGATGTTGGTGGAATTGCAAGGCCTTTCCTCAGTGAAAGAACAGAGAGCTTACTGTTTCTGAGGCCTTTCTGCTCTCTTATATGGTCAGAAGTATATTATTTTGCATTGCTGTTGGATAATAATAATAATTGTTATAATATCAAGGTTATGCTGATGTAACTTCTCTGAATTTAGGATGATACTCAAAAGTTATGTTCAGTTATTTTTTCCTGTTTCTGATATGTAGATGATAACAATGTGTGATTCCATCACCAGAGGGACAGAATTTCCACAGAATTTAAAGCTCCCTGAAAAAAAGTTAAAATTTTGTTATTTTGATATGTTTTTTTCAAAAGAGAAAATTAAATGTGTAAAATGCTGAACTTTACCGGGCATTCATATTCTAACATAGATAGAGAGGGAATTGTCAAAGAATTAGAAACCTTCCACTATAGTGGATAATGCTGGAGGTTCTGTAAGGTACACACCATGGCGCACTCTTCTAGGGTGCTGGGAGTCCAGCTAGGAATTGGGAGAGTCCAGGACATTGCAACCAGCTTCTTTTCATCTTCTTGGTAATATGTAATCACAGTAAGGTATATCATGAGGCATGAACACAAAATAGATCAAAAAAAATGTTCCAGTGTTTCATTTCTAGCCAAAGCAAATTATCTTAAGGTCTTAGATTGTTGGTCTGAGATAAGAATTTCCTCCATTCAGATTCAGATGAGAGAGAACACTTCTGGCCTTGAAAGTAGTGTAGAAGTGCCCCTTTTTTGCCTCAAAATTGAATTTTTCAGTGCAATTTTAACAGTAGATTTTCACTCTGGATGAGATAGATCTTGTTTAACACGGATGTTTCTCTAGTTATATTCAACAGAAGTATGTGTGCTTTGCTGATTCTGTAACAGTAGTTACAGCAGTTTGAACAAACATCCCCTGTTTGGGGTGGCACACCAGAAAGAACAGTAATTTCACGACTATAAGGCGCACCCTTTTGACTAAATTTTTTCCCCGAAACCAGAAGTGTACCTTATAGTCCGGAGTGCCTTATCTGATGGACAACGTTGTGAAATTTGCCAAACCGGAAGTGCGAGCCGCAATGGGGGAGTGGTGCTGCAGGAGTGCTGAGTCACGAGGGAGGGCGGGAGCGGGTGGCCACAGCCGGCAGGGGCCAAGAGGGGAGGGAGGGAGCCAGCGCCGGCCCGGGCCCGGGCAGAACAAGAAGCCAGATGGTGCCGGCCCTGGCCCGGGCAAGGGGGAAACGAGAACCTGGGCGGCCCTGACCCGGGCGCGGAAGGAACGAGAAGTGCAAGCCCGCAACAGCCCCGAGCAGAGCCCGCCCGGCGGCGGCATCGAAGCAGCGGCGGTGAAGCCCCTGCAGCCACCAAAAGGCGGCGCTGGCTGAGCCACTGTGGCCACCAAAAAGCGGCGGCGGGAAGCCCCTGTGGCCGCCGAAAAGTAGTGGTGGCGAAGCGACGGCGGGGAAGCCCCTGCGGCTGCCAAATCACGGCGGCGGGGAAGCCCCTTGCGGCCGCCAAATCGCAGCGCTGACTGAGCCCCTGCGGCCGCCGAGAAGTGGCAGCAGGGAAGCCCCTTGTGGCCGCTAAATCGCGGCGCTGGCTGAGCCCCTGCGGCTGCCAAGAAGCGGCAGTGGGGAAGCCCCTTGCGGCCGCCAAATCGCAGCGCCGCCCGAGCCCCCGCGGCCGCTGAAAAGCAGCGGCAGCGAAGCCCCTGTGGCCACCGAAAAGTGGCGGCGGCGAAGCGGCGGTGGGGAAGCCCCTTGCAGCTGCCAAATCGCGGCACTGGCTGAGCCCCTGTGGCCACTGAGAAGTGGAGGCAGGGAAGCCCCTGCGGCTGCCGAGAAGCGGCGGTGGGGAAGCCCCTCGCGGCCGCCGAATCGCGGCGCCGGTGGAGCCCCTTGCAGCCGCCGAAAAACGGCGACAAGTGGCACAGCCCCGGGGAAGCGGAGAGAAGCGGCGCGGCCGCAGGGAAGCAACGGGAAGCGCTGCCGCCGCCAGCCGCAGGGAAGCCGGGACGCAGCGCGGTCGCGTGGTGGGAACCGGGAGCCGTGAGCCGTGCCAGCTGGCACCGGGGGTGGGCGGGATTGCCGGGGCCCGCTGCACGGGGAGGGCACCTGGGGCTGCATTTAATGACTACACCGATCTTTGAAAAATGTTTGCAAATTGAGCACCTGCCAGCAATTCGTTACTTTGTTGCGCACTGCATGGCTCCTCGCTGCAAAAAAAAAAGTGCGCCTTATAGTCTGGTGTGCCTTATCTGATCTACAAAGTTGCGAAATGTGCCAGCTCCTGGGGGGTGCGCCTTATAGTCCGGTGCGCCTTATGGTCATGAAATTACTGTAAGTGCTGGGTCAGATCCTCTCCAGTGCTGAAATTTGCCTTAGGCAGTCATCTGTGTCACCGGCAAATAATTCTTTGATATTTCAGGTTCACTATGGATGTTAAATCATAAGACAGAGGAGCTAAGGGATATTTTTTGTTTTGCTGAAGAGTGCTGTGTTCACTTCTGCATTTCTCCCCACTCCTGTAGGATACTCCTGCTTTGTGGCAGATGAGATGTCATGGTATAGTGGAATTCACTGGTGTTTGGTAAGATAAATTTCAGACTGTGCATACAATCTCCAGGATCTCATCTGTAATAAGCTGTAGAATAATCAAAAGAAAAACAGGATTGTAGGTTTGGAATGTTGTGGGGTTTTTTTGTTTCTGTTTTTTTTCATTTGTTTGAGGACTTTCTTTTGGTTTGGGATTTTTTAAGAAGTGAATTTTTTCACATATGCCTGCTCACTTAATATCTCATCAGGAACTTACTCTGCACGGCAGTGATGTTTGAGAGGACTGTTCATTTTTTAATCACCTGTCATTCTTCCTTCCCACTTTCTCATACATAATTGATTTTACCCTACAGTTGACCTATTCTACTGGTCTTCTTTCCTTATTTTTTGTAGAAGAAACCTTTTAGTGCATCTTTTCCAGCCCTTAGCTCACCATGCTCAGAAGGACTGGAAACATTAGGAGAAAATCTTTCAAATTTCTGCATGAAAGAAGCCCTAGGTACAGGCCTTGGGCTAAATATTGGCTTCACAGACTTTAGTAGGAATGAAAAATATACATTTGTCCTGAATTTATATCACTTACTAATAGCAAATAACTTTGAATATTGAATATGCAGATTCTTCCGCCTGTGTTTCAAATATATATAAATTTCATATCTGAGTTTGTCCAAAGAAATCCATCATTGCTTAAAATTTCTTTCCAGCTGGAGTTTAGTAGACTTTTTAATGAGCAAGAGATAGTGTGTTTAAAATTCACAGCTTACATCTGCAATCGGCCATTCCATGGAGTATGATGTCATTCCTCCTTTGGTTTAGAGTTCTCTCATTTGCATATCCCATCCCTGAAAACGTTCATGGATAGATGGACTTGATAATATTCTTTTATTTGTTCTTTTCACTTCTATTCAACTATAAAAATCTGTAATTTTTTTCCAGAACAAACAGCTCACCCTGAGTACACAGAGATTTTTCAGGACAAAATACTGCAAAAGGCAAAGTTCCAAATCTTTATTGAGTAAGAACACAAGATAAGTTGTTGATTATGTTTGTGGTAAGCAGTGCATGAGCAGGAATATCTACCATGGTTTTACATTCTATCCTGAAAATAAAATTTCTTCCTATTTATGAATTTCAAATCCTTGTGACAGAAGAAATTTTTTTGAGAACAAAACTCTTTTCCTCCCACAAGTGGCTTAAAGTGTTTAATTTAAATATTCAAGACTTGCCAGACGGACTACCTCCATGTAGATGTTCACATTCATAATGGTTTATTCTTTGTGTGGGGCTGTTAGGATTAAAATCAAATCTAGTTTGCATTTCCAATTCATTAAATCAGGAGTAGACATCTCATAGCTTTCTCTGAGGATTACAGCTTCTGGAAGACTTAAGGCCTTTCAAAATGCTTTTCTTAGTTTTCCAGTACCACTGAATTCCTGAGTTGGAGCTACATCCAGTAGAAAATAAATGTCAATCAATAACTTATGAGAGAGACAATATAAAGGAGAAAATCTGTTTTGTCCTTCACATAACTGGATTCTGCAACCATTTCTTTATCATCATACTGCAAAAGTGTATTTCATCCCTTCCTATGATCTTTTAGTGATTTTTCATTCTTTGTACAACAACTGAAAAAACACCTATTTTATTAAAGACATCTGTAATTTTATTGTCTTTTACCAATCATTTCTGTTAGGTCTGTCTTGATTCTGTTGCCATGATTTTCATCTGTGTGAGTAGCTCCTTGAGACTTAAAAATTAAAATTGATATTTTATTTAACTTGCAAGTATAATTTTTAAAATGTTTGTATCAATACTTGTCTCTTCTGGTTACCTGTAGGGAGAGTTTCTGTACTTTGCCACTTTGGTGGGTCCCATATGCTTTTGGACTGTTTCCTTGTATAGTGTTTTCCCCATTAACGCTGATGTGAAGTGGGCTAATGCTGCTTTTTAAATATTGATTCGTATGGTCATTTTAGCTTCTCCATAGGTAATGTGCTGAGCGTTTCACCTGCTTCTATTTGTGTAGCTTTTGTAGAAATTCAAAGTGATTCAGTGGTCTGCTCAGTGCCAGTTTCTGTGTTTATGCATGCTTTGGAGGTTTGTGCCCGTTCAGCTGGCATATGCAAAAAAAGCACTGAGCACTTTCACAAATGGTAAAACATTTGCCCTTTGCTGGATTGTTTTAATTATGTGGTATCCCCATATCTGCCTTGCTTCCCTGTTTTTCACTTTTGATTCTTTGTCTTCCCACTTCATCTCGGGACTCATTTTGCTCAGGTTGTGTAGAATAACCTAGACTGAGAGGTCAGATGGTTCCCTTCTGTGGCCATTTTTTTGTCAAGAGCGATGTTACACTATGTTTTCTCTAGTTGTCTCCAATCCTGTGCATTCCTACTATTCTCGATTACTTGTGTCTGAGTGCATTTGTTTGATGATTGGCACCTTTTATCTATTTTTAAAGCTTGTAGTACTCACATTGTGTAGATATTTTGGTTATAGTTGAGCCATACATATTTTTTGATGTGTCTGTGTACTCCTAACTACTTTTTTATTTTTTCTGCCAAAAAAATAGAAACAGACACTTCAAAATTGTAACTTTTTAATTTTACTCCAAATTCTTGTGTTTTGAAAAACTCAATTTTTAAATTTTTTTTCCGCAATATTTCTTAAATATTTCTGGTTTGTCTCATGTCATTTGCCCTGCTAGAGCTTATTGAAGAAAGGTGAGAAGGCTATAAATATGGGATATTTACACATTTTCAAGGTGTGTGTGTCAATTTCACAGTAAGCATCCACAAAAAAAAGTGTTTCCAAGCATCTCAGCTGATAATGGTCACCTGTCCTTTCAGACAGAGTATTAAGCAGCTGACACTGCTCTTGATCTGCCTGTTGTCTTCAACTGATTCTGTAATACTGACATATCCAAGGAAGTACGTTGCATTTGTGTGGCTTATCAGGCCCTATTGGCTACAGAAATTGGTGGGCCTTATCTCTTTCAGACCAATGAAGAACCTCTGTTTCTTTCAACCTTAGGTTTAAACATTGGAGACAGTAGATAATTTTTTTGCACCCTTGTACCTGAGTATATGTCCTATATACATCAGTGTGGCCATTAATGTTGCTGTCCACCTGTCTTCTTCACATCTTACAAATTGATTCACCAGCAGCCTTATCCGTCAATCAAAATTTTTAGAAATAATTTCAATTTGAGAGTCCATTCATGGTACATTCTTCATTTTAAGTAGCTGCCAAGTCATTAGCCTAACATTAAGTTTTGACTCCATAAAGCCTAATTAAATGATTTAGAGTTTCTCAAAGATAGCTTCAGATGAGGTTCCTCTAACAAAACTGCTTTATTGAAGTTCTACCTAAAACATTTTCTCCTATTAAAATCTCAGACCCTGCTGTCTGTGGTCTTGCTGTTGTATAATCTCTGATGATGATTTAAAGGTGAGCTGTTATAAAGCATTGCCCAGCACACTTAAGGTGTCCTTAAATTTTAGTTTAGATTAAATAAGTTAGTTTAAGACATACTATCAGGTTGAATTGCATAAAAAGAGGAAACATTGAGCAGTGTAGCTACAGATAAATCCTCTCTAAGCATTTATTAATGCCAAAGATGATCTTTGGATATTTCAAATAATTATCAATATTCTCCATCATTAAGGGTGCTACATATAGAGTAACTTGACAGCTTGGGTAACAAGGTGCCAGAACAGTTCCTGGAAGATAGCAGGGTAAAAAAAGGTTAACTGCCACGACTTGAGTTATGAATATGAAAATATTTGACATCTAATTATGCTGTTTGTTGAAAGAAGTTGCGAAATAGCAAGACAAGGTGCACTGGACTATAAGGCGCACTTCTGGGTTCAGACCAAAATTTTAGTCAAAAGGATGCGTCTTATAGTCATGAAATTACTGTACTTTTAAACATTGCAGCTTATTTGAATGGAATGCATGCTGTGCAATAATGTCCTCATTGTGACTGGCAAAAAAAAACATTTTAGTGAGATGGTTTGCTTTGCCAAGGGTGTTGAGAATATGTACAATAATCATTCAGTTGCAAATGAAATTGCTTTTGTGGCCCTTTCTATCATTGGCACTTGACTGATATGAATAATAGTGGTTTATAAATTATAATCTCTGTCCTGTACTGATACTTGGATGGCATCTGGTAGTCAGATACACAGCCTATCACCTTCCGCAGCAATACTTAGTCCTTTTGGCAAACCTGCTGAGCTTTTCTACTGATTACTGAAATATCAGCTCTCAGGGTTTAAGAGAAATTCATTGAGGGGGTAAACTCCCGAGTTCCTTTGCATTACTACCGCAGTAATTTAGGATTGGGTGGCAGAGCTGCACAAGATATGGACCTATTAGCATCTCCTACAAAACTTCTGAATGTAACAGTAACCAATTACTCTTGATTAACTGGAGAAGAGTTGCATTTAGAAAAACAAAAGGGGTAAAAAAGACCAGTGGACACAAAGACCAGTCAGATCTGGTAGGTGGAGATCTAAGTTTAAAGTAGATCTGCCATTTGGTTTTCATTATTTCTTTTACCATAACCCTTCTGTTGGAGAAGCTAACTTGCCTAAAGTGCTTAATAAGACTGACAAATAAAAATTAAAAAAAAAAAAGGAAAATAATTCAAAGTTATTAATAGGGAAACATAGGAAGAAACATAGATGAAAATGTAGAGGTGTTAAGAGACTTCAGGGGTGTTTGTGTTATTTCGGTCCAAGAAAAGGTAGAAACTTGAAAAAATTCTTGGGCAATTCACTAGTGAAGGTGGGACAGGTGAGTTCTGATTCTGCACAAGCACATGGCATTTGCAAATCTAAACGGCTTGAAAAATTTAATTGACTTGCCTTATTTGCCAATATTACTGAAAAAGGCCTGGTTTTTATGTGCATTTATAGTATTAAGTGTTGTAAATGCAGACATGGAATTACATGCATAGGCAAGGTTAATTCTTATTAAAATCTGACCTTTGAAATACACAAGAAGAAAGATTAATAAAATGAAGAAATGTCTTGACATAGAGTGGGTATTTGGACAGGTATTCCTTTTGCCATACATCTATGAATGTGAGTTATATGCTTTTATGTTCTCTTTTTCACATCTCAAATAAACCCAAATACCCTCAACAAAAAACCCCATAAGAAAACAAACAAAGAAAAAACATCACCAAAAATACACAGAAGGGGAAAAAGTATTCAAATAAAGCTATTTTAGTTGAGTAAAGAGATCGAGTTCATCCACTGCTTTGAACTTAGAAGTCCTACTGATTGCAATCACTGCTGTGCTAGCACAGTGTAAAACATAGTATAACTGTATACAACTGGATTTTTGTATCTGCAGAATTACACAATCAACACTTTTAAAAGAGGGACTAAACTTTCTGAGGTCAATCCTTCCCTGACATTATTTTTTATAAGGTAAGAAATAAATAATGCTCATATTATTGAACTCGTTTTTGTTTCTATGTAGTTAGTAAACCAAACATTTTTAATGGTTGTCTTCCTCTTCACAAGTGTTCTTATGTTACTTGCAAATTTCTGCTCAGGTATACTGCACGAGCATTCATTTGTGCTTATGTAAAAATCTGAAAGAAGTTTCTCATTGAAGAATGCTGTCTCTGGATTAGTTTTAAGATTAATATTAACTGTTGAGCAGCAGATGTCCTGAAAAGGGCACAGAGACCAACTATTCACAGCTATGCCTGGTCAGAGGATGGGACCAAACAAGGGTAAACTGAGTAGAGGAAGTTCCAAATGGATATGATGGGGGTGGTGGAAATAAATAAAGTGATAATTAAGCAGTGGTACAGGTTGCACAGAAAACCTCCACAAATTGTCTTTGTACTAGAGCAATTTCAAGCCTCAGATAGAGAGAACTCTGAGCAACCTGGTCTAAACTCAGAACTGACCATGTTATGAGTAAAGGTGGCAAAAAAGACCTCTTGATGTCCTATCCAGGCTGAGTGGTTTGGGAATAATTCTATGCGCCTAGGATGTAAGACCATCAACTTGACCACTTCTACAAGAATTATTCTGAGGTGTTGGTAGCCACAGGAAATGGGATTGGTAGATGGAGAAAGAGAGAAAAAAGCATGTGAAGTTACAGCCTAAGGTAAAAATAGATACAAGAAAAGATGTTCAGTATAAGTTTCCACTGATCCCTAATTGCTCCTATCTCTGTTCTAGTAAGCTAATTTATACTGTTTGTTCAGAAGATCTCCCTGAAATCCCTTGGAGTAAAAATAACAGTCCAAGGATGGGCTATGTTGTGGTAGAGAGATCTCCATACACAATGTTTGTATAGAGGGTGTAAACTTCTGTAAACAGAAGTTTAGAGATTCATAGTAGAGAGTGAAGAGGTTAGAGGGTGGTGTTTCCATCATGCTCCCCCCCTCTCACTTTCCCCATTTGTTTGCCTGCTTTGGATAGAAAAAGCTCCGCTGTGGCAGATAAATGACATATTTGGGAAAACACACGAGTAAAAACGTGCATATTCTATTCAAGAAAACTTTTAAAGTCTTTAAACTCTTCAGCACCTTTCAGCCTACCAACCTGTTTTCTACCTGATAATAACTTGTTCCAAGTTGAATTATCATGGTTGACTGCATCCTTTGGATTAGAAAAGTGGATCTTAGAAGTACTTATGCAGTATTTCTTGATTATTCACAAGTTAGCTCTTGATGGAAGTAGGCTTCTGCAAAACACCCAGTTCACCCCTAAGCACAGTAAAAGCTTTGAACCATGCTTCAGGAAATTGACCTTCACAAATTATCACCTTCAAACTGTTGCTATATCACTGAAGTGAGTTTTTTGCAGAATGTTATGATAAACAGATAGATTACTGGGTGATACTCTGTCAACACCGTTGATAAGGACTCATCACAGAGGCATACCTAAAGAAATTATTTTGAAAATTAATACCTAAGAGTAACAACAGCAAAAAATAATTTGTTCATTGTGTATCAGTTTTTACTGTCAGCATATATCCTCTTATATATAGGAATATTAATAAAACAATAAAAAGGAGTAATGCTTTATATTTATGGACAGTTACAGAAAAATGCTTGCAAAAATTTTTTTTCTCTATTACTACTATCTGCATTTTATTACTATTACTGTTGTTACTGGTAGCAGTATTAATTAAGTAGTCCCTAAAGACAAGATTTTGATACAAAACACCATTCTATTGGGAAATGTACAACTAAAAGATAGAAATAAAATTATCAGTCCTTTCTTCCTACTAAAGTACCATGATGCTTAAGGACATTTCAATAACTTTGGCATGACCTCTTCAAGAATCGTAATCAATGTTTAAAATGGGCTTCAGAAAAGCTTGTTGAAATTGTTAGAATTGTTGCAGTGGAGAGAGGGAGACAATAGTCTTGGTGAGTGGGCTGTTGTTGCAGTAAAATAGTCCAAGCTCACTCAGACAGGTATGAGTAGGCAGTTAAGAAATTTTAATCAAGAAATTTAGGTATGTAAAATATTTAATAAGTACACATGAATTAGTGGTCAATTTGCTACTAAGTTTTCATGAAAACTTAACCAAATGCATCTCATATGTCACATGCATACAAAAAATGACACCTACACATGGGTGTCTGGTCAGGTGAGGGAGCTCTCAACCTCAAGAGGTAGTCTTGAGAGGTGTCCCTGCTTGAGGGAAGATCACCTGGGCACAGAGAGATGCTGCAGAGGAAGAGCTCAATGTGCCCTGATGGCTGCAAATATTTATAGTGTAAAGTGGCCATCAACACCTGTAGTCACATTTTCTGCTGTGTTCATGCAGTTTTGGCCAGTAATCAGCACTGTTCCCAGCAAACTACTCTTTGGGGAGTCAGGTGCTGAATTGTCATGGACATCCATCTGTGTATTTCACTATCCTAGATGTATTGAGAATGGTAGACTCCTTGACGGCTGTAAATGTTACTTGGTCTGACCCTTTCCCCTCTGTCCATACCTAGCTGGCAGGGATCCAGTTTCCCCCCGCCCCCTTCCTGACCCTAGAAAAGAACCGTGTCCTCTGACCTCACCCTCTTTCTCCCTGGAATCCCTCCAGAAATAAACCTTGGAATTTCTCCGGGAGGAGAGAGCCTCTTTTATATCTTTTACCCTTGTTCATGCTGGGATCTCAGGCTTTCCCCTGCTACTGAGCTAGCTGGGGAGTGGGGGGAAGCCTCAGCTAGATCAGCATCCACCCATAATTGGATCCCCTCCATCTGGCCTTCTTGGTGGTGAGGTTCCCTCGCAACATGTCATTGCCACTGCCCCTGGAAAGTATAGAATCCAGTGTATTAATACATGTTTGCGTAAGGTGAGAATGCCCAAACCTAAGGGGACTAGGTTTGACACTGTCCCTTGCAGCACTGTGGATCTGTTGCATCATTTGCAATGCTCTGGTGCAGAGTCTGGGGACCCCTTTGCGGGGGCTGGCCTTTGATGGGCCATGAAACCCCTCCTCTGTCCTTCACGTGGATGCAGCTTTTCCTGGAGTTAAGGAGTTTCACCACTGAGCTGGTCTACACAGCAGAGGATGGGTGTTAACTGCCCGGGACCAGAGGTTTTTTCGCCACACATCAAAAAAACTCTCCCGACTACCCCCAGCTTTGGTGTGAGCATCTGTGTAAGCCTGGCAGTTGATAGCCCTGGGGCTGCGGTCTCCACAGCAAAGGTGGTAAGTTTGATCCAGGGCCTTAGTCTGGTGTGCTAGTCTTCTCTTTAGCTTTTATATAGTTTTTCTATAATAGGAAAAAGTACTTGAAGGTATTAAAGTCGTAAATTAAGCATTTCAGCCTCCAAGAGTTATGGGCCTGCAATTAATTGTAAGAAGTTTTCTCTGTCTACTTAGGCAATGAAAGACTCTCCAGCTGACTGACTTGACTGCTTTGGCATTAAGATCCTGCAGTAATCTGAAGCAATTAAATTTAGTACCACATTAGGCAAAAACAGTGTCAGACTTAGACACCTCTGTGGTGCACGCAGAATGGGACCGTCAGTCAAACTTTTTAAGAGAAGCCCTTTCACTGAGACATGGAGTGCAGAAAGGAACCCCTTGCTACTTAGGTTCCTCCTTAGAGAGGAGCCAAGGTACATCTCAATCCAAACTTAGCCCCAGACATAGCTAGTGGTTTAGGTCTAAATGGTCATACAGCTGTAATACAACCCTTGTACTGATATGTCCAACAGGATTAAGAATTACAAACCCTGTATATATATATATATATAATCTTTTTTTTTGATCATTACAATCATGCTAGTGATTAGACAAAAAATACTTCCATCAGAATTACTTACCATACAGTATAGGTGCCTATAATCTACTAGACTGCACAATTTTTGGAGCACTGTTATAGCCCTCCGACTAGCAAAAACAATTATTGAGTAGAGACTGATGTTAATCAAATATACCAAGTACCATGGGCAAATCTCTTTGAAGTCCTCAGTTGGAAAAAGTGGGATTAGGGTTGTACAGCATGATGTAATTGACTGTCAGTCATAGATATTTTTAGACTGTGTGTTGCCAGGCTTATTCAGCAAAATATACTTTTTTTTCAGAAAAAAGAGTAGTCAGCTCTTTGGTTTTTTCTGTTCAAACTTCTAACTCTCTGTATGCAGGGCCTTGCATGGCCTTGCACTGGATCCAATAGTCGGTCAAGAAGATGTCAGCATTCTTTAGCATGAAAACCAGCAAATTCCTCTTTGCTCGGTCTCATCACTGATAAGCAGACCCTACTTGATCAATGCATCTCTGAACAGCAGGCCCTCCTTGCTCAGTTCATCACTGACAGCATGTAAATATGACTAAGTTGAATCTGCTGTATCTGTTCTTAGGCAGAGCATCCTGCTGCAGGCTGATATTTGAGGTAGAAGTGTCAATTTTTAAAATATTAAGATATTCTTATCTCACTTTTAAGGGATTGCCTAAGCAACATTTTTAACAATGTACCTGACATACGTCATTAGCATTTGTTCTTCATTTTTAGTGAAGAAGACTTCAAAGAACTTTCTTTCTTTCTTTTCTTCCTTTGTATTATGAACTGGATACCTCAGGATGCCAGGCTATGTGCAGCAGAACAACCTTGCACTAGCCTGGTCATTGTAGTTATGATGATAAACTTTTTAGGGTATCATCTGGTACTCTGGATTTCCCGTGCAGATCTTGTGTGCAGATAAACAGAATGCTGAGACTGAAACTGTATCAACATGTTGGAGGTTGGGTTTTTGCCTTCTCCTCTCTGTGGAATTTTCCCCATTGTGATGTTAAGAAAACTTGTTGGCTACACCTTAGAACAGGTGGCTAGAGACAAAACCGGGGGTGGTGGGGAAAGGAGATGGGGAGTAGCTGGGCTTTCTCACTCACTCTCTCACCCATGGGGCCAGAGGAAGACGTCCGGAGCTGCTACCTACAACCCTCTGCCATCCAAACACCGGGAGCTACTTTGACTCCTGTCGGACACCCCCCCACTGCTGCCTGCCGGCTTCAGCCTGCTACCTCCGAGCATGCAGCCGAGTGCCGTGACCCACACGGTGAGCGGGGAAGTCCTTCCCCCATCCTTCTCCCACCTGGGCTGCCACCGCCATCATCCCAGCCCTCAGCAGCTGCGCAGGACCCGCCCTGCCCACACCACCGCTACGGAGTGCAGGGAGAGGATGTCTGCGGCCAAAAAGGACTGGAACTGAGTTCTGTTTTGTCATTAATTTTCATAGCTGTTGTTGTTTTTGTTTATCTTGTAGATATATTAGTAACGAACTGCTATTCCTAACCCCCATATCTTTGCCTGAGAGCCCCTTAATTTCAAAATTATAACCAATTGGAGGGAGGGGGATTTTCACTCTCCATCTCAGGGAGGGATTCCTGTCCTTCTTGGCAAATACCTGTCTTTCAAACTAGGACACTCCCATACAGAATCCACCAGAATTCACCATGCAGTTCCTTCAGTGTAGCAAATGGCATCGATAACTGCAGTGCAAAAGGCAACTCCTAAATGTGCTTTATTTCAAACCCTGTCTTAGGTGTGACAGGCTTATGTCTGTGCCAGGAAAATATTTGGGAAAATATTTAAGGATTTGTTCCTTAAGGAACCAGTGAAGGACTTAACCCTGCCTTTCCTCTTGATTTGATAATCACCATACATGTTAGCAGGGAATAACACTTATTATACAGACTGAAACCTTTTGTTTTTGTTGTTCTTGTATGGGGGATTTAATTTTCTGTTATGGTCCCTCCCCTCTTTGGCTGGCTGTCGTGGTACACTCCCACTTCTGACATCAAAGATGTGCCAGAGTGAGGCTGGGGGGGAGGGAAAGTTATCAGATTCTTAAAGTGAAATTAGATGCAAACAAGATCGATACTACACCTGTAAACCATTTTGATAAGAAGAAAAAAAAAGCCCCTAAGAGAGACAATTAAAAAGGCAGAAGCAAAGGAAGGAAAAGGGAGAAAAGAGCTGGAGACAGAGACAAAGGGTGCTACTACCATGGCTCTGGTGATGTCCCGTCAATGTTTTGGTTGGCAGGTGGTGTGCAGGCACTGTGAGTGTGACTCTGGGACAACGGTGTGACTCGCTGTGCTCAGTGAACAGAGTGGCTTCCGTGATCAATCAGCACGGAACACTGAGGAGGCTTGATTTATAAAAGGAAATGGAACAGTAGTGAGGTTTCCTCCTCAAGGAAATTTACAGTGACAGTACAAACACTCTTGTGTGTGTCATCAAAGCAAATAACCTCATTCTTGTACATTGGGCTAAAAAAACTTCCTGCAGACTGGAGAAAATCCAAAAATATGCATTTATTGAACAAATTCCTCTATGTTTTCAACTCTGTTTCTGCTATGCAGGACATTTCTAAAGTTGAGTGGGGGTGAGGAAGTGAGTTTTGCCTATGTAAGTGTACTGGTTTTGCAGTAGACAAATTTATAGAGAGTGTAGTCAAACTTAATGTACCAGTACCATATTAAAAAATGATCTTTAAATAATATATGCGCCATGAGTAACTAACTCATGCTGTATATGTATATGTATATATATGCATACATATACATAAACATACATAGCATATATAGTATATATAATGTATATATAAATATGCAGGTAGATGTATATATGTGTATATATAAATATAGGTGTATATATAAATGTATATACAGGTGCATAAAGAGATGTATATGTATGTGTATATGTGTGTTTATTTATATATTTATAGATTGTTGTCCATTAAGATCCTATTAAAAACCTACATAAGAAGAAGATATAGAAAAGAGAGGAAACCCATTCACGTCATATTCTTCTATGTCCAGCAGAGGTAGGTCATGGACTGTGGGGCTGTGTGGGGCTTGTGCCGAGGTTTCTGTCTGTGCTACCCCTGCCTCATCCATGCTTCCTTCCTGATCCTGTGGTTATTCTGGGTATTCAAATGGTTCTGGGACCATAAGTACAGCCTTCTTAACCACCTCTGTCTGGAGAAAGTCATTATAGCTCAGAAATATCGGAGCATCAGCTGTGCGACTGTGCATGGTATGTCCTGGCCTCTCTGCGCATTCTACAGGGGCTGGGATGTACTGGGCTGTATCCAGGAGAACCGGGCCATGGGCTCTAGGGCTGCGTGGGAGAAGTGTCTGCCTCCCTGCCTCTACTGCTCTGGCTTTTGCACCCATGTCTTCATCTACATTTTGTTCCTGCTCCTGTGGTTCTTCTACCTTGTCAAAGGGTTTCTGGACTACAAGCACAGCCTTCTTTACCACCTCACTATGCATGTGGTCAGCTGCATTCAAGAAGACTGGCACATCAGCTGTGGGACTGTGCATGGTATGTCCTGGCCTCTCTGTGCGTTCTGCTGGGGCTGGGATGTTCTGGGCTGTGTCCAGGAGAACTGGGCCATGGGCTCTGGGGCTGCATGGGACACGTGTCTGCCTCCCTGCCTCTGCTGCTCTGGCTTTTGCACCCATCTCTTCATCTACACTTTGTTCCTGCTCCCATGGTTCTTCTAGCTTGTCAAAGGGTTTCTGGACCACAAGCACAGCCTTCTTTACCACCTCAGTATGCATGTAGTCAGCTGCGTTCAAGAAGACCGGCATATCAGCTGTAGGACTGTGTATCTCATGTACACGGCTCTTTGTTCCTGCTGTAGTGGCTGTTACTTCACGTGACACATCCTTACTGGGTTCCACGTTCGGCACTTCCACAATCTGCTGGCTCGAACCCTGGATTTCAAGTGTAACTTTGTCCAGGACATCTCTCCTGATACACTCTGCTGTGTCCTGAAGATCCTTGCCATCAGCTGTTGCGTGCTTCTTCTCCACCTCTCCGGTGAGGGAGGTGGCTATGGAGGCTAAGGGTTGAGCCTTTAGTGCTCTCCGGACAAGGCTCAGCCATCTCTGCCGAGCGGGGATGTTGATCACTGCTGGTACAGGAGGGCTTTGTGCACTTTGTGCAGGTGTTTCTGCCATTATTGATTCCTCTGCATGTAGTTCCTGATCCTGCAGTTCTTCTGGGTATTCAAATGGTTTCTGGACCATAAGCATGGCCTTCTTAACCACCTCTGTCGGGATGTAGTCATTGTAGTCCAGGAATGCCGGTACCTCAGCTGTGCGACTGTGCATGGTATGTCCTGGCCTCTCCGTCCCTTCTGCTGAGGCAGTTGCCTTCATCCCCTCACCATAGCCTTGTTCCAGGTCCCCCTGTTCTTCGATATACTCCTCAGGTCCCCGTATCATAATTACAGCTTTTCTCACTAGCTCGTTTCTCATGTCCGGGGCTGTGTCCAGCAGAGCCAGGCCATCAGTTATGGGTCTGTGTGGGTCATGTGCCACACTCACTGCCCCTGCTGCACTGACTCTAACTGCCAGCGTTGAATCCATGCTGTGTGCCAGGTACTCCTGCTCTTCTGTCTGCTGTGTTCCCTGGATCACAACTGTAGTCTTGCTCAGGACCTCGCTGCTGATACACTGGGCTATGTCAGGCAGATCCTGTGCACAGGCTGTGGGCTGCTGCTGTTCCCGCTCTCCTCTCCTGTGCATTGCACTGAAGGTGCTGGGCAGAGTCCATGAGGCATTTTTGAAGACAGATGTCCGTCTCTCTCGAGCCAGGGCATCAATGATTGTGGGCGAAGGAGATCTGAAGGCTGGTCCTGCAGGTATTCCTGCTTCTGTTGCTTCCTTCAGGCTCAGTTGTCGGTCTGACTCTTCTTCTACCAGCTGCTGGCCAATTCCCTGTTTCACAGGGAGCCCCTCGTCCAGGCCCTCAGCCCTGATGGACTGGGCTGGCTCTGGCAGAACCTCTTTGCTGCCTATTGGGTGCTTCCTCTTTTGCTCTCCTGTGCCTTGGGCAGCAATTAAGGCCTTCTGTAGAATGCTCACTGCCTTTCTGTGCCACATCTGGCTCCCTTCACCCCGGTTGTCCAGGAACGTAGAAAAAGGGATGGTATAAGTAGAGGTCTGGTCTTGATCTGTTGCCTCCTCCCCTACAAGAGAGGGCTCTTTCTGAGTTGCTGGGGTGACAATGGCTGTGCCATCTCCTTCTTCATGGTCTTCATTCGAGGGACATTCCATGTCCTGAGATCCTTCTGGTCTGCCACGTGCTCCCTCATCTGTTCCCTCATCTGTGGGGCAACTGGGATCCTCCTTGGGACCAATGTGGGAGCCTTTGTTGTCCTGCAGGCCCAAGGAATTGACCCAATGATGGACAGGAGATGACCCAATGTCATCTGTCCCTTTGCCCAGCTCTGTGTCTACTACATCTTCTCACTCCTCTCCCTCAGACAGCTCTGGACCAATGGCGTCTTCACACTGCTGCTCCTCGGTCCAGGCCACAGGCTTACTGCTCCCAGCTGCTCCAGTTCCACCTGATGGTTTATGGTGCCCTCAGTGAACCTCCTACCTGTCACCTGTGGCTGCTGTGGTGTGGTGTAGCTAATCCTCCACATCAGGTTTGTGGTCCTGTCCCATCCAGTCTCAGGCTGTCCCAGTCTGTCATTGGCACTCACCTGCCCAGGTGTGACATCCAGAGCCCTACAGTGCCTCAGTGAGGAAGCCTGTTCTTGACTCTGTGGCTCCCTGTCCTCCAGGCCATCCTGCTGCTGTGGCGAGCCGTAGGCCCGAAAACTCCTGTCTGGCTCTTCTGAAGGCCTCCTCTTGAAGGACATGATGACCTCCTTCAAAACAGGCCCATGCCACAAGGGACTCTGGTGGCACTCAATGTGCACCAACAGCCCTGCCTGCTCCTGATGTGACACTTGTTGCTGCTGGTGGCCTGTCCCTGTGTCTGCATCCCTGCTTGGGGAAGCTGACACAGACATGGGGCCTGCCTAGGCTGGCTCTGCTGCCGGCCACTCCTCCTCCATGCTGGCCTGTGGCATCCTCTGCCACACCAGTCACTGTCACCCTGGAGAGCTGCTGCCTTGTGAGAGAGGTGCTCTCCTAGGGCTGGCACCCCAGGACTCTCCACTCCTTAAATACCCTCACTGTCTGGGCAGGGTCCTGCATCACAATGGCCTCTGTTTATTAAGGCCACCTCATCACCAAGGGCCACTGTCACACAGGGTCACTGTCACATAGGGCTACTGTCACAAATACCCATGCCCCAGCTTTGCCTTTCTCTTCTCTAATGCAATCTTAGAAAGACTATGAAGATTTAAATGGTATGCGAACAAGTTGAGATGGGAGGAACAGCTTTTGTGCTTTTTTGGATTTCAACTTTGCTATGCTTTGGCTGATCAAGAAGGATCCACATATATAACAGTCCAGAAATATAAGAAAGGGTAAAGGGGCAGGAGATGCTGTCTCTTAATTATGTGTTTGTCTGACAGACACTCCTCATCCACAAATGGGAGCTTAATAAGTTTTATTTGGGAAGCGAGAAATCCTCAGGCAAAATTGGAGATCATGACTATGTAACAAGACCTCTCTTCTGCCACATGCTCCCAGCTCTGGAAATCACATTTTCCTTTGGCCTTTCCAGCCACTTAAAAGGTTTTTCTCTAATTCTACCTGACATCCGTTCATTCAAAGTCGTGCCAGAATTCAGTGTCTCTTCTGCATTTCTGTAAAGGTGGTTGTAGGCTGTACTATGCACTGAGGCACACACAATACTGACCTTTGGAGGATTTTTAGAACTGGACATCACTCACTCCCTTTTTGGAATTCTGGAACTAGAAATTACTTGGGCTCAACCATATGGCTTTCAACTGGGGATACCTCTAATTAACTGGAATCCTTTTAATTCACTTTTGATATCTATGGCATTTTTCTTCAACACACTAAAGGGAGCACAAACTCTTCAGGTCACTACACTGTGATTTTTTTTTTCTCATTTGTCCTTCAGAATTTAAAAAGAAAGTCTAGGATCAAGACATGAAGGCACTGCCATGTTACAGAGCCATCTCTAAATGTTGGCAAAGCTGTGGAGGGAACAGGGGCTCATTCTGGGCGGAAGCTAAACAAATCATTTGGGTTGGTGCTTAAATAAAACAAAATATACAGTAATTTCACGACTATAAGGCACACCCTTTTGACTAAATTTTTTCACCAAAACCAAAAGTGCGCCTTATAGTCCGGTGTGCCTTATCTGATGGACAAAGTTGTGAAATTTGCCAAACTGGAAGTGCAAGCTGCAATGGGGGGGCGGTGCCGCGGGAGCGCTGAGTCGCGAGGGGGGGCGGGAGCAGGCGGCCACAGCCGGCAGGAACCACAAGGGGAGGGAGGGAACCAATGCTGGCCTGGGCCCAGGCGGAACAAGAAGCCAGGCAGCGCCAACAAGGGTGTGGGGGGAATGAGAAACCGGGCGGTGCCGGCCCTGACCCAGGTGAGGGGGAAACAAGAACCCGGGCAACCCTGGCCCAGGTGCAGAGGGAACGAGAAGTGCGAGCCCGAAACAGGCCGGCGGCGGCATCGAAGCAGCGGCGGCGAAGCCCTGGTGGCTGCCAAAAGGCAGTGCCGGCCGAACCCCTGCGGCCGCCAAAAAGCGGCTGCGGTGAAGCGGCGGCGGGGAAGTCCCTGTGGCCGCCGAAAAGTGGTGGTGGCGAAGCGGCGGCGGGGAAGTCCCTGCAGCTGCCGAATCGCGGCGGCGGAGAGGCTCCCGTGGCTGCCGCATCCCAGTGCCGCCCGAGCCCCCGCGGCCGCCGAATCGCAGCGCCGCCGGAGTCCCTTGCGGCTACTGAAAAGCGGCGGCAGGGAAGCCCCCATGGCGGCCGCATCCCGGCGCTAGCCAAGCCCCCATGGCCGCCATATCGCGGCGCCTCTGGAGCCCCTTGCGGCCACCAAAAAGCAGCAGCGGGGAAGCCCCCGCGGCCGCTGCATCCCGGCACTAGCCGAGCCCCCGCGGCCGCCACATCCCGGCGCTAGACGAGCCCCCGCGGCCGCTGAATTACGGTGCCACCGGAGCTCCAGCGGCTGCTGAGTCGCGGTGCCGCTGGAGCCCCCGCGGCCACCGAATCATGGCGCCGCCAGAGCCCCCGTGGCCGCCGAATTGTGGCGGTAGCAAAGCGGCGGTGGGGAAGCCCCTGCGGCCACCGCATCCCAGCGCTAGCCGAGCCCCTGCGGCCGCTGAGAAGCGGCGCCAGGGAAGCCCCTTGTGGCCACCAAATCGCGGCATCGGCCGAGCCCCTGTGGCCGCCGAATTGCGGTGCCGGCGGAGCCCCTTGCGGCCACTGAGAAGCAGCGACGGGGAAGCCCCCGCGGCCGCCGAAAAGCAGCGACAAGTGGCGCAGCTCCGGGCAAGCGGAGAGAAGCGGCGCGGCCACGGGGAAGCAACAGGAAGCGCTGCCGCCGCCGGCCGCAGGGAAGGTGGGACGCAGCACGGTCGCGTGGTGGGAGCCAGGTGCCGTGAGCCGTGCCAGCCAGCGCCGGGGGCGGGCGGGAATGCCGGGGCCTGCTGCACGGGGATGGCGCCGGGGGCTGCATTTAAAGTCTACACCGATCTTTGAAAACTGTTTGCAAATTGAGCACCTGCCAGCAATTCATTTCTTTGTTGTGCGCCGCGTGGCTCCTCGCTGAAAAAAAACAAGTGCGCCTTATAGTCTGGTGCGCCTTATAGTCCGGTGCACCTTATCTGATCTACAAAGTTGCAAAATGTGCCGGCTCCTGGGGGGTGCGCCTTATAGTCTAGTGAGCCTTATGGTTGTGAAATTACTGTACAACTCCTCCACATTTCATTGGAAACTGTGCTGGCCTTAGCTGTATTTTCAGCTCTTAGTCCATGTGCTAGGTTCACAAGGGTCACATGCTCAAGAGATTCTCTTTAAGCTCAGGGAAAAATGCAGGCCGTGGCAACTCAGCTGTTGACAAAATAAAAAAATCCTTAATTTTATCTTGAAACAAAAGGGACCAAAAAGTGAACTTTATTTTATGTAAAAGGTTTTGTGTAACTTAGGTCTGTTATTATGTAATATATTTTCTGTATTAGTCAACTGTGGTGAGCCAGAAAGATCGTTCAGAAGACATCGCGATGTACGAGGAGTTAGGGCACACCCTCTCCGTGACGTTAGCCAATCACAGCTGTACCAACTGTACTTAAGCCGGCGTTTGTCGGGTAATAAATGCACTTCACCATCCACCCCATGGGTGTCTGTGTGTGATTTGGCCCGTCAGGCATGTAAGGTGTTTGCCGACATGTCCCGTCTTGAGAACTGGGTCACTACGCCTCCACCTGCGAGGCAACATAGTGGTGCCGAAACCCAGGATCGCTCCCCAGTGTACAGGTGAGGGAAGGTCGCCTCTCGATGTTCAGGTGAGGGAACGTCGTCTACTGCCCCACGGGCGTAGGCGGATAGCCCCCTGACGTGCGAGCGTGGGCGGATAGCCCCCTGCTACACGGGCGCGGGCGATCGGGTGACGGGATTCACGCCGGTTCAGGAGGGACGGTCGGAGCGGCTGGACCAACTTCGACGGGGAGGATGCTCCCAGTGCCGTCGAGATGGAGGCGCTCAGCGAGGTAATAGGGGAATTACACAATCATTGGGGGATAAATGTTAAAAGAAAAGACTTGGAGTGCGCGGTTAAAGGGTTAATGGAATCGAGTGCAATAGGTCATCCTGTGGACGTGCCGCACTCGGGATATCGAGAGAAATGCCTCAAAGCACTCGCAAAAGATGTGATAATCACGGGATCAAATAAATGTTTAAAAAGTTGGGGGAAAGTCATGCGGGCTCTGGAAAGGGCTCTATCGGAACAAAAGATGTGGAAAGCAGCTCGAAGCTGTTTAAAGATCCCACCTAAAGTGCGGGTGGCCGCAGCCATCCAGACTGCGTCTGGCGATCGCGCGGGGTCGAAAACTAACAACCGCTCACGGCCCCAGTCCCTTATCTCAACCCCTAATCCAGCTACTAATCGGTCGCCAGACTGCGGGAAAGTATTTGAGCCTCAGGGCATTCTTAAAGAGCCGAGCCTTGAAGAAGTTTTTAAAAAAAATGCCACTGCCCCTTGCGTCACAAAATGGCGCTGGGGAAGAGGGAGAGGGGCGGGGCGAGAGGTCCGTTCCCGCCACAGGTATGCGCAATTGCGAACACCACGGGGAGGGCGCGGCCGGCAAGAGGGAGGAGACCCCAAGATCCAACCGGGGAGCTCACCCCAAAACACTCCCCTGGGAGGAGGAGAACTCCTCCAAAGAAGGGCAGAGAAGGGGAGGGGGAAGAAGAAGGTGGAGTTCGGGCAAAAGTCACCGGTGGCCAGAAGCTCCTTACCACTCCACTTCCGCCGACTCGGATAGCGAGTTCGGGTGGGCCGGACAGACATCACGGCATGAGCGGTGGGGAAAGCAAAGACATGCAAAACGATACACATCCAGTACAGAATCGGAATCCGATTCTGATGGAAATAATGCGCCAGCCGTTCCCATCGAACATACCGGCTCGTTTACACTGCGTGCAAACCAAGGGGGCCCACCGGAACCAGGAAGTGAAAGTCCCGGAGATCCGAAGTTTCATGTCAAAAGCCAAGGGTCCAATTTTAGAGGGCAGCAGCACAGAGGGACGTTTAAAACATTCAGGAAAAGAACACAGGCTATCCTGCCAATGTTACGTGGCCAGGGGTGGCTCCAGCTACATTTCACTCAGTGTCCACAGAGACAGGAGGGCTTCTCCCCGGTACGTGCCCTCGGGAAGTTCGGCAACTGCCTTGCCCATCTCAGAACCGAACTTGTCGGAACATGTGTGTGTGTTTTGCAGACCTTGCCAGGTCGATATTCACCTTGGTAACTCGTTCTCCAGCCTCATCAGTACAGCAAGGACATGTTAGCAGTTTTAAGCGTATGAGGAAGTTTACACCACAACGTTTGCTAATGATATTTGTGTACATTGCACTGGCATCGTATATTGTTAACCATTCAGAGAACTTAGGGATGTTGCTTCCTTTAACATCATAAATTTGAGGAACCAAAAATTGAGTGATTTAGTTTGGTGAAAAGTATTTTATTGTTAAATTGAAATTGTGTGATTTTCTAAAATACTTATCCCTTACTGCTTTTCAAAATTTAGTAAAAGTTGAGTTTTAAAATGTAATAGGAGAAAACATTTTGCCTAGTCTAATATCTCAGCCCTGGCCAGGTTGGAATATTAGCTAAGCAAAGAACGTTTGCCATTGAAACCTTCTCAGTCTCTTTCAATTGTGGCCAGATTGGAATTGGCTGACAAGGGGAGAAAACTATAAAGTTCAGATATTTCTGAATTAAAATTGAAAACAAGTAATTTGGACGGGTTGATTCGGCCTTGCAAGGGCTAGAACCTTTTCCTTTGAAGGGAACGCAGAGAATCTTGTCCGGAAAGGATTCTCCTGGGTTGTCATTTGAAAGGAAGGTTCTCGAGCAATATTAAACACTAAGATGAGATTGTAAAATATCGGGAATTGTGGTTTTCACCAAACTAAGGTAATTCAAAATACATGTTTTCCTCTGTTGTGGTTTCAAAAAAAAAAAACAAAAAAAAACAAAAAAAACAAAAAAAACAAAAAAAAAAACAGAGAGGGAGTGAAAGATGCTGAAGCAATGAGAGAACAAACCTCAGAGGAAGAGAGAGCAGAAAAGTTAGAGGAGACCCTGAGGATGGAGTAAGGATCTGAAGGACTGGTACATGCAGTTGCTGTTACTGTTGTGGAAGAAGAAAGGGTGGTGAGCAGCATTGAGGAGAGATCACCATCATGGATATCTGCTGCTCTGACAGAGTGCATTGAGCAGGCAAGAGAAGAGGAAGAGAAAGAAATTCAGAAAGCAGCTGAACTGGGTGTCACTGTGGAGGATGCAGTGGTAGCTGCTAAGACAGTGCCAGAGACCAGAAAGGATGTAAGTGATGACGCCACAGCAAGTGAACTGGAGCTAACCTCTGAAGCAGTGACTGCTCTGGAGACAGCAGAAGCTTCCTGTGCTGAAGAAACAATGGAAGCATCCCTTGCTGAAGAGACAACTGAGATGGTTTCTGCTGTTTCACAGTTGTTAGAAACCCCAGATACCACAGAGGAAGCTACACCAGTTCAAGAAGTAGAGGCCACTGAACAAAATTTGAAAGAATTGGACAAACAGACACAAAAGGTTCTTCATGAAGTTGCTGAAAGAGTCAAGTCAGATGTAACACAGCTGGTTAGTGAAAGAGCTGTAGCAGAAACTGTAATTACAACAGCACAGGGACTTGAGTCAGAAGTGAAAGGTGGTGCTAAAGATGGGAGCATTGTAGACCAGGAAACTGTTCTGCTTGAACAGTCCTTGGAAAATGAACACAAAGAAGATGGCCCCCAGCAAAGTGCAGAGAGCATTCAGGGCCAAAACAGAGTTGAAGATATTGTTTTACCTACAGGATCAGAGAAAAGTGAAATACCTTCTGTGATGGAAAAAAGCACGGAAAGACATCAAGGATATGTTGAAGATCATAAAGAAGTAAATGAAGTGCAGAGGAGAGCAGAGGAAACTTTATCACATGCTGAAGAGTTTAACAGCATCAAAGCCATCACTCCCAAGGAAGAGCTGTCTGCAAAGCAGAAGCCTTCAGAACAAGAGAAACTGCCTGTAACAGAGTTGACACTGAATGGGACAAGAGATGATGCTGTGCTCAACGGAATAAAAAGCACAGAAGTCACTGTTCCTGAGGTTCTACTGCAGAGCAAGGAAAAAACTCCTGCCATTCCTTCAAAAACAGATGACTCAGAAGCAGATGCTGAGCAGAGTGTGAGTAATGGGTCTGACAGAGACTTTGCAGCAAAACATTCTTTGGCCATCACAGAACCACAATGCAGAGACAAAACAACTGAAGCTCCCTCCAAGAGTGACGAAGCAAAAGGTGGCAAAGTGGAAAGTGCTGTGCTCAAATGTGAAACGCAGCTGGAGAGCACTTCCATTGTTACCGAGGCTCCTATGCAGATTGAAGCACATGGGGCATCTAATTTAGCATCAACATGCCCAGAGATTGTTGAAAATGGAAGTGCTGTTATCACTGATATAAGTCCTAAGAAATGCGAAACACCCAGCAGCTTGGCTGGAGAAGAGACTGTGGGAAAAGGACAAGAACTTGTAGAAACCTTGAGCTGTCAAGGCTTTCAGAAAGAAGATAAGAAAAATGAGCAATTGCTGGAAGGAGCCAAAGAAGCATTTGAATATGGAAAACAGGAAGCTGTGAGGCATGATGAATGTTCAGCTGCTGTCCAGCAAGAGGAAGGCTCTGACTCAGCCTTTGCACAGGCTGAAAGCTTAGGGGCTCTGAAAACACCTGTGGCTGTCGCAGCTGCAGCAGGTGGAAAGCATGTCGTGGCAAAAACTGCGACACACACAGACGTGACAGCCAAAACTGCACAGCCCTTGGCAACCACACCAGAGCAAATGGTTTCTCAAGAGGTCCCAGTTTCTAATATTGACTGTTCAGGCTGTGGGACTGCAGAGCTTGATAGTGTGGAGGCAACCAAGCCTGGAGTAACTTGTACTTCTATGAATGGAGTATCAGAAGAGCAAGAGCAGCCCCAGAGCACGGAGTAAGCCGAACACAATGGTATTCCTTCCAGTCACAGTCTGTCTCCAAGCCACCCGGAATTTCAGAAGCATGTCGTTCAGTCTGTGATCATAGAGTCCCAGAGCACAGAAATTATATTGAATGCCATCCAGTCAGCTGTTCACAAGCTTGCAGAAACAGAAGAGTTGACTGCCCTTGAGTCAGAGCAGAGCATTAAGTCCATAGGGAAAAGCCCATCAGATACAATTGTACCTGAACTTCTGGGAAGTACTGGCAGGGACAGAGGGTTTTACCAATTCCATTCCCCGAGCGACCAAGTGCGCATACCAGCGACCGCACTGCCAGCATCAAATCAGTTCCCCAGGGGGGATGAGATAAATAGTCCTGCCCAGAGATGCTGAACCACCCGAGCACTAGAGAAAGGCCCACAAGTTACAGTTAAGAACAGACTAAAGGAGTGGGAACAAGGTAGGAAACTAGTGCTCACGGGGCAAGAGTACGTGGCAGTAAAAAAGGATGATGCCATCAAGTGGTGCCCATTAAAATCCATAAAGCCCATGCTACCTAATAATACTGATGAAACTAACGAGATCTCTGAGTTTCTTTTGACAGGTTTGCCGCCATGATCCATCTCGTCAGCCTCGTGTTTCATCTTCGTGCTTCGGCGTTCTGTCGTTGCCAAACCCCTTCATCGGCCAAGCAAAGAACTCGAAGACAAGTTCCAACATCACAGCCAAACACTCCGGCAATGAAATCAGTTCAATTCCCCTGTTTACCCAACAGCCCTAGTTTACCACCCATATGTTCACCCTAGTGAGACCAGTTGCAGTTGTTGTACCCGTGTTATTGTTCGGTCCCCGTTTCATTGTTAGACTGGATAAGTTATAACCAAGTTGTGATTGCATTTGGACGTTTAAAATAGTTCGCGAGTTGTTACTAACATGTTCCACGAGTTATTACTAACATCAGTTTAGTACAGTTACGAAGGCTTAACCGGTCATGGAGAGGGGGGAAATGTGGTGAGCCAGAAAGATCGTTCGGAAGACATCGCGATGTACGAGGAGTTAGGGCACACCCTCTCCGTGACGTTAGCCAATCACAGCTGTACCAACTGTACTTAAGCCGGCGTTTGCCGGCTAATAAATGCACTTCACCATCCACCCCATGGGTGTTCGTGTGTGATTTGGCCCATCAGGCATGTAAGGTGTTTGCCGACGTGTCCCGTCCTAAGAACTGGGTCGCTACACCTCCACCTGCGAGGCAACAGTCAACTAAATAAGATTTCCTGTGTAATATCAACTCTACTACAGCTGAGTGGATCAGTGGTGTAAATTATTCTCATAGACTTCATTAAATAAGCATAAGTGTCTCCCTCATTAACCAGCCCAGCACAGGGGGAGTGAATGTGGGACTCAGTCAAATACAGAGCATAAAATCCAGACAACTAGAAAAGAATTTTCAAGAAAGCAATGGGCTTCAGCTGGTTTCAACCATTTTCTCAGCTGCGTATCTTCCCACAGGCTGATGTCCCTCAGAGTTGTGAGGGTGAGTAGGCTACGGAGAAAAGTAATGGGAGTCACAGTTGTGTTGTATCTCAAGTGAATCTTGAAATTGCTATATTTTACTAAAAGTAATTTTTTAATTATGTTTCTTTGTACCAATCTGTAAAGTCAGAATATAATATGTACAATCAGAATGTAATATCAACTATCTTCAACTGTGTAAGGTTGATTTTAGTGATCACACTTTCCAATGTGGAATACCTTATAGAATCTGGTGAGAGAGTATTGGACTCTGGCATCTGCTCAGCTCTTCTGGTGGTATCTACCTTACCTTTCTACCAATCATATTCCTAACAGCTCTATGTATTGCTTTAAAAAATTAAATATCTTCCATTTATTGTGTATTTTTTTCAGCTTCAGGGAATCTGAGTAACACAGTGGAAGATGAGCTTCAATATTGCTAAATCTAACATAGTCTGAGTTCACATCTATAATTTGAAGCACTCATATATGGCATTTTTAACCATTAGAAATGTAATGAAAATTATCAAAGAAGTTTTTTGTGGACACAGTAATAGCATGGTATGTGATTCAGAAAAGTCATGTTAAAAAAAAACACCAACCAAAGAAAAAAACATCACCACCAAAACCCAGAAACCAAACAAAGAGTAAGAGTAAAGATTGATATTATGGATCCATACAAATGATCAAAGGCAAATCTCTTTCACTCAGTCTCCAGGAGTAACTGTGAGGGGTGTTCCCACTCAAGGGAAGAATCTCCACACGTAGAGTCAAAATCAGTTTCAGGTATATTATTCTTTGAAAGGTAGAAATACAAGAATTGTCTTGAGGTAAATTCAGATGGACAATATAAGTATCTGCTTTATTTGTTTGAGACTTTAGACAACTAAAAAAAATTCTTCAGGAAGTTTCTCAGTCCCACTTGGTCTTTGCATTCATGTTGTGGAGTATAACATGAATTGCAGCTATATTACTAGGATTTATATCGTGAGAAATGTAAAAAAAAAAAATATTTGCTATATTTCTAGAGTCTCCACATGGTTTTAAAGGAAGTTTATTGAAGACATTTGGAGTTGTTTTAGCGTGTTCTTCTTTTTTTCTAATTAATATAATACTGCAGCAACTTTTATAAATTAAGGTTTTTTTTCATATATTTCAACCTAAGAAATCAAAAATCTTGCTTTCTTGGCATTAGCTCAAAAAGAGGAAGCATACTAGAGGTTTTCAAATGCTATTTAGTGCAAGGGTATTGAATTCAAAATGTGATGGCTTTTCTTTTATTACCATTACTCAATCCCTCAGACAGTTGTCATTATATTTTTCTGGTGGTGTCTATACAGATTGTTTTAAGAGTACAAAGGAGGTAATCTGTACGTGTACATAGCAACAAGCAAAATTGGTCTCTGCACTCTCTTGGGTATGAAAAAGTTATTTCAATATTAAATTCCTTAAAATGCACCTCTATCTTTAGTCTCATAGAATCATAGAATCCCCTGAGTTTGGAGGGACCCACACAATCACTGAATCCAACAATTTCGCAGTCCTACACAAGTATCATGCCATGTGTCTCAGAAAGTTGTCTAAATTCTTCTTTATCTCTTTCAGACTTGGTGTTGCCACTGATCTGGGGAGGCTGTTCTGGTGTTCAAGCACCTCCTGGTGGAAGGGCATTTTTCCTTATATCCAGGCAAAACCTTCCCTGACACAACTTCAGGCCATTCCCTTGTGTCCTATCACAGGCCAACACAGAGTGAAAAGATCAGTGCTTGCAGCTTCACTTTTTGTCATGAGGAAGTTGCAGACTGCAATGTGGTATCCCCTCAATCTCTTCCACTCCAGGCTGAACAGACCAAGTGATGTCAGCCACTTCATGTTTCCTCTCGAGGCTCTTCACCGTCTTCATGGGTCACTCTTGAATAGCTAGTCTTTCTTATATCGTGGTCCCCAAAACTGTCCTTGGGATTCAAGGTGAGGTTGCCCTATTACAGAGCAGAGCGGGATAATCCTTTCCATTACCTGGCTGGCAATGTTAGCCTGGTGCTCCTCAGGACTTGGTTGGCTCTCCTAGCTCCTGCTGGCTCAGGTTCAACTTCCCTGCTCCCATGCTTTTTAGAGATGGTGTTTAAGAAGTGACCAGCACTGACATCTTCCAAAGTGTTTTCCCAGGATTTCACTAACTAGTTCCCGGAGCGATCTGAAGTCTGCTCTCCTTATTTCTATCAGTGAAGTTTTGCTGGGACTTTTCCTCCTACCACCAGAGATTTTAAACTATATTGCTTCATATTTGCTGTGGCCAAGACCATTTGTCACTTCACTTCCAAGACACTCTTAAAATACAACAAATCAAGAAGGATATCTTTCCTTGTGGGCTCCCTTAGTAATTGTGCTATGAAGTTAAGATCCACGTGTAGAAAGAATCTTCTCGACCTGTTTGCATCAGCTGTTTGATATTCCTATTACTTAATATTAGTTAATGTCTAGCAAGTTGAAGTCCTTGATATGTTCCTTTTATCCACTGGTGATCTAAAAACAAGAGCAACATCACAAACTTTGATATTGCTAAAAGATAAGCCTATGAAATAGCCAATGTTCCACAACAATCTGACATTGTTGATCGTCCATTTTAGGCTCTATCTACAGTTTTGCTTTGTTTCCCCATAAGAAATGTGTAATCATATGCTAAATTTATCCAACTGTTTTAGCCAAAATATTGAAATACATAACCACTAATTGCTACATTGCAAATAAATTAAAAAATATATGGTGTGATAGGTCAAACAGGTTTATGACACTCTCATATTTTTGTTTTAAAGTCTGTTTGCTGACTTGTGTTAAGGGGCAGTGTTTGGACCACACATAATGTCCATTTCTTATCTACATTGCTTTTTTAACCCTATTTCAATGATCTGAATTTATACTCTTTCCTGAATTTTAAGTTATTCCTCTCTGACACTGATTTTATTGCATTTTTCTAGGTGGGTTTTTTTTGTTGATGTTTTGTTTTCTGTTTTTTTGCTTTTACAACCTTCAGGAAATCAGACAAAATTTCAATTTGATTGTAGATGACATGACAACCTACTACTTTTCCACTTCAGTAAATTATTTCAGTAAAGGCAAATTAAGCATAATGGACCTACCAATTTTGTTATATTGGTCTTTTTTTAATAGAAAAAAAAAGAAGAAAGAGACATAAGCCAAAAAGAGTTACCTAAGGAAAACTGTGTTACACAGTTTTGAAGAGGTTGTACCCTTTCCTGTTGGATGTCGGATTTTTTTAATTTGTCGAAGTAGAAAGAGTAACTCAACACCTATACAACAGCACTCTGAAGCTGTGTACTCTAGCCAATGCATCTAAATTACAGTTTGAGGTTCACAAATGAATTGAGTTTTATTTGTTACTAATGAATAAAATATTCAGGCTTTCAGAAAACATGAAAAATGGGTTTACCTTTTCCACTTACATATACATGGACTTTTACTGTCAGTACATATGCAATATGCACCAAGACAGATTGTAAACTTTCTTCTTGTCTCTGGTAGGTGTTTTACCAGGACCTGAGAGTGCTGATATCGATCAGTAACTTCTCAGTAGTTTACATTTAGCCAGCAGAGAAAGACCAGAGGCCCTTTACAGGACACGCTCCACAAGAATTTTATTTCATGCAAACAGTTGTCAATCAGGATCCCCGGAGAAAAAGGGGAGATAGTCACATTTATAGGTTCAGGGGGGATTCAAAATACAACCAATAGAAAGTTATACAAAGAGCAGCATCCAATCTAAGTCAAAAGTTCTGAAGTGAACTGACCAATTACACAAACTAATTTCTAACCAATTATCTTCCAAGGTGTTAGGAGAGTGACCAAATTCTTAAGGAATTTGGCTCAGCCTTGGTATCTAGGAAACCTTATCTATTAAACTACATGCCAGGGGCCCAAAGCAGATGGTTTGGGGGGAATTGTATCACCCACAATTCCTCTCCCTGTATTTATTAAAAAGATCCTTTCTGCAACTTTCTTGACGCATTGAACAAAGCATGCAAACATAACTAACACAACAACAACTACAATCAAAATCCACAAAATTCCCCTGACCAAAGATGCAGCATATCCTGTCAGTCCCCATCAACCAAAAATTTTGTGGACCCAGTCGGGGGTGATTTCCATTTTCACATCCTTCACGAGTTTGTGCAGCTTTTGAATGTTGGTGTGGATGGATGTGGAGTGTGATGAGAGGTTGAAGCAGTACATCCCTTCAAAGTCCTAGCAGCTATGTCTGTGGGCAAGCATCAGGAAATCAATTGTGGCATGGTTTTGCAGGGAGGCATGTCTTGTGGTCTCTTCATGCTTCAAGAGATCACTCAGGGCAGCAGATGTAACGTTGGCCTGCTTACTAAGTCAGCACCCCAAATTATTAATTTCCCCAAAGGCTTTTGCTGCTGCTACCCAGGGCAGAAACAGGGAGACAGCAACTCTTTGGGGTTTGTTCCAATTGTACAATTTAGGGTCGCAACTTTCCTCATATTCAGTGTAGGATCTTTTTTCACATTTTGATTCACTATCTTTTTTCCAATTGGGCAACAGAGTGATGTTTGGGATGAGGGTAGAAGCTTGCCAAGGCTACAGGGTCCTCCCTGAAGGCGGGAGGGAATTCCGGCCCAAACTCAATCACCACAGATAAGAAACATTCCTCTGGGCAAAGTTTTGGGGTGGAGAGAGGATTCTTAAAGTGTGCGAGCAGTGTAATTGCACCAATCCAGGGAATTGTAAGCTTTGTTGATGGGTGAGATATCTTATCTGTATGTGGTTTTTTTTTAAATCAAAATAAGGAAAATTTTGTTTTGGGCGTCTAAAGCAAAATTTGTCACAAAATGTTGCCTTGGATGACCCCAGCAAATCCAATTCTTGAGGCTCCTCCTGCGCATTTGGCAACATTTTTGTCCACACATCCCAATTGTCTAGTGGATTGGGTTTCTTACCCGGGGTGCGAAGGAGTTCTGAGTTATAAACGGGGCAATCATCTGTTACCAAAGGGATTCCAACTAAACAGGTGGAAAGTGGGTTACCAGGGTTGTCAATGGATTAACACGGATTATCTTGTTTAAATGTTTTTGCTAAAGTCACCCAGACATTTTGTTGGGCTGTGGGCCGATCCAGCCGCAGGCATGCAGTGCGGTGAAAAGCATACAGACAGCAATGAGGGCAACACCAACAGAGAGACTTTTCATGCCTGGACAAGGGTGTGGCCTCTGATTGGAACATAAGCAAAATTTGTTAACTTTAAGTTGGGAGAGGAGGAATAGAGTTCCTTTGTCCCTATCCCCCCCCTTTTTTGACTTAACTCTAAGGATAGGGGAGTGGGTATAGGGTTAAGAGCTTACTAAGAGTCATAAGAAGGGAGCAATGGATTTTCAGCAGAATTAGCAGCATGTAAACATCTGTTGCCAGGCTAAGTCTGGCCTACGATTTGACAGAAACAGCAGAAGGCTATTTAGCTTTCTGTTTTGTCTGCTGTCGTGTGACAGGATGATGTATTTTCTGTTGTGTGGGAGCTCTGTGGCATCTCCTTCTCCGGGCCAAGCTGGTCTGGTTTTGAGGAGGTTCGGTGTTTGGCTCAGGAGAACTTTGGTTGGTATTTTTTGGTCTGATTTTTGCAGGACCTAGGTGTGGTTTTACATTTTTCCGTGGTAACCACCTGGGGCCTTGTAAGGGTCAATCTGAAGATTGCCTGATTCTGCCTCACAATCATCATCAGAGACTGAGACCCTGAGACCCCTACCACTCACTTTGGGCAGGAGCCACCGAGTCTGGCCAAGGTGGATGCTTGTTAATGGACTGGGTTCGGGTATGTGCTGTCACGTATGCTGTCGTCTAGCAGGTGCAGGCTGAACAGTACTTTCTGCAGCTGAGCAATAGGCCTCACACACAATAGCCCATAAATCTTCCCACCTTTTGGCCAGCGGTTCCTTGCCTTGAAATGGACTATAAAACTGTTACTCTCAGAAGAGACCTTTGAGACTTCTTTCTCCCCACAGATGGAAGACATCGATAGATGTTCCATCTGTTGGTAGCTATTCCCCTATACTCTCTCTCTGTCTCTGTCTATGTCTCTCTCCCTCTCTACTTTTTCATCTTTGTCTCTCTCCCTCTCACTATTACCTCAAAACTGAGTTGTTAACCCTCAATAAACTGCTTTGCTCCTTGCTGCTGAACAAAACCTTAGCCTCTTGCTGTTGTCTTTTGCACCCTGTGGTAGAACGGATCATCACGACCCCCACTCAGATTGTGCGGACCGGGACAGGCCTGAAGTCAGGGAAACACATGTGTATCCCCATCCCCAAGTGATCAGTTGAAAAGGTCCAGAAATTTAGTGGGTTTCTGGGTCTTTCACCAGCACTGGTGGTTTCTCCATGAGCTTAGCTTGGGTTGAATTTGCAAAGTGTCGGAGGATAGGAAGATCAGGCTCCAACACTGTGCAATTGAGGAAGTTGATGATATAGAGAGCTTTGCAGAGTCTTTCAACCAGAGACAAAATTTCTGTGTCTCTGTGCTGCTGGTTGAGGACTTTTTTGAGTGTTTGGTGGGTTCTTTCAACAGTGGATCATCCTGTGGGGTTTTCTGGAATGCCCCTAGTGTGTTCCATTCCCCACTTATTGAGGAACTTTTTTAGTTCTTGGGATTTGTAAGTGGGTCCATTGTCAGTTTTTATCTTTTTTGGAACTCCCAGAGTAGCAAATGCAGGAGGAACATGAGTGGCCTTGTCTCCTGCATGAGCTGATGCAAAAATTGCTCCAGAAATGCTTCAACTGACACATGTACATATTTTGACTTCCCAAAGGATGGGAAATGTGTCACGTCAGTCTGCCACAGTTGGCAGCTGTTCAGACCTCTGGGATTGACTCCTGTACCCATAGAGGGTATCCGGTAATTTTGGCAATTTGGGCATGATGTTACAATAGCTTTTGCCTGATCTTTTGAGAGTTTGAACATTCTGATGAGAGCAGGTACATTTTGGTGAAAGAAAGCATGCAACAGCTTTGCCTGGTCAAATATGTCAGGAACATTTGCAGATTGGGCTGGCATGGCCAGTGCATCTGCTTTCCAGTTTCCTTCTGTGATGAAACCAGGGAGATCAGTGTGTGATCTTACATGCCTAACATGGTAGGATTGTTTTCTGCTAGAAATCAATTGAGTCAATTCAGAAATTGATTGGTGTAATTTGGGATTGGAAACATCTTGGACGAAAGCATGTTTTGCTCTCATGGCTATACCAGCAACATAGGCAGAATCTGTGACCAGATTAATGGGTTCATCTTTGAATTTCAAAGGCTCTGGCAACAGCTGCCACCTTGGCAATTTGTGGGGACCCGTCCACTATTTGGACATCAGATTCCCATTTCTGGGTTTTTGTGTCTTTCCAAGTCATCACCGATTTGTGAGAGGAGCCTGAGCCGTCTGTGAAAACTGTCAGAGCCTTGAGGAGTGCTCTGCTTTGGACTAACTTTGGGACTAAATGAAAAACTGCATTTCGATTGAAAAGTTTGTGTTTTGGTAAATGGATGGAAATTTGACCTGTGTAGCTATCTAGGTCAAACTGGTGACTTTCATTGGTTTGGAGCAAGTGCTCCAGATCTCCAGTGGTGAGTGGCAGATAAATGCAGGCAAACTCACACTCTGCAAGAGAGTGAAGGTGAGTTCTGGCTTTTCTGATCAGATGTGCCATGATTTCTTGAAATGTGGTAATTGTCTTTGTGAACTGGTTGCTTGTGAAAACCCGTTAAGGTTCAACAGAGGGTCGGTGAATAGAGAGTCCCATTGGAAAATCAGTCCATGGAAACGAGGGTCCTTTCCCAGGAAGGCAAACTGGAAAGACAGGGTGGGCTCGTAACGATGGGCTTGATGAGACAACAGGGCATCCTTGGACCTTGGTGATGGCTTCTCTGGCTTCAGGTGTGATGGTGCGTGGAGAGTCCAGGTCCTCGTTGCCACAGAGGAGGTTAAACAGGGGAGCGAAGTCTTCAGTTGTGACTCCCAGAAGGGGGCATATCCAGTTGATGGATCCACACAGGTTGTGTAGGTCTCTCAGGGTTTTTGGGTCATCTATAATGGTGAGCTGCTGGAATGATGGTTCTTTCACGGATCTGGAGTCCAAGGTATTTCTACTTTGTCTTCTCGAATTTCAAATCCTGCTTTTTGGATGGTTTCAATGGTGGAAGTGTCTGCTTTGTCAAGGTACTTCTTATCTGATGCATTAATCAGGATGTTGTCCATGCAGTGGTATATGATTGCATCTGAGAATTCTTCTCGGACAGGAGAGAGGATGTGAGACACATATCATTGGCATATGGTGGGGGAATTTTTGAGTCCTTGAGGGAGGAAAAGCCAGTGGTACCTTTTGAGGTACTACTCTCTGTTAAGAAAGGGAACAGAGAAGGTGAAATGTTATGCATCTTGAGGGTGCAGTGGGATGCTGAAGTGTTGCCTTCGTTGGAGGAGAAACGAAGGCAAGTGGCGACCTGGTTAGAGTGGGCCACAGCGAACACACACACATACACTTTTACAATCCCAGTCGCCGGACAAATCACTCACTACACTGATACAGTCAACGGTGAAATGCGTTTATTTCTCGGCAAACACGGGCTTAAGTAACTTCGATACAGCTGTGATTGGCTAACGCCATGGAGAGGGCGGGGCCTAACTCCTCGTGCATAACGATGTCTTCTGAACGATCTTTCTGGCTCACCACATTTCCCCCCTCTCCATGACCGATTAAGCCTTCGCAGCTGTGCTAAACTGATGTTAGTAACAACTCGTGAAACATATTAGTAACAACACGCGAACTATTTTAAATGTCTAAATGCAATCGCAACTTGGTTATAACTTATTCAGTTAACAATGAAACGGGGACCGAACATTAACACGGGTACAACAACTGCAACTGGTCCTACTAGGGTGAACACATGGGTGGTAAACAGGGCTGTTGGGTAAACAGGGGAATTGAACTGATTTCATTGCCAGAGCTTTTGGTCGTGATGTTGGAACTTGTCTTCGAGTACTTTGCTTGGCCAATGAAGCGGGTTTGGCAACAACAGGACACCGAAGCACGAAGATGGAACACGAGGCTGATGAAATGGATCACGGCAGCGAACCTGTCAAAAGAAACTCAGAGATCTCATTAGTTTCATCGGCTTCGTTAAACAGCACGGGCTTTATGGATTTTAATGGTACCACTTGATGACATCATCATTTTTTTACTGCTGTGTACCCTCTGCCCGTTACAACTAGCTTCCATAGTTTCTTTAGCACAGGAAGCTTCTGCTGTCGCCAGAGCAGTCACTGCTTCAGAGGTTAGCTCCAGTTCACTTGCTGTGGTGTCATCACTTACATTCTTTCTAGTCTTTGGCACTGTCTTAGCAATGCATCCTCCACAGTAACACCCAGTTCGGCTGCTTTCTGAATTTCTTCCTCTTCTCTTGCCTGCTCAATGTACTCTGTCAGAGCAGCAGATATCCATGATGGTGATCTCTCCTCAATGCTGCTCACCAACCTTTCTGCTTCCACAACAGTAACAGCAACTGCATGTACCAGCCCTTCAGATCATTACTCCATCCTCAGGGTCTCCTCTAACTTTCCTGCTCTCTCTTCCTCTGAGGTTTGTTCTCTCATTGCTTCAGCATCTTTCACTCATTGGATTTCCGTCTTTTCCTGTTCTGCTGCTTCATACTCCGATAAAGGAACAACAGCTGGAATATCAGAATGTTCTTCAGCTGTTTCTGCCATGTCTTCTCTTGCTTGTTACCTGCAGCTGAGTCCGCGCACCAGGGCACTGGCAGAGGAATTCTCGCAAGTGTGGGCACGCTCCTGCCTGGACTGCTGGATGGGGACCCGGTGCCCCTCCAGGAGGAGCGCCCGCAGTCCTGGAGCGAGAAGAAGCTGATGGAGGGACTGCTGCGTGGATGGGAGCTAGATGTTCTTCTGTGACTGGCTGGTTCGATGCCCAGATGCCTTGGGGCAAATCTCCTGCCTTTCTCCCCCCTTCTTTTCCCCATTTTTTTTTTTATTTTATTTATTATTTTTTTTTGAAACCACAACAGAGGAAAACATGCATTTGAATTTCCTTAGTTTGGTGAAAACCACGATTCCCAATATTTTACAATCTCATCTTAGTATTTAATATTGTTCGAGAACCTTCTTTTCAAATGACAACCCAAGAGAATCTTCTCCAGACAAGATTCTCCACATTTCCTTCAAAGGAAAAGGTTCTAGCCCTTGCAAGACCGAATCAACCCGTCCAAATTACTTGTTTTCAATTTTAACTCGGAAATATATGAACTTTATAATTTTCTCCCGTCATCAGTCAATTCCAATCTGGCCACAATTGAAAGAGACTGAGAAGGTTTTGATGGCAAACATTCTTTGCTTAGCTAATATTCTCACCTGTCCAGGGCTGAGATATTAGACTAGGCAAAATGTTTTTTCCTATTATATTTTAAAACCCAACCTTTACTAAATTTTGAAAAGTGGTAAGGGGTAAGTATTTTAGAAAACCACACAATTTTAATTCCACAATGGAATGCTTTTCACCAAACTAATTCACTCAATTTGGTTCCTCAAACCTATAATGTTAAAGGAAGCAACATCCTTAAGTTCTCTGAATGGCTAACAATATTTCGACGCTCCGGGACTTTCACTTCCTGGGTCCGGTGGACTGCTTTTGTCTGCGCGCGGTGTGAGTAAGCTGGTATGTTTGATGGGAACGGCCGGTGCATGGCTTCCATCACAATCGGATTCTGAGTCTGTACTGGATATGTATTGTTTTGCGTGTCTTTGTTTTCCCCACCGCTCGTGCCATGATGTTTGCTCGGCCCACCCGAGCTCGCTATCCGAGTCGGAGGAAATAGAGTGATACGGAGCTTCTGGCCACCGGTGACTCTTGTCCGAGTTCCGCCCTCCTTTTCCCCCTCCCCTTCTCTGTCCTTCTTTGGGGGAGTTCTCCTCCTCTGAGGGGAGTATCTTGGGGTGAGCTCCCTGGTTGGCTCTTGGGCTCTCCTCCCTTTCGTTGTCCGCGCCCCTCCCCCCATGTTCGTCACTGCCCGTGTGTGAGGCGCCAGAAAGCTCTTGGCCCCGCCCCTCGCCCTCAGGCTCGGCGCCATCTTGTGACGTGTAGAGCAGCGTTTTTTTTTTTTTTCTTCAGGGCTCTCCTCTTTAAAGATGCCCTGAGGCTCACATAATTTCTTGCAGTCTGGCGACCGATTAGTAGCTGGATTGGGGGTTGAGATAAGGGACTGGGGCTGCGAGCAGTTGTTAGTTTTCGACCCCGCACAATCACCAGACGCAGACTGAGTGGCGGCCACCTCCACTTTCGGTGTGATTTTTAAACAGTCTCGGGCCACTCTCCAAGTTTCCCGTTTTAACCACGCTCCCTCCAGAGTCCTCACAACTCCTCCCCAGCTCTCCAAACGTTTACCAGAGCTGGAGACAATCACGTTGTTAGCGCAGGCATTAGTACACTCCCTCCAGCACCCTGAATGCAGGGTGTCTGTGGTACGGTCTATCGCCCTCGATTTTAACAACTGCATGATTACGTAATCAAAATCCCTTGATTTGCATTGGATGCCACATTGCCTATGCAATTGGGAAACTACCTTGCCAAGCGCATCCATTTCTTGGCGGTACGTGAGTGTCCTCACCGTCGGGGTCAGATCCAGCTGCCTCGACCGCCCACCTCTTCCAGCGTGAGTCCCGTCACCCAGATCGCCCTCAGCCGCGTGTATCGGGGGCTATTCCCTCACCCAAACACCTGGGGGCGATCCCGGATTTCGGCACCACTATGTTGCCTTCGTTGGGGGAGAAACGAAGGCAAGTGGCGACCTGGTTAGAGTGGGCCACAGCAAACACACACACACATACACTTTTACAATCCCAGTCGCCAGACAAATCATTCGCTACACTGATACAGTCAACGGTGAAATGCGTTTATTTCTCGGTAAACACAGGCTTAAGTAACTTCGATACAGCTGTGATTGGCTAACGCCATGGAGAGGGCGGGGCCTAACTCCTCGTGCATAACGATGTCTTCTGAATGAACTTTCTAGCTCACCACACTGAAGAAACAGTCCTTCATGTCAATGACAACAAAAGTCCAATCTCAAGGCAGCATCGATGGTGAGGGCAGGCTGGGTTGAAGGGGACCCATTTCCTCGAGGATATTATTTATCTTGTGAAGGTCATGCAGAAGTCTCCACCTGTTGGTCCCAGGTTTTCGCAGAATGAAGACAGGAAAATTCCAAGGGCTTGTGGTTTCAGTGATGTGGCCTTTGGCAAGTTGCTCTTCTACTAGGGTGTGCAGTGCGCGTAACTTGACCCTAAGTTACTAAGGGGCCATTGTTCTGTCCAAACAGGCTGGTCACTTTTCCAGGTGAGGGGTGGAGTTTCAGGACACATGCATTCAACAGTGGTCCCAACTAAAAATCCCAGTAAAGAACTCTGAGAGAAGCCATCCATTGGGATAGGGCATCCTTGCCCCATAGGGTGATGGGGCCCTTACCACAAATGGGTGTATGGTGGCCAACTTGCCTTCAGGGCCTTCAAGAGGATGTTGTGCTTGCTCTGCATCGACACAGCAACACCACCAATGCCTGAGATCATGCCTGCTATCAGTTGCAGTGGCCAGTTCGCTGGCCACTCTGAGTGGGCAATGATGGTCATATCAGCACCAGTGCCTAGCATTCCTGGTCAGGTGATTTTTTTTCTCCTTTGCAGAAAATGTTGCATTCGAGGATGGGCTTGTATGTTCCCATGATTGGCATCCAAATTATTGAGGGGTTGAGTGGAATCTGTTCCATGTAGTTTTTTGGCAGCAGGAAAGCTTGTGCGACTGGAGTTTCCTGTGAGACATAAAAAGGAATGTCCACACATTGAAGTTGAAAAAATATTTCTTGTCCAGATGAAACACTTGTATTTCAGGTAAAACAAAAACTTGTCATGGACCATGGAAAGTGTCACCTAGAATCAAAATGTCCCAGGGACCATCGGCTGGTCCTCACTTTCCTGTGGGAACACGGTAAAAGTTCATATCTGTAAAGTTCAAAGATAAACTGTTTACCAACTGGCGTCTTGAGCCCATTTGTAATACCCCGTATATTGGATCTTCTTGATGTAATCTGGAATCCCCTGTGTAAGTTGGTTGAAGTGTCCACCATTTATCACAGGAGGGTTGGGGTGGGAAGCAGCTTTTGATTTGTTGTTGTTGCACAGGGCTGCTGCTGTGCTCTTAGAGGAGTTTTTTTGTTGTTTCTGGGGTTTTGGAAATTATTATTAGGGTTTGGGAAAGCTGATTTTTCTGGGTAGTTGTCTTAGTTTGGAGGACAGCTGTCTTTAAAGACGGCAGGAGCCTCTCTTTGAAATGGAGAATGTAAACTGTCTTCCTTCAAATTATTATAATTTTGGAATCAAGGGGCTCTCAGGCAGACATGGGAATTAGGAATAACAGTTCTTTACTAGGGAAATTAAAATAGAAATACAATATTACAAAGAAACAAACTTCAAACCCTGACAAAGTCAGAGTACAACCTGACACTCTGTCAGGTAGGTTGCTGGTAGCAATCTGATTAAATGCCTTCTTGCAGTGACAGATGTGGATCAGTTGAAGCAGTGGTCCTGTAGAACGTGCAATTTCCCTCTGGAGCTCTAGTACGATGTGGAGAAATCCGGTTTTTCTCTGGAGTCCAGTGGAGAAAAGGTTACTTTAGTGTCTCAAAACCTCTGTTTTTATCTTGGTAAGAAATATTAGGCTCTTAGCCTTGGCTGGAGCAATTTCTAATGGGATGAAGTAATTTTATCAGTCACACAGTGGGACTCAATGGGCCATTAGCAGAAAATGACTCACTGGAGGAAGAATGGGTTATGAAAAGATGGAAACAATGCCCCACCTGTTTTCAATTGATGTCTCATTAGCAGAATCTCTCCCACAGAGATAAGGAACACAGCCCCCACCCTTAAATAGATGGTGATAGAATAGATACTTTTTATCACATCCTGTATTGCAACCCAACACAGCAGTCTTTTACAAAGTGTCTAAGTTCTCCACAATAAAAGCAGCGAGCATTCTCTTTGGAATTCACCCCTGCAGAAACGTCTGAGACGCCCTGTGAAATCCCTTTTGAAAGTGCTTGGGCTACTGTGTTTTCGGTGGATGTGTGTTTTGTGCCGCTTTCCACTATCTGTTCAATAGCTGGCTCTGTGTCTATGGGCAGAGGTCTTAAAATAGATTTACATTGTTCATTTGCATCGCACAAGGTAAGTTTTCTTAGCAATTCTTTCTGTGCCTCGGAACTATTGATTTGCTTTTCCAGGGCATCTTTAGGTCTGTTGACAAATTTTATGAAACTCTCATCCACACCTTGTTTTATAGTAGAGAAATGCAAGGTGGGTTGGGGGTAGTGATCCTTATCTCAACAGCAGATATTCTGCTAATGGGCCGTCCATTGAAGCTAGGTGGGGCATTGTTCTTTACAGTAATTTCACGAATACAAGCCGCACCAATTTGACCAAAAGTTTGGTGGAAACCTGGAAGTGCGGCTAATATTCGAGGGCAGCTAATACATGAACAATATTCTAAAAGCTGCCAACACGGAAGTGAGAGCCCGCGGCAGCCCCAAGCCAAGCTGGAGCCCGGCCGGCCCCGGCTGAGGTGGGAAAGCCTGGCAGAGGCGGGGCCTGCAGTGTGGGGGCAGGCGGCAGAGCCTGGGCCAGCAGGGCGGGGCAGGGGGGACGGCAGAGCCCGGGCCAGCAGGGCGGGGGAGCCCGGGAGAACTGGGGCTAGCAGTGCAGGGGAGCATGGCAGAAGCAGGAAGCCCGGCGGGTGGGGCTGCCTGGCAGCGGGGGAAGCCCAGCAGAATCGGGGTCAGCAGCGGGGGGGAGCCCGGCGGTGCGGGGGCCGGCAGTGCCAGCCAGGGCGAGCAAACGCGGTGGCGGTGCAGACGGGAGGGGGCAGCCGGTGAGCTTGGCGGCGGCCGCCCCGCTGGCAGAGCCTGGCAGCGGCGGCAGCCCTGCCGGCCGGGCGAGCTAACATGGCGCGGGGCGGCCGGCGTGCCTTGCAGCAGCGGCGGCAGCTGGCCCGCCGGCAGGGCGACTAAACGCAGCAGCGGGGCGGCTGGCGTGCCTCGCAGCGGCGGCGGCGGCTGGCCCGCCGGCAGGGCGAGTAAACGCAGCAGCGGGGCGGCCGGCGTGCCTCGCAGCGGTGGCTGGCCCACCGGCAGGGCGACTAAACGCAGCAGCGGGGCGGCCGGCATGCCTCGCAGCGGCGGCGGCAGCTGGCCCGCCGGCAGGGCGACTAAACGCAGTAGCGGGGCGGCCGGTGTGCCTCGCAGCGGCGGCGGCGGCTGGCCCGCCGGCAGGGCGAGCAAACGTGGCAGCGAGGCGGTGCTGACAGGAGAGGGGGGCCAGTGAGCGCGGCGGCGGCTGCAGCACCACCCGGCCGGCCCCGTCGGCAACCATGAGCGGGCCAAGCCTTCCTGGCCCCGCCCCGAGCCAGTAAACCCCGCTATGCCGCGATCCTGTTACTAATTGGCCAATTTGTGAAAGCTGCGCACGGATTCTCGCTACGAACGAAAGTGCGGCTAATATTCGGGGTGCGGCTTATCTATTGACAAAGACAGCAACATTGTCGAGACACCGGAAGTGCGGCTTATACTCCGTGCGGCTTGTATTCGTGAAACTACTGTATCTTTTCACAACCCATCCTTCCTCCAGCGAGTCATTTTCTGCTAATGGCCAATTGAGTCCCACTGTGGGACTGATAAAATTATTTCATCCCATTGGAAGTTGCTCCAGCCCGGTGGAAGAGCCCAACACTTCTTACCAAAATAAAAACAGAGGTTTTGGGACACTAAGGTAGCCCCTTTTTCCACTTAACTCCAGAGAAAAACGGGATTTCTCCACATCACCACTGGACCTCTGGAGGAAAACTGCACCTTCTACAGGACCACTGCTCCAACTGAATCACATCTGTCACTGCAGAAAGATGCAGCCACCATTTAATGGCACTGCTACCAACACCCTACCTGATGGCATGTCAGGTTTTACTCTGACTATGTCAGGGTTTGGAATTTATTTCTTTGTAGTACTATTTTAATTTCCCTAGAAAAGAACTGTTATTCCTAATTCCCATATTTTTGCCTGAAAGCCCCTTGATTTCAAAATTATACTAATTTGGAGGGAGAGGTTTACATTCTCTATTTCAAAGAGAAGTTCCTGTCTTTTTTTGCAGACACCTGTCCTCCAAACTAAAACAGCAACTTTTCATTCTTTGTCCGTATATAAGCCGCACGTGATTATAAGCTGCACTTTGGGTTCAGATCAAAATTTTAGTCAAAATGGCGCGGCTTATAATCGTGAAATTACTGTAACTGGAAAAGCAGAGATTTTTTGGGTTAATTTCCACTGATCTGAATTGGCATCTTGAAGTTGCACTTCAGTCCAGGGGTCAGGTCTATTTGCATTTAAAGCATTTGTTTCAGAACTGGTGTGTTCTGAATAGGAAATGGTCTCTTGGCAGCAACGTTTCGTGACTTGTAGAGGATTCGGGCAATTGATTGAGTGAGGGAGTAACGGGTTGTATGTTTTCAGGGGAATATGTGGTGTGTGGGACATGAGATGGGTAAGGTTGGTGGGATGACACGGTTTGATTTGTATATGGCGCTGCCTAGAGTGGGTAAGCCAGAACCCAGAGGCTGCCCCGAATACGTTTGGAGGTGTTCAGTGTGCATGTGTGGGGGAGCGGCGACTACGGTGTGCGGTGCAGGCGGGGAGAGGTCAAGGGGGCCCGTGGTTTGGGTTGGGGGCATAGAGGGGCTTGGTAGGGAGGGTAAAAGGCACCCGTGGTTTGGGAGGGGGAAGGTGGGGCTGTGGCGAGCGGCTGTGGGGGACAGGAAGGGTAGGAAGCGGGCTGGGTGAGGGGGCATGACGTCACCAGCTGCGTGGCTGGAACTGCGCATGCATGTGTTTCAGCAATGTCGGCCGTCGGTCCCCACTCCTGTGCAGGACTGGGCGGGGACGGCGCAATGGCGGGACTCTGCGTGGCAGGGGCTATGGGAGGAAACGTGCTCGGCGTGGTTGCTGCGGCGGCGGGAGGGAACGCGGTGGAGACGGGCGTGGCGGCAGTTGTGGGGGAGCTATTCAGGCATCGGCGTGGTGGCGGCGAGGGAGACAGGCATGGAGGCAACTGCCGGGGGGATGGGGACGTGGAGCTGTGGCGGGTACGGTGTGGGGATCGTACGGGGCTGGGAAGGGCACAGGGGCGAGCAGACCGCACAAAACCTCGGGAACGATGATGGGAGTGAGGCCAGAGCTGGGAGGGAGCGGGACAGGGGAAGCGGGGAGGGGGCCGGGGAAGCAGGGCCGGCGGCCACGGGTGGGAGCGGTGTGAACTGTTTGTGCGGAGGCTGGGTGGGGAGGGAAGGCGTGAGCTGCGGGGCCTGTGTTGGCATGGCCGAGGCGGGCGGGGTAGGGGCTGGTGCTGGTAGGGCAGAGGGGAACAGCGCAGGGGATATGGGGGTGGCAGAGGATGGGGCGTACAGAACCGCGGACGCAGAGAGAGAGTGGCAGAGGGTTGTGGGGGGATGGGGGGAGGAGGAGGGGGCAGGGAGCTCTGTGTAGTTCAGGGGAGCAGAGGATGATGCTGCAGCTGCTGGAGAAGTGGGGGAAGAGGTGGGGAGGGGTGGGAGAGCTGTTTCAGCTGGTTGTAGTGTGGGAGGGGTAATTATAGGACTGGTAAGGGAGGGGGAAAGGGCTTTCTTTTGGTCAGGACGTTGGGGGGAAGGGGCGGGGGGGAAGAGATGGGCTGGGATAGAGCAGGATTATTTTGAGTTGGAGGAATCTGACTTTTAATTGCATGTACTGTATGTTGGAATAAAGCAATGAAAGAAGAAACACAAAAATTGCCTTGAGTTTGTAAAAGATGGATGTGGGTACCAATAGTATCTAAAAAGGAGGGTGAAGTGATAGTTTCAGTGTTACAGTGAGGAAATTCAGCAAAAAGCCATTTAATGAAACACTTTAAGTTAGATTTAGAAAGGTCCCCTTTTGAGAAGGTGAAATTGTTAGAAGAAAGAAGATTTGAGGTTTTTAGGAAGAGATCTTTCTCAATATGGGAAAACTTGGGTTTTGTGAGTCTGTTCCCCATATTTTGGCAAACCAGCAGAAAAAAGACAAAAAAAATCAAACAAAAAAAGAAAATCCCAGAAAGTGACCCAAAGTTTCCCACGTGAGTGTTAGAAAGGGCAGACTGAGAGATTCACAAATTCTTCAGTCAACAGGGTCGAGCCGCTGGTTTGTTGCTGGCTTCATCGGATCTCAGATCTGGATTTCTGAGGTTGTCTGACGTTCCTTCAGGTGACGCTACTCTTTTTAAAACAAAGAGTGGGCTCTGAAGGATGCTGATGATGGGAAGACAGAACAGTTTGCAGAACTGCCATTGGTCAGTGTGAAAACCAGTTTTCAAGCATTGTTCAGGGCGCCACAATTTTAAACTTTCTTTTTGTCTCTGGTAGGTATTTTACAAGGACCTGAGAGTGCTGATATCAATCAGCAACTTTTCAGTAGTTTACATTTTGCCAGCAGAGAAAGACCAGAGGCCCAGGACATTCCACAAGAATTTTATTTCATGCAAAGAGTTGTAGAGCAGGATCCTTGGAGACAAAGGGAAGACAGTCATATTTATAGGTTCAGGGGGGATTCAAAATACAACCAATAGAAAGTTAAACAAAGGGCAGCATCCAGTCTAAGTCAAAAGTTCTAAAGGTGAACTGACCAATTACAGAGACTAATTTCTAACCACTTATCTTCCAAGGTGTTAGGAGAGTGACCAAATTCTTAAGGAATTTGAGTCAACCTTGGTATCTAGGAGACCTTATCTATTAAAATAAGTTCCAGGGCCCAGGGGAAGATGGCTTTAGAGGAATTGTATCATCCACAATAGATAATAACAGAAGAGCCATATTTTTTATTTGTTGCATGAACAGTTTATGGAAACCTTTGAGGGAAATATGAATCAGCTTGCATAACTAAATTTTGTTTTGACTCTTCCTTTTCTACCAGCTTCTAATTTATTCCTTTTTTCCTTTATTGTTCTCTGTTCATGTTGTACCTGTAAAGTGTGTTATTTGACTTTTCTTTTTCGATTAGAAATTGTATTTTATATGTTAATTTCACAAGTTAGTTTTACCGTTCATGGTTTGTTCTGTGATTTTTTTTTTTAACCATCACCATTTCCAAAAGAGATTCTAGAAGCCATTATCCCTTTGTGATTCTACAATGTACTGAACAATGTTTGCTACATAATATTTTCCTCAAGTAAATGGACACTATTATTGTATGTATTTTCAAAGACTACTGGAGTGTCTTCATGTAACTGAACTACATACAGTTTAATAAAGTTAAAGTAAATCAAATTAGCAGTAATAACTTTAAGGTTTAGAATGTATTTGAATTGAGAAAAGTATTTGAATACTTGGCTTAACAGCTTCAGTGCGGTATGAAATTATTTAGCATTATACATATCACCACTGCGATTCTCTGCGCCTTGTTCCATGTTAAACACTATCATCACAATCCAGATCAAATTGTTTGATTGCTCTCTTCTCTCTATTTTTAAGCTTTTTCAAAATTTTCAAATCTGGTGTTAACAATGAAAGTCTCACAATGCTGCATGGAACTCCCTTTATGTTTGCCGGGATACCAGGCCAAATTCTGTCCCCACAAATCAAAAATGTTCCTCGTGGCAATTGTGCAGGAACTCGGAAGGATGGTGTGCTTAGTGTAATTACACCAATACGAATCATTTTTATATACAACACGATTTGGAGTGACATCTAATGTTCTATTCTCTGTCATTCCCAGAAAACTAAATTTGATACAAAAATCCATTCTTACTGACCCCAGAATTTTTAATTCTTGAGGTTCAAAAGGAGCTATAGGAAGAAATTGAACCCACACATGCCATCTGTCCACAGGTGTTGACATGGCCCGCAACACCTTTGGAGGAATGTTCTTTGGAATTGGCCATTCTTTCACTGGCAATCCCACCAAGCATGTAGTAAATGGCTTCTTTGGCTTGGAATATGTTAAACATATGGTATCTAAACCTGCTGCATGAGCCAAATTCTCCCAAACATTCTCCCTTGGCTGCATCATAGGTAAATCCACCCCATTGCTTAATGCAACAAACAAAAATATTAAACATAAAACCATCTGAATGAACATGTTTAGTTTCAGTCCTTGAGCTCTTTATACGTTGCCCGAAGAGGAGTTCATGATCTCTGCTTCTGATTCTGTCCATGAGCTCTCCTCTCCACTTCCAGAGATTGTAACTGCTTGCGTTTGAGCCCAATACAGTTTCACATTCCTTGCTGGCACCCACTTTGGCCCTCTCTGTGGAGACATAAGCAAAACCCTTCCCCCAAGTAATTAATTTGAAAGACCCTTCAATCTGACTTGTTTCCGGATTTCTAATTAACAATGAAACGACGAGTGACCGCTGGTTTTCCTCCTGGTCCTGAGACTACTATTGCGCTTTCAGTTTGCAGACATATGGAGCTTCCTCCTGTGCCTGTAATTTGACCCAATTGTACTTTTAAAATCCACTCTCTCGGCCAGAAAATAGATGAGACGAGTGTAACATCTGCTCCTGTATCAACGATTCCTTTGATGGTTAGTGTTTTGTCACCATACGTCAACTGACAAATGAGGATGGGACGTTCACAACCTATGTGTCTTAACCATGTAGCATGAACCTCTATGTGATCATTATATAAAGGATGATCTGAATCAAGCACTGTCATCATTTGATGTCCCAATGGATGAGGTGGCAAAGCCATTGATTTTGCTATCTGTATATTTTCTGGAATAGTTAGTGGTGGTCGAAGAGCTTTTGCTAAAACGGTCAGCTCTTCATTACAATCTGCTGAAATAACTGTAGGAATAATAGCTAATCCAAAGATACAATTTCTATCTTTGCCTAAAATGAAGAAATCTTGTCTCTTTCAGGATGTCCCTCTGACTCCTGTAGGTATTTCTGTATGCTCCTCACATAGGAGACATATTACTTTGGAAGTTGCCAGGTAGCATTGCGCTCCAGGTGGCAATAACTCTGGGTCGCAGGGGATGCCTGCAATTGCCCTGCAGAGGAAGTCTGATTGATGTTCCCCGACAATTGTCCTGTTTGTGATGCTGTTGCTCCTTGTGTCATTGCCATTACTTCTGTCGTCGCACATTGACAATTCGCGCTCTTTTTGTAGTTTCCCAGAATAGGTAATTGTTTTCCATCAACATCTATCTGTGAATAACACTCACTTGCAGGATGCTTTCCTCTTCTGCATTGGGAGCAAAGCTCTGATGACTTGCCTGTTTTTGCAAGTTGAGGACGATTTTTCTTAAAATGTCCAAAATTCCCACATTTCTAACACTGTCCCTCTGGGGAGTTCTTCTGCTTTTTGAAATTTGCAAGAACCTTCTCAAGAGTTTCATTTTGAATTTGGAGTACCCTTTCCATCCTTTCTTCCACAATTGATGCTATATGCTGTGAAGTGCCTACTTTGCTGCAGGCCTCAACTATCTCTGCTAAAGACGGTAGACCAGGAATTGCACTGATAAGTCTCTTGCATTCCTGATTGGCGTTTGCAAATGCAAGACTCTTTAACAAATGTGGTTTGGCTGCTTCATCAGTCACTTGCCTATCCACTGCCTTTGTAGCCTATCTGTGAATGAGGAAAAACTCTCTGAAGCACCTTGCCTGATATCTGTATAAATTGTATCTTGCCTACCTGCTGGTGCAATCTGTAAAATTGCCTTACATCCAGCTTCTTTTATGTCTGCTAACACTTCGCGTGGAAGTGTTGCTTGCTGGGCTCCGTTGTCCTCCGGTGGAACACCTGCTAATTGCGCCAAGGTGAGAGCTCCATTTGGCCCACCTTGATATTTTGTTTTCAGCTCTGCAAGAGCCCTCCTCCATCTGCTGTCCCAGATGAGTGCCTGTGTGTCTGTAAGAATCAGCGATACGAGAGACCTGAGATCATACAGAGTCAAATCATATATATTGAAAGTACCCTTTAAAAGTTGTTTAAAATATGAAGATCCCAGTCCATTGTCTCTTATTGCTTTAATCAAATCATTAATTACTTCGGGATTCAATCTTTCCCATCTTGGGTTCTGCCCTTGGGCATCATAATTCACTGGCATTGCGATGTCCCCTGTACCAATCATTGGACATCCTTTATCTCTTGCCAGATTCATTCTTATATCTGCCCAATCTATTAATCTCTGTGTGGCAGATGGCTGTGCTTCCATAGGCACTGAGTTGTAGAAAGGAGTTATCTGCTGTGTCTGTGTCCACGCTGCTTCACTCACCGGCATTTCTGGTACCTGCACTCTTTGTGCTGTTCCTGGTCCTGGCTGAGGAACAAGGATCTGCGACTCTTGAGTTGTCCGGAAAGCCCGTGGAAACTCTGCCCTCAGCTCTGGTGAGATTCCAAGCTTGCTCCCATGTGCTGCAAAAAAGCTTTAACAATATCTTTTGGAATTGTAACTGATTGTCCTTGACTTGATGCACTAGCACCTGCCGCTCACGCCAGAATCCCCTCCGATGCTGTAATAAATACTGTATCATCCTGTTGCTCATCTGGAATTTCCTGTAACTTTTTCTTAAAAGAAGATTTTTTATAAGAAATCGGAAAAAAGTCTTGCAATATTAAGGTTCCGCCACTAGATGTTCGCCCCATTAGGGTTGACTGTGCCTTTTGCTTCGCCTTTTTGCTACCTGTATTTCTTCTGGATCTGGGAAACTCTTTAGAGCTTCACACAATTCTTGCAACTCCTGTGAAAGACTTTCAGTCCTTGTTTTTGTTTCTAACTGTCTGCTCGGTTGCCATGGAAACTGAGACTCACAGCCGAGTCTGACTGTGTCTGTGCCGAGGGAAACGCCTCCTGCCTGGGCACGCCCCGTCTCCGCTTGCAGAACCCCGGGGGTGTGGCCGCTTCTGTCCCGACCACGCCTCCTTTCTGCTTGGACCGACGTAGCCCAGCCCTTGGACACGCCTCCTCTCTTATCATAGTCACCCTCATCGTCACTTGTCTCATCCCCTTCTAAGCTAGACTCGCCTACCTTACTCTCATTTGAGCTATCCCCTTGTTTTCTGCGCTGCCTAATCTGTTGCCTGTCTGTTTCCGGACTCTCCGCCCCTATAGCTGACACTTCCGGGTTTCGCGTTCCTCGCGCACGCCCACCGCGTTTCGCCAGCATCGCGCACGCGCCTGACGCTGTCCCCGTTGCTATGGTCACCGCGCCTGCACTGCTCATAGCTGCGCTTGCGCGCTTCGCCCTCGCTACTTTTGCCACTGCGCCAGCTTTTCCTGTGTCTGCTACGGTTTGGAACTGTTGCTCCCCCCGCCGCCGCTGCCGCGCCCGCGCTCACCGCGCATGCCACGTCTGGCATCTCCGCAACTGGCATGGAGCTCGCCGCACCCCCTGCACCTGGGGTTGCGGTCAGTGCAGCCATTCCCGCGCTTGAGATTGAGGCTGGCCCCTGGCCGCCCCGTCCGTCCCGCGCGTCCTGGTCGCTGCCGCAGATGGCTGATACCCACCTATCCCCGCGACTGCGCGCACCGAGCCCGCGCTTTTCCCCGCTGTGTCCGCGGTAATTCCTGCCTTTCCTGTCTCCACCTCTGCCACCCCCGTCTCCGCGAGAGCCGCTAAAACCGCCCCCTCGCGCTCTGGGGACAAGGTACCTGAGAAGCTATAGAAACAGAAATCTAAGTCCTTTAGCTTACCGGGAAAATTTGTAACTTGAGTTTTCCTTTCCTAGGATAGGGTGTTCTAGATATCTCTGGGGATCCTGGGATTTCTGAGGATTCACCTTGACCTTCTTCAGGCCCTTCATCTATATCTAAAGCCTCTTGCTGATCGGAAGATAAATGTTCCTCCACTGGCTGATGACCAAGTGGCAAAAAATCTCCCTCCCCCAGCTGATGGCTAGAGTGGGATCCTTCCCCAGCTTCCGAGGGACCCAGAATTGCCCTCTGACAACTGGATAAACTTGCATTTCTGTGTGAAATAACTTCCAGCATCACCCTTGCCGGAGACAAAAGCTCTAATGCCTCTTTGTCTCTCTGGGTTGCTAAATGATATAAAGATCTATTAATCTGTTCTGAAAAACTTGGCTCAAATAATGAATTTGTTTCAGCATTTGGAAACCTAAGTCTGACCCATAAAAGCCGGCTTTTAAGTTCTTTATCTGGGATGGTCATGGGATGAGCTGACATTGCACTTTTTAAGGTGGCTAGGAGATTGATTTGTTCCTGGCTGAATCCACCCCCCATGTTCTGAATTTTGACCTGTCTTACGAAAAGCAAGTCCTCAAAGTCGAGCCAGATGGTTTTTCCTGATCACTGGCCAAGAGATTGCAGGAGAGGAGTCCTGGGTTTCCTCCCTTCAGATTCTGGCTTGGAGCTGTCTTTCTCTCAGCAGAGGTCAAAATTTCTTCCCTGCAGCCTTCTCTGGTGGAGTGCCTCTCTCGAACTGTTCTTCAGGCTGACGGCTCTTCACGTCCTGGTGCAACCCACCTCTTGCCCTGGTGTTGCTCACCGAGTGCGTGCTTGCCTCTGGAATGTCTTCGGTCAAGGTGCTCACCTTTGTGAAGCCACCTCGAGCTCACTGCATGCTCACTGCGTGCCCACGTCATGTGTGTGCCCAGTGCGTCCCTACCCAGGGACACCAGTTGTGAATGGTGGCGATCTCTTTTATGGTCTGAGATCACTCATCGCACAGTAGTGGTGGTTTGAGAGTTCTTATTTTTCAGCCTGGGCACCGAAGGAAGAGTCAGAAGCCGTTTTCTGAGGTTTCCAAGGTTGTTTGTTCTTTCTTATCTAAGGAATTTTCTCTCTGACTTAAAGCAGTTCGTCCTGCAAATCGTTCAAGGCTTTCTGCCTGCCCTCCTGGGCAGGACTTATCTTTTATACTCTCAATTACGCATACACTGTTTACAATTAATCTCCAATACATGACACCTACATTGCATTGTCCAGTTTTCCCTTAAACCAATCCAGAATTGACATCCTAACCCAAAAGATGGACAGCATGAAGACGAAGAAAGACATACCACGCCCAACATACCACCATCTTGTGTTCAGACCCCTGATATAAACAATTTTAAAACTTCACTTTTTTACCTTAATACTCTAATTTATACTCTACTTATTTTTTGCGACTATGCAATTCTTCATATAAAGGTGGTAATTTCTCCCAGGGACTTAAATCGAAGGGATTTTGGACACCTTGCCAAGGCATCTGAGCCCCCTGCCCAGGTTCTAGGGAAGCTAGGGGAATATCCTGGGTTCCCACATATTCTCCATGATGGAGCAGGTTCCTGGCAGCAATAAGGTGATGATGTGGGCATGAAGTTCATGGAGAACTGCAGTTAGTGCCAAGGATTAATCTTGGAACAATTTGCAAAGGGCTGTCTCCCTTGGGAGACACTCCATGTTGGGTGCAAGAGAAGAGTTTTAGGAGGAAGAAGCAGCAGAGACAACATTAAATGAACTGATCATGAACACCATTTTCTGTCCCCTTGTGCTGCTCAATGGGAAGAAGGTAAAAAAAGTTGTGAATAAAGTCAGGCATGAGAAGAAAGGAAGAGTGGGAGGAAAATGCTTTGAGATTTGTTTTTACTTCTCCTTTTCCTGCTCTGACTTTTGACTGGCAGTTAATTAAATCAATTTTCCCAGGTTGACTGTTTTGCCCATGACAGTAAGGGATGAATGATCTCCCCCTGTTCTGTCCCAGAAGGGGAGTGATAGAGCAGCTTGGTGGGCACCTTGTGGTTAGCCAATGTTAAATCATTGCAGGCTATTAAAACTAATATCTGCCAGGTGAATCTGTAAAAAAAAACTGTAGTGTAAAAAGAATACATAGGCATTTAATACATCAGACACCCATAATAATTGAATGATCTAGATATTCTTCACTGGTGAATGCTATCTCCCTTCCAAACCTTTGTAGCAGAGCCTTTCCTGCTTATATTTTGTACTTATTCTGGGGTGAAATCCTATTTGCTTGATACTTTCTTTCATCTCATTGTATTTCCAATCACCTGTATTTCCCTGTTTCTCTCTCTGTCTGTGTTTAGGCCAAAAAATTGTATTTTCGTGTATCATTTTGTATAGTATAGGGGTGTTGTGTGAACGTTCTATACAATTAATATGATATGAACCTGTTTTGTTGTGTAACTTTGCCTCATCAGTTAATTTTAAATCCCAGCTGGAGAGACCTCTGTTCTTCCTCATTCATTATTTTATTTTGCCTTCTCTTACTGTTTATCTCCACTTTTGGTATTAATATTATGAAGTACTAGAAAATTATTTCCAAGGAAAGGTAATGTATTACATTTTGAATATTGTATTATTGAGACAATAGAACAATCACATTTAGGAAAGCACTTGTTTATCAGTTTCAAATAATAATTTTTTTTAAATCTCCAGTCTTGCCTCAAGTGAAAGGGTAGGTGGGGATGTAAGCATTTTCTTGCTATGCAATTCGTTACTTTGTATAACCTTCTTATAGCTCCCTTAATTTCTTGTGTCTAAATTAAGGTCATAATAATTTCCATCTTTCCATATACAGAAGGAACTTCAAGCCTCTAAAAGTTGTCACCTGTTTTGAATAATTTTGTTTTTCACTATAGCATCCTTAAAAATGGCATTTCCAATGTTATTTTTCATTTTATTTTCCCCTTTGTAGTTAACAAACAGTAGAGTTTAAGTTTGTTTGAAAGCAAAGATAAAATGCTGAATTACATTGTCAAATTTTTGTTTTGTTTTGGTCAATAAAACATATAGCCTATTTTATAAGTAAAATACAACACAAATAAATAAGTTCTACCAAAAAAAAAAATCCCAAAAACTGTGGGAGAAAATATGCAAATTTTGTCATGCCTTTTGCACTGCTTCATTTAATAAAATAGTTTAAAAAAAAATCAGATACCAAAATATGATCTATGTTAAACTTAACCATTGCTTTTCAAAATGAGGATTTTTTAAAGTGATAATTGGAAATTAATTATTAATTGATTATATCCTAATTAATGTTTGGTCTCATCAATTTTCTTTAGTGAAGAGGAAAATAAGCTTTTATTCAAAGCAGTAATAATTTATTTGTATCTTTTTTCTAGTACAAAAAATCCTGGCTTCAACGTCAGTGAAGGAGGGAAAGAAGGTACTCCAGCTGGTAGAACAGATATTTCCCTGTTATCCAAGGAGAATACCGTGGTAAAGCAGGTTGTCCCCCTGTAGCCTGTGGAAAACTCCATTCTGAAGCAGGCTCTGAGAGTTCTCAGAAGCCCTTCAGAGCCTACATTGGAGCAGACTCCTGGCCCATGGACAGAAATTTATGTGGTAAAATGTTTTCTGGAAGGAATTGTGTCCCATGGGGAACCCAACCTGAAGCAGTTTGTACCTGTTTATCTCCTGGGAAGGACTCATGCTGAAACAGTTCTTGGAACACCATAGCTTCTGGGAAGGACCCATTTTGGAATAGTTTATGAAAGACTGAGTCCAGTGGGAGGGACCCCACTGAAGCAAGGGTGTAGCATAGGGAGGGAAGAGTCATGAACCATTAGCAGAGTCTGGAAGGAAGGATGGTGGGAAGGTAGTTTTAATTTTGGTTTTGTTTCTCATTTTCCTACTTTACTTTTACCTGATAATACATTAAATTAATCTTTCCCAAGGCAAGTTTGCCCATGAGGGTAATTGGTAGTCTCCTTATTCTTGTCTTGAGCTGCAACCTTTTTCATCATATTTTCTCCTTGGTGAGTACCTATCAGCTAGCCAAGGTCCACCTACTACAATTCCTGTTTTTGTAAGAGGCGAGTGGTAATCTACCCATATACTTTTACTTGGCGCTGTGTAATTGAGATGATGCCTCCCTCTTCATGATTGTAGTGACTTACTCTTCAGGACACGAATTTCCTAAAAATCAAGTGTTTGTTAAATAGCCAGTGCTAAGCTCGTAGTAATAACTACTATAAAAGTTGTGAATCAGGTGCATTCTGTTTCAAATGATCATGCATTTCTCTAGCACATAGCCTTTTTAAAAGGAGAGCTCCTAGCAAATTAATTATTTTTATTCAGATTTCACAGACTGGTTTGTAGATTCAGAGTTCTATTCTTGTACACAGTTACTAGTTCTGACTGGTTTTAACCTTTTATTTTCCACACAGCCTCTGACTAAATTTGAGGATGTATTTATACATGATTACTGTGCATTTCAGGACTCAGGTCCTGAAAAGTTCAGCATGCCATTTGGATGTGTGCAGGAACTGGCAGTTTCTCTGTCAGTTGTCAGTGCAGAGTCAGACTGAGTGAAGTTTCAGGACAAAGGGAAGAATTTATTCAAAGAAAGGTGAAGCCTTGGAATAGACTGCTTAGGGATATGGCTGAGTCACCATACCTGGAATGTCAACAACTGACTGGATATGGGAGGGCAACAGTGTATTTGATATGATATTGTTTGGTCAAAGGCTGGACTCCATGAACTCAGAGGTCATTTCCAACCTAAATGATTCTGTGATCCTGTGAAGAATGAAGGTGCTTAATATGAGATGCTAACAAAAATTATAGAAAATTATAAAAAATATAGAAATGATGAAAATTACATATTATATCACTGTCCAGAAATGGAATTATCACAATGTCTTGGAGTGAGTTAGGATGATAGTCTATTCCGTGATCCTCTGTTTTATGCCCAAAATTGGTTGTTGTATCTTTAAGGCCTGAGACTGGATGTGTGCAGGGCTGGGGAGGGGGAGCTTTGGGGTTTTTGGTGGACATTTTTGAAGACTCATTGCCCAGGTGTTCTATGGCTCTGTGAAGTTCACTTCTGCTTGGCTAGCTTGGTTTTGTTGGTCAAGGCTAAAAGCTTTGCCTTGCCCGACTTGGAGAAGCTGCAGTAGAAATCTTTCATCTGCATTGATGTGAACTCAACAGCTGCAGGTTTGAGAATGGAGTGGGACTGGCAGGAGCAGGGCTGCCCAGTTCCAACCCCAAGCTTCTGGGAGACAAGGGGGAGAAAGCACACCAAGAGGCTCCAGACCGGGCCTTTTTGCCTGCCGTGACTACTGTGGAGAGGAGGTCGACACCAGAGAGCCACCAGGTTCTTGCCTTCTGCTGGAACTCCTCTGTGGAAGCTCCTCTTCCCTTAGAGAGAAAGCTAGTACTATCTTGAACTATGTGTTGGGAAGGAGTATTTCTCCAACATTTCCACAATTCTCTTGGCTTTTTTGGGTTTTTGTTCTTGGGGAGGGGTGGGAATTCTGATAATTTGGTGTTTAGCAGTTATTCACTTTCTTCCTTGCCTTGAGGTGTTTTTTTATTCTGTGGTTGATAAGCCATTGGTTTGGTTTAGGGTTTTTTTTTGTTTCCTTCTACTAATATTAATTTTCTATTGGTGGAGGAGGGTTGTTAAAATCCTTTAGAGGACACTGCTCCTTTAAGAGTGTGCTCTCTTAAATATGACTTGAAACTGAGACATGGAACCTTCTCTCTATCTCTGTGGATACAAAGACAATTGTCTATATTTTCTCACTCGTAAGATTGCACTTACCCACAAGCTGCTTCTCTGTAAATACATATCTGCATATTTTTTTAGTAGTGTTGGGAGTAGGCTGAGAGAAATTATCTGAACTCTGCCCAGTATTATAAGACCACACCTGGAGTATTTCATACAGTGCTTGTCTCTCCAGTACAAGAGACACATAGATACATTGGGTACAGTCAAACAAAGCAATACCAAGAAGATGATGGGACTGGAGCATTTCTCTTAAATGAAAAGGTTCAAAGAGATAAGACTGTTCAGCCTGGAGGAGAAGATGCTTCACAGGTTCTTTACAGTGGTGCCCAGTGACAGGGCTAGATGCAATGAATTGGAACACAGAAGACTCCATCTGAACACCTGGAAGCACTTTTTCAATTGTGAGAGTGACAGAGCACTGGCACAGGTTGCCCAGGAGAACAATGGAACATCTGTTCCTGGAGAAATTAAAAAGATGTCTGTAGATTACTCTGGGCAACAGGCTTGAGGTAGCCCTGCTCGAGCAGCGCATAGGACGAGAAGACCTCCAGGAGTCCCTTCCAGCCTCAACCATTATGTGATTTTAGAATGGTTCTAGAAAAGTTCTGTGCTGCAACATCCCATTAAATGACAGATTATTAAGGTAAGAAGCTGTTACAGAAGTCCTTTGATTTAATAAAGATTAATGTAGTAAACAGAGCTAAATTAAAAGTATTAAGAATGATAATTAATATGAAGTGCCTTATTTGGAAAACTGTAGTTCAGTAGAATCCACTTTTCATGTGGATTTTGACAAACATGGCCGTCAGAAATACAAGTGACTCTACATCAGGGAATTTGGAGGGTGAGACTATGATTCCATAACTGACTTCCAAATAGTTGCAGGTTAATATACTAGTGTTCCTGTACCAATAGATAAGTTTATTTCTATTACCCAGTCCATTCAGGACAAATAAAAGTGGCCTTAGGACATTTTCAAGCCTAATTTTACAAGTTTATTACAACAGTACAGAGTGAATAAATCTAAATTGGTAGCATCATTGGGCCTGTGATTGAAAACCTGGATCACAAATTTATCTATACCTTATCAGAGTGATGAAATAGTAAGCAAGAATAGTCAGAGGAAGCGCAAAAGAGGAAATGAGGTAAACAAAGTTGCATTATTGAATAGGGCCATAAAACTCCTTTTTTTAAAAACTCAGAGTAAGTCAGCTAGCCAATATACTCTGTATTGTTAACCTTAATATTTCTCTTTGATACAAACAGGAAATATGTAATTTAAGAATTGCACATCCAGAATTTTTAGTTTCCACAACTGTCTAATTGTGACACTAGACAAATCATGTGAGCTGTAGTTAAGATGCTCTTCTGAACAACCATTCTCAAATTTCTTTACTGAAATTAATCTGAAGAAATGTATATGCACAATGCAAAAACGGTTCCAGATTGCGTAAGTATAAACCTCTGTAAATAATATACACTTACTTTACAGAAAGTGAATTTACTGAAGAAACAAAATAATGCTCCAAAGAATTTATAAGTTGCAGTAAGAAACCACAAATGAAGGAATAGTCCAGAGGCTTTTTTCAGATTTGAAAGCTTAGAACTTAAATTTTAAGCCTGTGCAGAGGCAAATTACTTATTTTGAGAAAGTTACTACTCGCATTGTAAGGTTTTGTGTGGTCCAGCTGGACAGTTCTTATAGGTTTTAGCTGATTGCCATAAAGTAGTATCAAACTTAAACCAATGATGACATTGTAAAAAACATACAAACAAAAAAATCAGTAATTATTTTCTTCTAGGAATGTTGTGGGTTGGCGAGATTTAGAAATTTTTCCCATTATTATGTTAAGCTAGGGATGGCTCTCCTATTAGCCGTTAAGAGCTGAAGACAAAGGAATAACTGAAGCAGCCTGATGGCTCCATTAGGGAAAGGTGGAGTCCTGCTTTTGTTTTTGGGCAAGTAGGAAGACACTCGGGGTAAGAGAACTCGCCAACCGAACTCGAGGTGAGAGGTTCCTTTCTCCGTGGTTGGGATCAGGCTTCTTGAATTCGGACTGCTAAAGCTTCCTGCTTCCTCTGAACAAATGGGAACTGGGACACCCACGGTGAGCAGAGTTCCTTCCTCACCCTTTCTTCCACCTGGGGCGGTGCCGCCACCGCGCCCCCCCCCCCCCCCCCCCGGCTCCTGCAGCAGCCGCGACTGAGAAGCCACCTGCCCTGCTCCATCAGAGAGAGCCATCGGTGACTAAAAAAAATGGACTGGGACTGAATTCCGTTCTGTTCTGTCACTGTTTTTTTTTCTTTCATATAACTGATGCTGTTTTTGTTTGTCTTATAAATACATCAGTAAAGAACTGTTATTTCCAACCTATACCTTTTTTGCCTGAGACTTCCTGAATTTCCTTTTCCTGGTAATACTGTCTCTTTTAACAGGGACAAGGAATTAATAATTCCTGCTTCATAAAACTAAAATGCCAACAGTTGGAACCACCAACAGAATACAGAGATGTGTGTATTAGGAAGATGTAATACTCAGAACTTCCCCATTTCACTTCCAAGTGGGCTGTTTTCATGCTAATATTTGTCAACATGTGTAAAGACCTTGCGAATATTATGTCACTAGTGACTTTTTATATAATGTATATTCAGAAATGAATTCTGAAGAAAAAATTTTGAAAGGCATCAGTAATAAAATTGTAGAACATCCTGAATCAGAAGAGACCCACAAGGGCAATCAAAATCCAGGCCCTACATGCCCAATTGAGAGGAATTGGCTATGAACTAAATTAGATAAATATTGCTTCTTATACATATCTTTATTTGTTTGATGTTTCATTCATTCATTCATTCATCTACTATGGAAATGGCAAGTGCAGCATGTCATGTACTAACAGAACTTCCCTACGTTATTCTGTTCGGGCCTGGATAAAGCATATCCATCCTTTTAAATGGAACTGTAACTCACTAGTATTGCATGGTCACTCTTTTGATTGATCTGGGAAAATATCATCAAGTGAGAATGGCGCCTGATACAGTTTATTAACAAATACATTTGGGGTAACCCATGCAATTTAGGAATTGTATTTATCTTTAAAATGTACTTAGGAATTTATTGTCTCATCATATTACTTTACAAAAAAAAAAGAAAAAAAAGAAAAAAGTTAGAGAATTTAAAAATCATTAAAGTCTATTGTTAAGTATCTCCACAGAGTAACGCACATGTATTGCAGGAGAAAAAGCCAATAATTTCACGACTATAAGGCGCACCCTTTTGACTAAAATTTTCCCTCGAATCCAGAAGTGCGCCTTATAGTCCGGTGCGCCTTATCTGATGTACAAAGTTGCCACATTTGCCACCCCAGAAGTGTGAGCCCGCCGGCATCGGGATGGCCCCCGCGCGGGGCGGGCCCACCGGCATACGGGCGTCTCCTGCACAGGGCAGGCCTGCCGGCATCGGGGCGCCCCACCAACATCGGGGCGTCCCCCGCGCGGGGCGGGCCCACCAGCATCGGGGCGTCCCCCACGCAGGGTGGGCCTGCTGGCATCAGGGCAGCCCCGCCGGCATCAGGGCGTCCCCCGCACGGGGCGGGCCTGCTGGCATCAGGGCATCCCCTGCACGGGGCGGGCCTGCCGGCATCAGGGCGTCCCCTGCGCGGGGCGGGTCTGCCGGCATTGGGGCATCCCCTGCACGGGGAGGGGGAAAACCGCCGGAATCGGAGAGGCTTTCGCGCGGGAAGGGGGAAAGCCGCCGGAATCGGAGCGACTGCCGCGCGGGAAGGGGGAAAGCCGCCAGAATCATAGCGGCTGCCGCGCAGGGAGGGGGCAAGCAGCCGGAATCAGGGCAGCAGTGGCACGGGGCAAGCCTGCCAGCATTAAGTCACCCGGAGCGCCAGGGAACTCCCGGAATAGCGGGGCCCTGGGGATGCTGCACGGAGTGGCGGTGGGCATAGCCCGACCCTGCCAGGTACAGGCAGGCCCGGGAGCCAGTGGCTGCTGGGTTGAGGCGGGGCCTCGGCCAGCAAGCGCGCGGGGGGAGCCGGGGGCATCTGTTTCCAGGGAGAAATATTTTAAAATAATTTTTTCTGTCTTTCCTTTTATCTGTCCCACATAGTATACCTTCCTGATAATTTGTGCTGCAGAAAGCAAAGTTTACACAGAAGTTCACCGACAAGTTTAAATTAAAACCAAAAAGAAAACCTTTGGCTTTAAAGCCATGAAAAAGGAATTGTTATAAAATAATATTTAGATATATTTAAAGATTTGTTGAGTTTGGAGATGTGCATATCACCAGCACCAAAGGAAAAATAGAAGTTGCGGTGTACTAATTTTTCTTCTTCCGCCAAAGAAATAGGATAAAACCAAATGTTATAAATGAGCTGTAAGGTGTGAAAGTTCAACTGAACTCATCATAGAAGTAGGGCAGTAAGAGTCCTAGTTTGACAGGAAAAAGTAATAACTTAGAAAACAAGTTGTATTAAAGAGTTCTTCACACCAACATTGGAGCAATGCTTGAAGTCTCAACAATAACATATCATACTGCTATCGTACTGTATATTTGCAAAGAGGAAATATTTTCTTACGAATTAAAAACATAGTGTGGAGAGTGACATGAAATTTGAATAAAATTAATTTATGCTAACCCTTTTTTTTTTGGAGGACAGGAAAATTCTCGTGGTAGTGGATAATTTCTGTATATCACAAACTATCATCCCTAAGACCACTGGATCTTCATATTGAGTGCGTGCCGCACAGGACAAGTGGATCAGATACCTAAAGTCAGGAAATATATATACTGCAGAATGTAGAACGGTGAAATAAATAAGATTAGATACTGTTGTTTCCTTTTTCCCAACCTGAAAATGAAACTCGACATGATTTTATTAAGATGGTAATATAAAAGGGGATCTTTATTTAAAGGCCTCCAGTTCACAAAAACCCGGCTCCCCCAGGGCTGAGTACATTTTATAGGTTTTAGGAAATTGGCATAATTGATAAAAAGCACCAGTTAGGAGGACAAGTGGTGATGCAATTCCTTCCCCAGGGCAAACCCCTTCTCTGGAGCCACTCTTCAGCACCAGTTCTACTTTGACCATGAGAATGTGTCTCCAAGACTTGTTCTCAGACTTGGTTCTCAGGAAGAACCAAGATAGCCCTGGAGCCTTGGGCTTAGAGCTCTGAAATTTGTTTTGTCTTTCTGCTTTAGTAAAGGCCATGGAAAAGTACTGGGAAAACTAGCCTCTAATACAATAGTCTACAGAGCTACAAATATACGTGTGAAGAATACAGAGAACATAGAAAAAAAAAAAGGCAAAACCTAAATGGCATCGCTGCAACTTTATTTCCTATACTGCACAAGAAGTAAAGACAGCAGTGGAAAATTACTGTGTAAATACAAGTGTGGGAATCCAGGACATCCCTCTGGGTACCCTGGATGGTTTGAGACCCTGGCAGGGGGCTCAGGAGCCTTGGCACAGTGCCTAAAACCCCTGTGCCTTGGATTTCTCTCCCCGGGAAAAACTACCACCCTCACAAGAAGAATTACAAGTCACAAAAAATAAGTAGAGTAAGTTAGATTATTATAAAGTGAAAAAGTAGGTTTTTAATATTGTTTATAATAAGGGTCTGGGGTCAAGATGGAGGAATCTGGGTATGTTCTGTCCTTCTTCCTCCTTCTTCCTAGCATCCCTCTTTTTGGTGATGTTGGCACATTTAGATTATTAGAGTAGAACTAGACTGTACAATATAAGTGATAGGTATTGGAAGATAATTGTAAATAATGTTTATGTAGTTTTTAGTATAAAAGATAGTGCCATCCCAGGGGCAGGCAGAGTGTGCATAGGGACTGACTAGCTGGAAGGACTGCGGCTAGTCAGGGAAAGAACTTTTGATTAGATAAAATAAGCCATCTCTGGAAACAACAGAAGATGCCTCCTGACTCTTTCTCTGGTGCTTGGGCTGGAACACAGAGACTCTAAAACATATACAAGTGGTCAGCTCAGGTTTGAGAGACACCACTGGCCACATACAAGGACCATGGAAACTGGTTAATCTAACGGACTTTGCTTGATTGTTGAGGGAAAAAAATAAAGTGTCTCTGAGAAATAATAGCTACATATAAAAGCGACAATTGCATCTATGCTTGTTTATACATTGAATTATTCTGATACTGAGGAACAAACTGATTTCATTAAATAAAGCAAATGTAGAACAGAGAATAGTAACTGCAACTTAAGAACCAGAACAGAATAATTAGAAATGCAAATGTGAGATTACAGAGACATTAGTATACATCTGAAGACAATTATTGAGGAAAAGACCAAAGTCTAGAGAGGTGGCTGCTTTGGAAGTTGGTAATGGGTAGTGAAGAAAACATCACAGGATTTCAATATTTTTCAAAGCCCCATATTGAAATATGTAGTCTAGATATAGCTGTTTATTGCAGCCTTTAGTCACCAGCCGCATGAAAAGGCAAGACAGATGTTTAGAGAAGCAGCTCAGGGTGAAGAATGGTTTTGTTTATGCTATATTGCAAACAGGTGAAGGAAACTGTTGATCCCATATTATAGTTATGAAACATTATAATTATGAAACGAATGATACCAAAAACACAGTCAGTAAACTCCTTGCCTCTAGTAACTTCTCAACAAGTCATGAATCAATACAGCTCTACAGTACAGTTTACTACAAACTTTAGAAATGTGAGAATCAAACCAATCTGACATTACTGAAGACAAGTGGGGACTAGAAGATTTATGTTCAAATTCTGGAGATTATCAAAAATAGAATGCAGCTGTAAGGTGCTATAAAACAATGTGAAATTCAAACATATATATACACATCCATGCACATATAGGTGTTGTAATTCACTGTCCTAGATGTATTGAAAATGGTAGATACCTTGACCCCTGTAAATGTCCTGTGGTCTGACTGTCTCCTCTCTCACCATGCTTAGCTGGCAGGGATCCAATTTCCCCCTACCCCCTCCTTGACACTAGAAAAGACCTCTGTCCTCTGACTTCTCCCTCTTTTGCCCTCCTGGAAACCCTGAAGAAATAAACCTTGGAATTCCCCAGGGGAGAAAAGAGCCTCTTTTGTTATCTTTTACTTTGTCCATGCTGGGTCAGAGACTTCTTCCTGGGAACTTAACTAGTCTGGGACTTAGGGGGTGATCTCTGCAGCCAGCAGATAGGGAAAATGTGTCTCAGACTTAAGGACAATATGGTATATAGAACAAAATGTCAGGAGTTATTCATTTTCATGATTGCAAGCAGTGCAACTAAGTGAATGAGATAGGGTACAATGAAAAGGGTACTGTTAATTTAATATGGCTCTATGACTACAGTCTTTGTATTAGAACTGTATAATAGACGCTGTCCTAGTTTGGAGGACAAGTGTCAGCTAAAAAAGGCAGGACCCTCTCTTTGAAATGGAGAATGTAAACCCCCTTCCTCCAAATTACTATAATTTTGAAATCAAGGGGCTCTCAGGCAAAGATATGGGAATTAGGAATAACAGTCTTTACTAAGGAAATTAAAATAGAAATACAGTACTACAAAGAAACAAACCCCAAGCCCTGACAAAGTCAACCTGACACCTCATCAGGCAGGATGTTGGTAGCAGTCCGATTAAATGCTGGCTGTAGTCCTTTTGTAGTGACAGATGTGATTCAGTTGAAGCACTGATTCGTTGAAAGGTGCAGTTTCCCTCTGGAGATCCAGTGGTGATGTGGAGAAATCCAGTTTGCCTCTGGAGTCCAATGGAGAAAGGGGCTACCTTAGTGTCCCAAAACCTCTGTTTTATCTTGGTAAGAAATGTTGGGCTCTTCCCACTGACTGGAGCAACTTCCAATGGGATGAAGTAATTTTATCAGTCCCACAGTGGAACTCAATGGACCATTAGCAGAAAATAACTCCCTAGGAAGAAAGATGGGTTGTGAAAAGATAAAGAACAATGTCCCACCTGGTTTCAACGGATGGCTCATTAGCAGAATATCTCCCACAGAGATAAGGATCACTGCCCCCACCTCAACAGATGGTGATAGAAGAGATACCTTTTATCATATCCTGTATTGTAACCCCAGACAGACGCAAAATAGCAAAGGCATCTTTCTGGAAAAAGGTCAGCTTTTACAAGCTGGCTTCTCAGTAAATTATATTAACAAAAACTATCCTCCAGAGAAAAATACCTCAGATCTATCAAATGAAATACACATACAACAGCATGGAGAAAGTAAAAGGTGAGATTTTAAAATGAAAGGAGGAATAGTAAAGCACTAGGAAAAAAGATTGATTCCACAAACCCCAGATTTAAGATTTAAAGAAATTATAAAGCTTAACCCCACCCAAAAAACAACAAGAACAAGGACAACAACGAAACAAACCCAGCAAACAAAAAAAGCCCACAAACCAAAACAAAAATGAAAACAAAAATTTTTATCAATGAAAATTAATGCCTCCAAGTCCTCATCCTCATATACATATAAATATCCAGAGTTGAAGTAGGTCTTTCGCATCTGATAGAGGTACAGTAGTTTCATGAATACAAACCGCATCATTTTGACTAAAATTTTGCTCCCAAACCGGAAATGCGGCCAATACTCAGGAGCGGCTAATATGTGAATAATTTTCTGACATTTCCACCCCCACAAGTGGAAACCGAGGTGCCGAGTCGAGCAACTTGCCAGTAAAAGCTGGCATTTTGTGATTGTTACAAATTGTTACTCTGTTGCGCAGCAGGTGGAGCCTGGCTCCCTGCCGGCAGCACGGGGGGTGGGGAGAGAGGCGGGAGAGCTCTCTCCTTCCCTCCTCTCCCGCAGCCCGGGGGAGAGACGGGGGGGCCCTGTGCTGCCATCCCTGGGCCTGGGGGGAAGGCAGGGTCTACGTACTGCCATCCCCACGGCCCGTGGGGTAAGCGGGGGGCTCCTGCCCCCGCCCGCTGTGGCAGGAGCAGGCAGGCTCTGTCCCGGCCCGCTGCCGCCGCGGCAGGAGCGGGGAAACTCCGTCCCCGCCCGCCGCCGCCGCTACGGGCGTGGGGAAGCTCCATCCCTGCCTGCCACGGCGGGAGCAGGCAGGCTCCGTCCCTGCCCTCCGCCGCTGCTGTAGGAGCGGGGGGCGCTCCATACCTGACTGCCACCACGGGGCAGCACCAGGCCAGGGTGACCAAGCCCAGTGCAGCAGCGGCCGACCCTGAGTGGCCCCACTGAGCGGCAGCGCCAAGCTGGGCCACCTGGCTCCATCGGCAGCCCCAAGTGGGCCATGCCTGCACAGCCTTAACCAAGCCAGGAAAACCCGCCCTGCCGCGGTTCTGTTACTATTTGGCAACTTTGTTGCACGCGGGTCCTCGTTGCGAACGACAGAGCGGCTTATACCCGGGTGCAGCTTATTTATGGACAAAGAACGAAATGTTTGCCAACAGCCAGAGATGTGGCTTATAGTCCGTGCCGCTTGTATTCGTGAAATTACTGTAATTCTGTAGCTGCTACGGAATTGTTTATGTGCATGTTTTGGGGTAGAATTGGTGATGGAAGAGTTCTGGACAGTTTCTCTTCTTTCTTGTTCTTCATATTTCATAATAAACTAAGGACATTACTCAGCCTATCCTTTAAAAACTTGGATGAAATTACAGTAATATCATGACTATGAGGTTGTTGTGGGTTGGGGGAGGTTTAGAAATTTTTCCCATTATTGTGTTAAGCTAGCCGGGGTGGCTCCCCTTTTAGCCGTTTTAAGTGCTCAAGACAAAAGGATGACTGGGCGGGCCCTGATTTTTTTGATTGCCGAAAGTGGAGTGCTGCTTTTGTCCTTCGGCGGGTGGGGGGACACTGGCAGCTCGCTGGCCGAACTCGAGGAGAGAGGTTGCTTTCTCCGTGGTGGGATCAGGCTCCTTGGACTCAGACTGTTAAAGCTTCCTGCTTCTGAGAACTGGGATGCTCACGGTGAGCAGAGTGTTTTCCTCACCCTTCTCCCACCTGGGACGGCCGGTGCCACCTCGCTCCCCCTGCTTCTGCAGCAGCTGAGACTGAGAGGCTGCCCTGCCCTGCTCCATCGGGATCGTGCAGATGAGGAGGGGCATCTGTGACTGGAAAAAGGGACTGAGACTGAGTTTCATTCTGTTCTGTCACTGTTTTTTTTTCTTTCATATAGCTGATGCTGTTTTTGTTTGTCGTGTAAATATATCAGTAAAGAACTGTTATTCCAAACCCATACCTTTTTGCCTGAGAGTTCCTGAATTTCCTTTTCCTGGCAATACTGTCCCTTTAAACCAGGACAGATCTTGGCGCCGGAACGTGGGGCTCGAGGTTAAGGAATAACAGTTCTTCAGTTGCCTGAGATTGTCTTTTTGTGTGCTAGCAACATGTGGTCCAGTTTAATCTGGTTTGGGCTGCACGTGTTCATACATGTATCTCTCCCATTTGCAAACCCTTACATAAATATGGGCCCTATAACTAAGGCTACTGTAACTGTTATCCATCTTGCTTTATGGGTTGATAAGTTGAGGAATTCATGGATTTTTAACTTCCTTTGGAAGGCAGGTACATGGATTCAGGGATACCATACACTAACTGCATGTTTTTGGGATTACTTTAATAATGGCACCTACTGTGAGGGAATAACACCAGGGGAAATTTTCTCCCAACCCCTCACCCAAATTTTTGGGTCTACCCCACCAGTTTTTGAAGGGTTCAGATTTCCTCTGAATGCTAATGATATCATACAGTGGCTGGTGTTACTGATAGGCTTATCCTATTTAACATTAAGGGATAAAGGGGGATTGAACTGGATAAAACTCTGATATCTACTCCAGGAAATAGGGATGGTGCTGCAGACATTGACCCTGCCCCAGAGACTAGGGATGCTGCCACAGAGCCTGACCCTGCCCCAGAGACTAGGGATGCTGCTCCAGAGCCTGACCCTGCCCCACAGCCCACCTCAGAAAGGAACCACCCGGAGTGGATCGGGGTTCTAGTGAAGGAGATATGCCAGATGATGAAGGAGTACCTCTCCCCAGCTGGTGAGAAGCCCTACCATAAAGGGGGAGAATCCAGTGATGCTGCAGTGGAACCCATAGGTGTTACATCTGCCCAGGGTCCAGCTGAATTGCAAGGGCACTCACAGTCAGCAGCAGTCGCTCCTGTAGAAACTAGGAAGTCTAAAATGAAAACAAGGCACCTAGACAAAGAGGACCAGAGAGGAGGGCCCTCGCAACCAGCAGGGGAGACGGAGGTTGAAATCATCACTGAGTCCCTGTCTTATGAAAATCTCCGCAATCTGCGGAAAGATATTGCATGACAGGGCCGGGAGGCTTTGACAACTTGGTTACTTCGGGTCTGGGACCTTATGGGTACAGGTGTGCACTTGGATGGTACAGAGGCAAGAAATTTGGGATCCTTGTCCCAGGACTCAGGTGTGGACCAGGTATTCGTAAGGGAGCCAGGCCCACTTCCCCTCTGGGAGCGGCTTTTAATGAGTGTAAGAGAGAGGTTTGTCAACAAAGAAAGAATGCAGGAGCACCACAATAGAATGCATTGGAAAACCGTTGAGGAAGGGATCTAACAGCTGAGAGAGGTGGCAGTACTGGAGGTACTCTTTGGGAGGGATGGACAGCATGACAATGACCCTGACAAGGTCAGGTGCACAGGGCACATGCTGTGGAATCTGGCAAACCGAGGGCCATCTCAATATACCACTTTCACTGCAATGATTAATGCTGATGTAGTATGTTAGCATGGAAAAAATTTGGGGTGGATGTTGTGCGCTGGGGGAGGTTTAGAAATTTTTCCCGTTATTATGTTAAGCTAGCCGGGGTGGCTCCCCTTTTAGCCATTTAAGTGCTCAAGACAAAAGGATGACTGGGCGGGCCCTGATTTTCCTGATTGCCGAAAGTGGAGTGCTGCTTTTGTCCTTCGGCGGGTGGGGGGACACTGGCAGCTCGCTGGCCGAACTCAAGGAGAGAGGTTGCTTTCTCCATGGTGGGATCAGGCTCCTTGGACTCAGACTGCTAAAGCTTCCTGCTTCTGAGAACTGGGATGCCCACGGTGAGCAGAGTGTTTTCCTCACCCTTCTCCCACCTGGGACGGCCGGTGCCACCTCGCTCCCCCTGCTTCTGCAGCAGCTGCGACTGAGAGGCTGCCCTGCCCTGCTCCATCGGGACTGTGCGGATGAGGAGGGGCATCTGTGACTAGAAAAAGGGACTGAGACTGAGTTTCGTTCTGTTCTGTCACTTATATTTTTCTTTCATATAGCTGATGCTGGTTTTGTTTGTCTTGTAAATATATCAGTAAAGAACTGTTATTCCAAACCCATACCTTTTTGCCTGAGAGTTCCGGAATTTCCTTTTCCTGGCAATACTGTTCCTTTAAACCAGGACAGAGGTGCAGCCTTTTGACTAAAATTTTGGCCCGAACTCTGAAGTGCACCTTATAGTCTGGTGCACCTTATATATGTACAAAGTTCGGAAATTTGCAAACCTGGAAGTGTGAGCTGCGAGCCGCGGGGCAAGCTGACAGGGCCATGGCTGCCAGGTGGAGGCGGGGCTGCAGAGCTGCAGCTGCTGTGTACAGACAAGCCTGGGGCCCCATGGCTGCCGTGTGCAGGCGAGCCTGGGGGCCCATGGCGCTGCTTCTGCTGGGTACAGGCGGGCCCGCGGCGCCGTGGCTGCAGTGTACAGGCGGGCCTGGGGGCCCGTGCCTGCCGGGTGCAGGCAAGCCCGGGGGCCTGCTGCACCGCTCCTGCCAAGTATAGGGGGCCCGTGGCTGCCGGATGCAGGGGGGCCCACGGTGCCGTGGCTGCCAGGTTGAGGCAGGGCTTGGGCCAGCAACCTCGTGGGGGGAGCCGGCGGCAGATCCTCGCTGCAAAAAAAAGTGTGCCTTATAGGCCGGGGCGCCTTATATATTGGCAAAAGTTCGGAAATTTGCCAACACCCAGAAGTGCGCTTTATAATCTGGTGCACCTTGTGAGATTACTGTGCTAATAAATTTTTCTTGAAAGTTTAATCAGGTGCATGTTAAGAAAATCCTGGCATATCAATAGGAGCATAGAGAGCTCAGAAGTATTTTAAAAGTAGCTTGGTGAACTTATAATTGGGCAGACAATGACAGGAAATTATGTTTCAATGATACACAGTGTTCTGATAGATTTAGTTAATTTTCAGGCCTGGCTAGAAATGCCTCAGGCTATTACAGTTCTAGTCAATCATGCAATTTGTTATTATCAAAAGGATTGGAATGGTGATTCCGTTGAAAGATGTTCCAGAGAATGCCACAGCTGTCTGTAGCAAATAGCAAGAGATTTGACAAATCAAAGGCAGAATTATGTATTTACACAACCTGTGTATAGCAAGAGGGCTAATTTGAAAAGCATTCCAGATTCCCCTCAGAGACAATCTCAGCAACTTCAGAGGTGTTAATTGACTTGGATGAACAGGAAGTAATTAAAAAATGCAATTCAATAACTAAGCAGCACAGTAGATTATGAAAGCTAGACATCTTACAGACACTAACAATGACTGTTATATTTAAATGAAGTCTGCTCCACTGGTGGGATCCTATGGACATAAGCAGCTATTGGAAATAATATGTAGCTGTTTTACATGATAAAGACATCCAGTGGATTATGACCTCTCTGCTGTCATGAGGAGAATCAGCATAGGTATGCCTTAAATGTTAGGAATTTCATGACTGTTGCTTCTTGTAGAAATAGAGAAAGGTTTTGTGCAACACTTCTCATGAATGCTAATGCCTCAGATACTTTTTACATATGTGGACATATTAACATTAGTTGTAGTGGGCTTTCAACTCTGATTAATTGCAGTCTATTTATCTACATTTTCCAGGCAGTCTCAAAGTAATGCCATACTGTTGCAGCACATGTTTATTTTATTCAGTTTATTGCTATAATGGTTTGTTCCTATGTATCCCTATATTTTCCGCAGTTGGTTTGTCCTCAAGTTGTATCCACACCTGAAACTACCTTGTTTGGCATTCCTTGCCCCTTGTCCATCACTGTAACCCTGCCCCTTTTTCCAGCACCTTCCTTGTCCTTCATTGTAACCCTGCTCTTGTTCCAGTGCCTTCCTTGTCCATCATTGTAACCCCACCCCTTGTTTCAGTACCTTCCTCGTCAATCCTACCTGGGCCAATCCCTAGTTGTTCCACCCGTTTGGAAATTCTCTGTTACTCAACACCCCATTGGCCCATGTGACCCTTTCTCCTCCCCCTGCTTCCCTCATTGGTTTTAGCCCTGTAAGACCCTGCCCTCCATTGTCCTCTAAGGATCCCTCATTGGTTATTGTTTGTACCCACTCCTTAATCTACCCCAGTATTTAATCCCTAGCACAGCAGCGTTTGGAGTGCTCTGCCCCTAAATTCGCCAATCTCATTAAAGTCTTTGGGTTTTCAGAAGGTGAGAGTCTCCCTCCCACTCCCACCCTTTACCCAACCCTAGACATATGCCACCCTGAAGAGCAACTAGCTCTAAAGGTTCTGCCTCCAGGAAACCTTACCGTGGGGCAGCTCCTCACACCTGGCACAGTGCGGGTGTGCCTCCAGTGAGCTACCTTAGGCTCTGGTGGGCCATGTCACCATACTATTCTACCTTTCAGTGTCTATTACTGTTTTGTAACGTCAAGCGTTTCTTCAAAACTTGTATTGTCGAGTGAGATGGCTGTATTATAGCAAAGAGCACTAGAGAATCTGTATTCCTCATAGGAGCTCAGTAAGCTTTAGTTAAGATTCTTAGACAACTTTAAAATCTTTCAGTGCCAGGTTACCAGAAGATATTCAGAAAACTACATAATATTCTGAGTTAGAAAGAACCCAAAAGAATCATCAAATCCAACTCTTATTGGTTATGTTTTTAATGACAATGAACATTATTATGTGATTCTACACTCATAAGAGTTTGGGGATATTACAGTGGAATCAACAGTAGTTCTCCCATGCAATAACTCTTTATGTGAGTTTTTAGAAAAAAATAATCCATAGCAACTTTTCTTTTACAATCTGATAGTCCATCAATCAGTTATGTTGATTTACAATTCTTTAATAGAGATCTCAAAAAAGAAACATATTGTTAAAGATCCTTCTTGATGGTCTGTGTCAAATGGCACCCATCTGAATCAGTAAGGCATTAGGTTATTCTTGCATGCTTTCACTATAATAGAGACATCCAGCATCTTTTCTCTTATTTCCTGTATTGAAAAGTGTTGTTCTTGGTAGCATTAAAATGATAAAAATGATAACCAAGTTTCAGTGCTTATTTAAGAATTTTACGTGTCTTAGCAATTTCTTCTTTATAAATTTCAATAGATTTTGAAATTTATTTATTTATTTGGAGCATATTATTTTTTGAGGGACAGAACTTGTAAAGTAATGTTGCAAAACAAAAACTCTATTTTAATAAAGTGATTGTCGCATTTTAATAAAATTTTGTCTATAATGTCTCCTGGATATTTCATAAAGGAGTTCATTGGCATTCCTCAAAGCCTCCTGTGCTGTAAGTGCCAGATTCAGTGTCCTAGTTTGGAGGACAGGTGTCTGCTAAGAAAAGCAGGAGCCTCTCCTTAGAATGGAGAATGTAAACCCCTCCCTCCAAATTATTAGAATTTATAAATCGAGGGGCTCTCAGGCAAAGATATGGGAATTAGGAATAACAGTTCTTTACTAAGAAAATTAAAATAGAAATACAGTACTACAAAGAACAAACCCCAAACACTGATGAAGTCAGAGTACAACCTGACACGCTGTCAGTCAGAGTGTTGGTAGCAGTCAATTGAATGGTGGCTACAGTCCCCATGCAGTGATAGATGTGATTCAGTTGAAACAGCGGTCCTGTAGAAGGGTGCAGTTTCCCTCCGAAGGTCCAGCGATGATGTGGAGAAGTCCGGTTTTCCTCTGAAATCCAGTGGAAAAGAGGGCTCCCCCAGTGTCCCAAAATCTCAGTTTTTATCTTGGTAAGAAAGACTTGGCTCTTACCGCCCGTCTGGAGTATCTCCCAATGAGATGTAGTCATTTTATCAGTCATACAGTGGGACCCAATGGGCCATTAGCAGAAAATAACTCTTTGGAGGAAGGATGGGTTGTGAAAAGATAAAGAACAATGCCCCACCTGGTTTCAATGGATGGCCCATTAGCAGAATATCTCCCATGGAGATAAGGATCACTGGCCCACCTGGTCTCAAGAGATAGAATAGATACTTTTGATCACATCCTGTATTGCAACCCAAAACATTCAGCCCCATATTCAAAATGCACCTAGAAAGCAGAATCATTTGAAAAATAACTCCTCCTAATTCTAGTTACTTTACTTCACTTTGGATGTTTCTTATATTGTATGTATTAGATTTACCTGAATTACAGATCTGCAATTCAATTCCGTGAAACAATTAACCTTTCAATTTTTATTTTTTCAGATATGGGAAAATAGTGGTGAAATGATGAGGTTTGGAGCCTGTGTAAATTTTCCATATTTACTGGTGTCATGATGTTATTTTGACTTTTCTTGTGAATTTCTTTTTGTGATATGTTGTATCCAAAGACTGTAGACTGTGTGATGAATGTGTATTTATTGATCATTTCAGATACTGAAATGGAAAATATACTACTGGGAGTTCAACTCAGGGATTTTAAATGCAAAAAGACTTGATTACAACATGATTGCAGCTGAAAATAATGGTTGTGATATAACTTCAAAGAGTTTTTGTATCACATTCTCTTTTGTCTAGCTGCAATATGGTAATACTGAGCACATACATCAAAGATCAGTTGAAGACTCCTATATTTATGCTTGGTGTAGTCTTTTCTTGACAGTCTGTTCCTCTTTGAAAGGCACTTGTTTGAACACTGCAGCCTGTGGGGAGGACCCATGTTGAAGGAGATTGTGAAGGACTCTTTTCTGTGGCAGGGATCCCACAACAGAACAGGGAAAAAGTGTGAGAAAGTAAAAGAGGGGCAAAGATAAAGAGTTATCAGCTAATGACAATCTCTATTCCACATTCCACTGAATCGACAGGAAGAGAAACAAGTTGAACAGCCATAAGTGAAGGTATGAAGGGTGGTGGGAAGACGATTTTAGTTTCCTTTTTCACTATCCTACTCTATTTTTTATTAACTGATATAATTAATCAAACATAACTAATTGTCCCGGTTTAAAGGGACAGTATTACCAGGAAAAGGAAATTCAGGAACTTTCAGGCAAAAAAAAAAGGTATAGGTTGGGAATAACAGTTCTTTACTGATATATTTATAAGACAAACAAAAACAGCATCAGCTATATGAAAGAAAAAAAAAAAAACAGTGACAGAACAGAACGGAATTCAGTCTCAGTCCCTTTTTTCAGTCACCGATGGCTCTCCGATGGAGCAGGGCAGGCGGTCTCTCAGTCGCGGCTGCTGCAGGAGCAGGGGGGGCGAGGTGGCCGCACCACCCCAGGTGGAAGAAAAGGTGAGGAAGGAACTCTGCTCACCGTGGGCATCCCAGTTCCCAGTTGTTCAGAGGAAGCAGGAAGCTTTAGCAGTTCAAATCCAAGAAGCCTGATCCCAACTGCAGAGAAAAGGAACCTCTCTCCTCCAGTTCGGCCGGCGAGCTGTAAGAGCTCTCCTACCCCCAGTGTCCTCCTACTTGCCGAAAAACAAAAGCAGGGTTCCACCTTTCCCTAATGGAGCCATCAGGTTGCTTCAGTTATTCCTTTGTCTCCAGCTCTTAACGGCTAACAGGAGAGCCATCCCGGCTAGCTTAACATAATAATGGGAAAAATTTCTAAACCTCGCCAACCCACAACATTATCCACCCCAAATTTTTCCATGCTAACATACTACATTAAATTAGAACCTTTAAATTACATACATACATGCAGTTACAGACACAGTATCATAGGTAGTTCACCTTAGAACAAGGTCTCCTTGGGGTATGCATCGGGTTTCTCCATCCTTTTGCATCACCCACCAAGTACAACCTGGTCCTTGAGCAAAAACCACCCCACGGACAGGGTTGTCTTTGCTGGAGGCAGAGTTCACCCAAACAGTTTTCCCTAGCATACCTCTCATGTGTACCACTGGAACCTTATCCCCATCTGGTGTTCCCAAAAGCTCAGATTGGGCAGGGCCTGCTTGGTTAGTGGGACCTCGGGTATTCACTAACCATGTGGCCTTTGGTAGATTACTTTCCCAGTTCTTGAAAGTCCCCCCACCAAGTGCCTTCAATGTGGATTTAAGCAGGCCATTGCACCGTTCGACCTTCCCAGCTGCAGGTGCATGGTAGGGGATGTGGTACACCCACTCAATGCCGTGTTCCCTAGCCCAGCTGTTTATGAGGCTGTTCTTGAAATGAGTCCCGTTGTCTGACTCAATTCTCTCAGGGGTGCCATGCCTCCAAAGGACCTGTTTCTCAAGGCCCAGGATGGTGTTCCGAGCAGTGGTGTGAGGCACAGGGTAGGTCTCCAACCATCCGGTGGTGGCTTCCACCATGGTCAGCACGTAGCGCTTGCCTTGGCGGGTCTGAGGCAGTGTGATGTAGTCAATCTGCCAGGCCTCCCCGTACTTATATTTGGACCAACGCCCACCATACCAGAGGGGCTTCACTCGCTTGGTCTGTTTGATGGCAGCGCACGTATCACAGTCATGGATGACTTGAGAGATACTGTCCATGGTTAGATCCACCCCTCGGTCTCGTGCCCACTTATACATGGCATCTCTGCCCTGATGACCTGAGGCGTCATGGGCCCATCGAGCCAGGAACAATTCTCCCTTGTGTTGCCAATCCAAGTCTATTTGTGACACCTCTGTCTTTGAGGCCTGATCAACCTGCTCGTTGTGTTGGTGTTCCTCATTAGCCCGACTCCTGGGGACATGGGCATCCACGTGACGAACTTTCACAGGTAGCTTCTCTACCCGGGTGGCAATGTCTTTCCACTTGTCAGCAGCCCAGATTGGTTTTCCCCTACGTTGCCAGTTTGCCTTTTTCCACCTTTCCAGCCAACCCCACAGAGCATTGGCTACCATCCACGAATCAGTATAAAGGTAGAGCTTTGGCCACTTCTCTCTTTCAGCAATGTCCAGGGCCAGCTGAACAGCTTTGAGTTCAGCAAATTGACTTGATCCACCTTCTCCTTCAGTAGCTTGTGCAACCTGTTGAGTGGGGCTCCATACGGCTGCTTTCCACTTCCAGTTCATCCCCACGACACGGCAGGAGCCGTCGGTGAAAAGAGCGTAGCATGTTTCATCTGCCGGCAGTTGGTTATACGGTGGGGCTTCCTCAGCCCGGCTCACTTGTTCTTGCTCCTTGTCATCGGCAAGACCAAAATTTTCACCTTCTGGCCAGTTCGTAATTATCTCCAAAATCCCAGGGCGATTTGGGTTTCCGATGCGGGCGCATTACGTGATGAGGGCAATCCACTTGCTCCATGTGGTGTCGGTGGCGTGGTGGGTAGAGGGAACCTTTCCTTTGAACATCCACCCCAGCACTGGTAGTCGGGGTGCCAGGAGGAGTTGTGCTTCCGTCCCAATCACCTCTGAGGCAGCTTGGACTCCTTCATAGGCAGCCAAGATCTCCTTCTCTGTGGGAGTGTAGTTGGCTTCAGACCCTCTGTAGCTCCGGCTCCAGAATCCCAGAGGTCGGCCTCGAGTCTCCCCAGGCACCTTCTGCCAAAGGCTCCAGGACAAGCCATGGTTCCCAGCTGCAGAATAAAGCACATTCTTCACCTCTGGTCCCGTCCTGACTGGGCCAAGGGCTACTGCATGAGCGATCTCCTGCTTGATTTGGGCAAAGGCTTGCTGCTGCTCAGCACCCCAGTGGAAATCGTTCTTCTTACGGGTGACCAGGTAGAGAGGGCTCACAATCTGGCTGTACTCAGGAATGTGCATTCTCCAAAAGCCTCTGGCACCTAGGAAAGCTTGTGTTTCCTTCTTGCTGGTTGGTGGAGACATTGCACTGATCTTATTGATGACCTCAGTGGGGATCTGGCGCCGTCCATCTTGCCACTTTACTCCCAGGAACTGGATCTCTTGGGCAGGTCCTTTGACTTTGCTCTTTTTAATGGCAAAGCTGGCTCTCAGCAGAATCTGTATGATCTTTTCTCCTTTCTCAAATACCTCCACTGCCGTGTTCCCCCACACAATGATGTCATCTATGTATTGCAGGTGTTCTGGAGCCTCACCCTTTTCCAGTGCAGCCTGGATCAGTCCATGACAGATGGTGGGGCTGTGTTTCCACCCCTGGAGCAGACGATTCCAGGTGTACTGCATGCCCCTCCATGTAAAGGCAAACTGAGGCCTGCACTCTGCTGCCAGGGGAATGGAGAAAAATGCGTTGGCAATGTCAATGGTGGCATACCACCTTGCTGCCTTGGACTCCAGCTCGTACTGGAGCTCCAGCATGTCCGGCACGGCAGCGCTCAGCGGTGGAGTCACTTCGTTCAACGCACGATAGTCCACAGTCAATCTCCATTCTCCATCAGACTTGTGCACAGGCCAGATGGGGTTGTTGAAGGGTGAGTGGGTTTTGCTGGCCACCCCTTGGCTCTCCAGCTCACGGATCATCTTGTGGATGGGGATCACAGCATCTCGATTCGTCTGGTACTGCCGGCAGTGCACTGTTGAGGTGGCAATTGGCACTTGTTGCTCTTCCACGTTCAGGAGTCCCACTGCAGATGGGTTTTCTGACAGTCCAGGCAAGGTGTTCAACTGCTTAATGCCCTCTTCCACTACAGCAGCTATTCCAAAAGCCCATCTGTATCCCTTTGGGTCTTTGTAATAGCCACTCCTGAGAAAATCTATGCCTAGAATGGGCGGTGCCTCTGGGCCAGTTACAATCGCATGTTTCTGCCACCCCTCTCCTGTCAGGCTCACCTCAGCTTCCAGCAAAGACAATTCCTGTGATCCCCCCATCACCCCAACAATGGAAACACGCTCTTCCCCCACATGTTCTGATGGTATTAGGGTGCATTGTGAACCAGTATCAACTAATACCCTGTATTCTTGTGGTTCTGATGTGCCAGGCCATCGGACCCACACCATCCAATAGACTCTGTTATCCCGTGCCTCTCCCTGGCTAGAGGCAGGGCCCCTCTAGCCCTGGCTATTATTCCTTTCCTGAAGATACATAGTGGAGGTTCCTTCAAGTGGGTCTGACAGTTCATCCTCCCTTCTGTAATGCCCAGCACCTTGGTCATGGGAAGGTGAGGCTACCTTCACTTTAGTGTAGCTCCCTCGGTTAGCATTTCCCTCCCTGAGTTGACGCACCCGTGCTGCCAAGACAGAAGTGGGTTTCCCATCCCATTTTCCCATGTCTTCCCCATGGTCACGCAGGAAAACCCATAGGTCAGCTCGTGGGGTGTACCCTCTTCCACTAGCTGAGGGGTGTGGGGCTGTAACCTTGGGGTATGAGGCTCGCAGTGGTGCTGCCTTGATCTTCCTGATCTCCTCCCTCATCTCACTTATCTCACCTCTCATCCCCCTCACCTCCTTCATCTCCTCCCTCATCCCCCTCATCTCCTGGACCACGGAAGAAACCTGGGCCTGCACTACGCTATTCATCATACTGTGAAAATCCCTAAGCTTGTTAGCAACAGAGCTCACTGTTTTTCGGTGCTCATCAGCATTAATCATTGCAATGAAGGTGGTGTATTGCGATGGCCCTCGGTTTGCCAGGTTCCACAGCATGTGACCTGTGCACCTGACCTTGTCAGGGTCATTGTCATGCTATCCATCCCTCCCAAAGAGTACCTCCAGTACTGCCACCTCTCTCAGCTGTTGAATCCCTTCCTCAATGGTTTTCCAATGCATTCTATTATGGTACTCCTGAATTCTTTCTTTGTTGACAAACCTCTCTCTTACACTCATTAAAAGCCGCTCCCAGAGGGTAAGTGGGCCTGGCTCCCTTACGAATACCTGGTCCACACCTGAGTCCTGGGACAAGGATCCCAAATTTCTTGCCTCTGTACCATCCAAGTGCACACCTGTACCCATAAGGTCCCAGACCCGAAGTAACCAAGTTGTCAAAGCCTCCCGGCCCTGTCATGCAATATCTTTCCGCAGATTGCGGAGATTTTCATAAGACAGGGACTCAGTGATGATTTCAACCTCCGTCTCCCCTGCTGGTTGCGAGGGCCCTCCTCTCTGGTCCTCTTTGTCTAGGTGCCTTGTTTTCATTTTAGACTTCCTAGTTTCTACAGGAGCGACTGCTGCTGACTGTGAGTGCCCTTGCAATTCAGCTGGACCCTGGGCAGATGTAACACCTATGGGTTCCACTGCAGCATCACTGGATTCTCCCCCTTTATGGCAGGGCTTCTCACCAGCTGGGGAGAGGTACTCCTTCATCATCTGGCCCATTTCATGTATCTCCTTCACTAGAAGCCCCACCCACTCCGGGTGGTCTCTCTCTGAGGTGGGCTGTGGGGGAGGGTCAGGCTCTGTGGCAGCATCCCTAGCCTCTGGGGCAGGGTCAGGCTCTATGGCAGCATCCCTAGTCTCTGGGGCAGGGTCAGGCTCTGTGGCAGCATCCCTAGTCTCTGGGGCAGGGTCAGTCTCTGGGGCAGCATCCCTAGTCTCTGGGGCAGGGTCAGTCTCTGGGGCAGCATCCCTAGTCTCTGGGGCAGGGTCAGTCTTTGTGGCCGCATCCCTAGTCTCTGGGGCAGGGGCAGGCTCTGTGGCAGCATCCCTATTTCCTGGAGTAGGTATCAGAGTTGTTATCCAGCTCAATCCCCCGTTATCTCTTAATGTTAAATAGGACAAGCCTATCAGTAACACCAGCCACTGTACGATATCATTAGCATTCAGAGGAAATCTGAACCCTTCAAAAACTGGTGGGGTAGACCCAAAAATTTGGGTGAGGGGTTGGGAGAAAATTTCCTCTGGTGTTATTCCCTCACAGTAGGTGCCATTATTAAAGTAATCCCAAAAACATGCATTTAGTGTGTGGTATCCCTGAATCCATGTACCTGCCTTACCAAAGGAAGTTAAAAATCCATGAATTCCTCAACTTATCAACCCATAAAGCAAGTTCGATAACAGTCACAGTAGCCTTAGTTACAGGGCCATGCTTATGTAAGGGTTTGCAAATGGGAGATATACATGTATGAACACGTGCAGCCCAAACCAGATTAAACTGGACCACATGTTGCTAGCACACAAAAAAAGACAATCTCAGGCAACTGAAGAACTGTTATTCCTTAACCTCGTGCCACACGTTCCGGGCGCCAAGATCTGTCCCGGTTTAAAGGGACAGTATTACCAGGAAAAGGAAATTCAGGAACTTTCAGGCAAAAAAAAAAAGGTTGGGAATAACAGTTCTTTACTGATATATTTATAAGACAAACAAAAACAGCATCAGCCATATGAAAAAAAAAAAAAAAACAGTGACAGAACAGAACGGAATTCTGTCCCAGTCCCTTTTTTCAGTCACCGATGGCTCTCCGATGGAGCAGGGCAGGCGGTCTCTCAGTCGCGGCTGCTGCAGGAGCAGGGGGGGCGAGGTGGCCGCACCTCCCCAGGTGGAAGAAAAGGTGAGGAAGGAACTCTGCTCACTGTGGGCATCCCAGTTCCCAGTTGTTCAGAGGAAGCAGGAAGCTTTAGCAGTTCAAATCCAAGAAGCCTGATCCCAACTGCAGAGAAAAGGAACCTCTCTCCTCCAGTTCGGCCGGCGAGCTGTAAGAGCTCTCCTACCCCCAGTGTCCTCCTACTTGCCGAAAAACAAAAGCAGGGTTCCACTTTTCCCTAATGGAGCCATCAGGTTGCTTCAGTTATTCCTTTGTCTCCAGCTCTTAACGGCTAATAGGAGAGCCATCCCGGCTAGCTTAACATAATAATGGGAAAAATTTCTAAACCTCGCCAACCCACAACACTAATGTAATTTAATTACTCTTTCCCAAGTTAAGACTGTTTTGCCCATGAGGGTAGTTCACAAACAATCTCCCTATTATTACTTTGAACCACAAGACCCCTTTTCTATCATCAGCAGCTGCCTACTGCATTATTTTGGCAAATTCTCAAAAAGTTTGTCATGAGAAAGCACTTCCCTTCAGTTCTGTTGCCGTCTTCCCTCCTGGTTTTGGGTACAGTAATAGCTTGCCTTTCAATCCTCTAGAGTGCTGCAAAATGCTATAATCATGAAACATGTTTTCTCACCAAATCCTGATTTTTCTGGCTGCCTCTCAGATGTGGGTTTAATAGCTTCTCACTCAACACAGTGCAGAGCTAGTCGTGTTAGTGCAGTCCACCACCATCACCAGTGGAAACAAGTCACCTGTTTTCCCATGGAGCTCAAAGGAAGTGGATTTGTATTGAAAGCGGTATTTAGTAGAAAGAAAAGAGGACATGGCAAATACAGTGTCAACATACATATATTCTTTCAAGTTGCTTGCTCAGTGAGACCATACTTCAACCTTCAGGCACAGCATATGGTAGTACTGATTTATAACTATCATGAAATTTGGAGCATCTCTCCTGAATCAATTCTCCAGTCTAACTCTGAACACTTCTATCTCCTTGGTATACTGTTGTCTCTCAGAATAAAAAAAGAACAACACAGAAGAACTTATATATCCTGAAAAAGCATTCAAGCATTCAATGCTGAAGAAAAATTTTCCTTTTACCCATCAGGTGCAGGAAAAGAGATGCAAATTCATATGAAACTGCTTATGAAGTTTCACAGTTTTTAAAATAAAACTTGTTGAACAAAAGCCATTTTTTATTTCTCTTCCATGAAACACAAAGATTTGTTTTTAGTAGAATAAATACTTTTAAAATAAATGAAACTGCAGAATTTCATAGAGGAAAAATAACATGGTTTATAAGAAAAACAAACCAACTGTGTTAAAAAGGATTTAAAAATATATCACAAATTGCAGTAATTTCATGACTATAAGGCGCACCCTTTTGACTAAAATTTTGATTGAAACCCAGAAGTGCACCTTATAATCCGGTGCGCCTTATATATGGACAAAGTTTGGAAATTTGCCAACCCGGAAGTGCGAGTCGTGAGCTGAGCTGTGAGGCGTGGTGGGTGGGGGGGTGAGCTGCGAGGCGCGGCAGGTGGGGGGGTTGAGCCGCATGGTGCGGCAGACGTGGGGGCCGAACCACGAGCTGAGCCGCTAGCTGCAAGCCATGCCACCTGGCGCTGGGATAGGGTGCCACGGCACGAGGAGGGTGCCTGGAGCTGCATTTAAAGGCTATGCCAATCCATGAAAAATGTTTGCAAACTGAGCACCTACCAGTAAACCCCAAGATCGCGCGATTCTGTTGCTAATTCATTACTTTGTTACATACAGATCCTCGCTGCAAAAAAAAAAAAAGAGCGCCTTATAGTCTGGTGCACCTTATATATGGACAAAGTTTGGAAATTTGCTGACATTCAGAAGTGCGCCTTATAATCCGGTGCACCTTATAGTCCTGAAATTACTGTATATTTTTAAAATTACAGTCATTTAAGTAGTATTTTAAAACATATTCATAAAGAATAATAGGTCAGCAAAAGTACAATTTTTGACATGCATTTTGTATGGATTATTCTGCCACATTTATTTGCAGTGAGAGATTGATTTCTCATGGCAAGCACTGAGTATCTGTCATTTAAAAACTGAAAAATGTTAACAATTCTGCTAAAAAATATACAGATGCTTTCATATTTGAGCCAATACCATTCAGGGAATTATATTAGATCTTTAAGTAAAACTCAGGGGACCAAAATACTTATCTGAGATATATTTACAATGGCACATTCATCACACTATTTTGTATTTGAAACACTTTGTGTTATGAGAAAGGGAAATAAATTTCATTTTAAACTCTTACCAGATAATCCAGCGTAATTCAGTTATTCAGGAAGATTTAAGAGAAGATGCTTTGTACTAACTAGAATGCGGAAATAAGATCAATACTTTCATGTCTGCTTCCATTTAATGAGCAATTCACTGACTTTGCAGAAATTATAGCAGACAAGAAATCATAGGTATACTTTTAGTGCATATGTCAAGGAGAAAACAAAATTCTAAGTTGTTTTTATTTTATGATTAGCACAAGACAAGAAAGACTATAATTTGTACAGATATATGTATATGAAAAAATGATCTTACTAAATGTTGCTATTAAGTTTTGCCTTTCTTTAGTAGATGTTTGTAGTGGCAGTTGCTGTTCTGGCTTAGTCAAATGATTACAGTAATGTCACGACCATAAGGCGCACCGGACTATAAGGCGCAACCCCCGGGAGCCGGCACATTTCGCAACTTTGTAGATCAGATAAGGCGCACTGGACTATAAGGCGCACCTTTTTTTTGCTGCGAAGATCCGTGCCGCACACAACAAAGTAACAAATTAGTAACAGAGTCCTGCGATCGTGGAGTTTACTGGCAGGTGCTCAAATTGGAAACTTTTTAACAGATTGGTGTAGCCTTTAAACGCAGTCCCAAGCACACTCCTCGTGCACGGGGCCCGGCACTCCCACCTGTCCCCGGCACCGGCTGCCGAGGCGGGGCTCGGGATGGTGGTGGTTCAGAGCGGCTCGGGGCCGTGGCCGTGGCGGGAGCCGACCACACTGTCTATGGGGCTGGAGTGGCGGCAGCTGGCGCTGCTTATGGGGGCGCGGTGGCGCTGCTTACGGGGCTGGTGGCACTGTTTATGGGGCCAACACAGTGGCGGTGGCCGGTGCCACTTTCGGGGCCGCTGCGGTGCCACTTACAGGGCCAGCAGCGCTGTTTACGGGGCCGAGGTGACGGACGCGGCTGGCGCTGCTTACGGGGCCAGCGGCACTGTTTATGGGGCTAAGGCGGTGGCTGCGGCCAGCACTGCTTATGGGCCCAGTGGCACTGTTTACGGGCTGCAGCAGCGGCAGCGGCTAGTGCTGCTTTCAGGGCTGCTGCGGCGCCGCTTTCAGGGCCGCTGTGGTGCCGCTTACGGGGCCAGCGGCGCTGTTTATGGGGCCGAGGTGGCGGCTGCGGCCAGCGCTGCTCACGGGGCCGCAGGCGGGGGCCCCACAAGTGGCAGAGAAGTGGTAGAGTTTCCTCTGTGCTGGTGCTAGCCAGGACCAGTGTCCATTCTATCGGCTACAAGTCAGAAACTAACAACAGCTGCCTTTTTCTGTGTTTTAACTGTGGTTTGGGGTAGATAAATGGGGCAGATTGCTTTAAAACATCATGGGGGCACAGCTTCCTGCTCAGCAAAGGAGTTTATTTTCCAGTTCAGGGTAATATTAAGTTCCAGAGATGCTATAACCTCTAAGAAATGTATACAGCATTTTGCTTGCTGGTTGTCTGTGGAAGTTTCGGATTTTAACATGCAAGATAAA